>NC_089895.1:6271924-6575794 GCF_040182565.1 Anser cygnoides | reverse complement strand
TCACTCTGCACAACAAAAGCAGGCCAAGTGACTCACTCCGGTGAACGCCAGAGCTCAGGATGAAGGCTGCTGCGTTCTGGCTCCCAAGGCTGTGCTCCAACCACCAGGAATCACTGCAGGCTCGGTGGGTCTTATTTTCAAAGATGCAGAGCACCAACAGCTTCTCCTGGACTTGGTGGAAGACCTGCATCGGGCGCACAAGCGATGTTTTCAAAAGCATCGATGGGGGAGCGCAGGCTCCGCTGGCAGTCAGTATTTGTTTGGTGAGCCTGCTTGGCGGCTCAGTCCTCTCCTCACTTCCATCACTGTGACACCTTTGAGATACCAACTCCTGCTTGGTACGTGGGATAACATCTTCTTCCAAGCTATTCTTGACACTCTACTCCCACTCCCCTTCTATGTGGTTAACCATTTTAGAGCTGATTTGGGTCATGACTAATAGGATTCGATACTGAAATCATGTGCTGCTAGCAGTATCCTAAGAGCTATCGGGACCCAGGTGGAGTGCAAGTGGGGGTAGCCTTAGGATGGGTGGGAAGGCGTTCACGTGGATGTTTTCTTTCTTCCCCTTTTTATTATATTTAGTATTAAAGCTGGAAAAAAAAATAGAAACCTCAACTTTACTCTTTTTATAGTCTATTTCTTTACTTTTTACATCGGTCTAAGCCCAAACTTCCTAACAAGGGCTGACAAAGTGGTCTCCAAGCATGGTTAGGAGTGAGCAGGGACACTGAATAAAGAAGTGCAAACTGCTTAACTTTAAGATCCGCGGAATTAAACCAGTCGTGCTTGTTGTTTAAATCTGGGATCACACACCTGGGTTTTGTGCAAAGTTCTCTAGTTCTAGCTATTTCCATCTCGTTCTAGTTAACGCAAACACCACATGCCCTTCTCGTGGAGAGCTCCAACTACCATTTCTTTTTTCACAGAGAAACTCAAGAATTTGAAGGAAGAGAGACCCCTTCCCACTTCTGATGTTGGGAGAACGGGTTGTTCAGCTGCTTTAGGGCAAGAAGAGCGCCCCAATGGCTACAAAGGGCGGGACTGCTGGCTGAACCTACGCAGAGAGGCTGCGAGCTGGGGATGCTCAGCCTGGAGAAGAGAAGGCTCCGGGGAGACCTTGTTGTGGCCTTCGAGTACTTGAAAGAGGCTTTTAAAAAAAGATGGAAAGTGACTTTTTATATGGGCAGATAGTGATAGGACAAAGGGGGAACGGTATTAAACTGAAGAGCGGAGATTTGATAACATCTTATTGAGGCAAAACCTCACATCTGATGTATTTTTTGTAGTACTTTCTGCTCCATATGAAACACTGAAGCTACAAGAAGGACTTTAACGAATGGCTCTCTTCTTGCCATTTCATTTTTACCTATGACACAAATAACTTTCTCGCTCAGAACGGCAAAGAAAATGATGCACATTTCTCCCCACATACAGGAAGCCCTTGGGGCAGCGACCAGACGGCGAGTGGCAACCCCTTCCTGCGGCAGAAAGGTGTTGCCTGTGAGTGCCTGAACCTGCCCCAAAATGCAGACCACAACTAGACCAAGTTATCCGTGTGCAGAAGCTGTTCAGCAGACACAGGCGGGGTACCCGGCTCTGAAGGTTTTTACCACTCCAGCTACACGCCTGCCTCGCTTCACCTGCTCGAGCTGTGCTTTCAGCCAGCCTGCAGTGTTTACAGAGGAGGCTGCAGCTCCGCAGCCCGCCTCACGTCACCTCTGCACAGACAACCCCGGCAGGGCTGTCTGGCACGAGGACACGGCGCAGCCGTACACGCACACTCGCTCCCTTGTTCTCTGGCTCCCCAGAAAGGATCCTGCAGATTGCTCTCCGGGAGAGAAAGGGAGCACCACCACCGCGCTCCGTAGAGTCAAAGCGCTTCCAGTGCAGTGCTGAGGCTGCAGTTTTGCTCTGTCCTCTATTTCCACTTTCCCTTATGTCAGATCACATTAAAGTAACAATCAATTTCTCTGTCTGGCTCTTTCTCGCGCCGTGCAAGCACCACCTCTCTTCCCCCCCAGTCTTTCAGAGGCGAGGGAAACTTGGCTTGCAGCCCAACATTCATCAATAAGCCAGCTCCATGGCTGGTGGAATAACCTGGCAGCAGCGTGTCTTCTTTCTTCTTTTTATTGGCTTATATTCAAGCCTCACACCTGCTAAGTATGATTACTACAAAGATTAAAATTTGCAGAGGTGCAAAATAAAAATAGCAGACACGCAGCCTGGGCAAGGACGTGGCTGTCCGACCAGGCAAGGTTTAACCCGAGACTAAACAAAATTAACCCCTTCTTACCGCCCCAGCATCGTACTTGGTTTTAAATAGAGACGTTTCAAATGCTCAAGCAGGCTTTATGCAGGACTGTCAGCTGAGTATTAATAACAGCAGTATCCTAATGACTTCTAATGTTCATTAGAAGCTGGGGGCAAAATCCGGTTTTCACATCTCCAGGCACGCAGAGATGAATCTGTGCAAGGAACGCACGGGAACGATGCCTTCATCCCGCAGGAATGATGCTTTCCTTGCATGTTTTCCTTCACCACAGGTATGCCAGGTTCGCAGGCAGAAACATTTGATCAGTATTTAAGGGTCCACGGCTCTGAGTCTGTGCTTGGCTCGAGTCCTGCGTGAACCACAAGTTCCAATTCCACCCTGAACTGACTCGAGGATCCAGCAGAGAAGTGCCACGCTGCCCACACCACGCAGCCACAAAGCCAGGCTGAATTTGAGCTCCCACGTCCTGGGCTCACCCAGCACCCTGCTCGCCTGGACTGGGCACCACAGCTGGCAGAAGAGCCAGTTCAACCTGCGAGGGCTGCATCGAGGAAGGCTAGCTCTCCAAAATCTGTTATCTGTGCTTTGAATGCTCAATGGACACTGATAGAAATCAGGACGCAAAACCTCTAGGCGTGCACACCTTCCTGTTGTGTCCGTGTTCAACCAGGGAGGGAGGGAAGGTGAGCAGACCCAGCCAGAGCAGAGGCACACACGCTCCTGACTTGCCTCAAGCACCGAAGCAGGACAGGTAAAATGGCTGCACGAAGAACACAGAACAACCCCCAGCATCTCCCTGAGGCAAGGCATCCCGCCCCGTGCGCCTCTGTTTCCCCTGAAAAGGACAAACAAGCTGCCCTGCACCGTTTGCGCACTTTGTGCACATCAATACAAACTCACAGAAACACACCATCTTTCCAAATATGTTGAAAATCTGCAATTTTAAACAGTAGCTACTCCATCTCTTGGTTGGCTGGGAATTTCTGTAAAGAAAATAAAAATGAAATACAGCAAATTGCAATTTTCCCTGTTACCGCTGCACCGACAAAACTCCATTTGTTACTTGCTGAAGGAGAAGGAGCGATCTCATTTTCAGCTCGGGCTCTTCACTCCGGATGACGATCGCATCTCCCCTGGCCACACGCTCTCCCCCCTTCGCTCGCAGCTCTGCTCTGCCCGCATCCCTACGGCTGCGCCGACAGCCTCGTGCCCCCGTGCAGTTAACAGGCAATTCGGAAAGGATTGCTGGGCTCACCAGCATTACTTCCCGCTACCAAAAGGGGTTGAGATCAGAGGAGGGGTGCCCGGCTCCCTGCTCCACGACCTGAAAGCCATTCTGCCCTTAAACCAAATGCTCCTGCAGCAGCACCAGTGCCACCGAGGCAGCCTCAGGGGCTCTGCTCCGGGAGCAAAGACATCAACTCCCAGGCTCATCGGGTCCTGCTCTCCCCTAAGCCCTGCGTATAGACCCAGCGGAGAGGGGAAGCCGGCGTCTCCGAGCCTTGCTGATAGACCAAAGCTGATTATTTTAGCTCCTGCCAGAGGCTCGCAGGATTTTAGGGGAGGGGGGAATTAAAAAAAAAGCAGCAGTGCAGGTGTCTGTGAAAATAAAGAGAAACCACCAAGTCTCCTGGGAGGAGGGACTGCGAGGAGGAGGGGAATTATTGTGGTTTAGAAAAGGGAAGGGGCTGGTAGAGAGAAATGCTATAAAAGCACCATGACGACAGCGAAGGGTGATGGAAAGGTCAGTCCCTTTCAATAATGCTCCTTTTTTCTTGTCCAAATGAAACACTTGGCCACGTCCATCGCCAGAGTTCAGCTGGAGGTAAATGACCAGACACGGGGCCATAAACCGTCTCGGGATGCGGTGCTGCTCTGCCATGGGTGGGGCTCGCCCTTCAGCCCTTTTCCCCTTTCTCCTACAAAGGCGATTTCCACAGCAAAAGACTCCAAAACTGCACCAAACAAAAGGTGCTCTTGTGCGCGTCACAGGCGGAGCGCGGCTGTAACTCCTATTTACCTCTAACAAACACCTCTGGATGCCTAGAGCCCGTCAGGAAGGATTGCAGGAGTGAAAGAGAAGGTATTTTCAATAATGAACTAGTGATTAATCCTGATAGGCATGCAGCCCTTAGAATTACTTTTCAGCTGCTAGTGGTAGGTGGTCAAATTATACCTTTCCATCACATTTCCCACCATTGCACATCTCCTCGGCACATTCTCTCATGAAACGCTGTAAGGATTCAGAACAATTAAACCTAACCACTGAGTAATTCCCACTCCTTTTTTCCCCCTGATATGAAATCACTCTTTCTAGTGTGGTACTGAAGTGCTTTAGGAGAATAAATGTAAGCTCGGAGTTCCAGCTCGGTATTAACGCACAGAAATGGTGTGCTGTAACAAGAGATACAATGCAAAGGTTTATTGTTCCACGTACTAGGCGCTATGGCCAGCTGAACGGTTATTTAAGGTTTGCTTCTGCGTGTGACGTGGGGAAAAGCTTTCATGAGGGAAAAAATGATTGCTGTGTAGCTAATGTTTTTAATATTACACAAATGAGGCATTTCATACCTACCCTAATATTCCTTAGGGCCATGAGTTTCTGCTGTCTATGCACTGACAACGGAGCCTTCTAATTTATTTGTTAGGAGCAGAGGAGCGCTGGCACTTACGCAAGTATGGGAGCAACAGACACAATATTCCTGTAAAGCCACAGGAAACTTTGGGTAGCTCTCCCTTCAGGGCTGCAGCTTTCCCTTCACCACTGGATCGAAGCCTTTTACGTGTATGGCAAGTTCAAATGCCCTTTACCTGCCTTCATGTGTTTGTGCGCCTGCTGCTCCTTGGTAGATCTGGTGACTGCCCAGGTCTGCTGACGGCTTCTACACGCCGCTCGCTCCTCCTCGTGAAATCCTTCCACCCGAACAGAAAGGGTTTGGTGCTTTTAAAAAAGGGGAGGCGGCGGAACAGTGCGATCATTTCTCACTTCTACCAAGCAAGTTGGTTTTTCTTTTATTTATCGTTCATTTTTTAATGCTGTCCCCTTCTCACGCTGCTTTGGACTAATAAAATGGACTCGTTCCTTCCTTTCCAACTAAAATTGGAAATATGAAGAGAATACACAGAAAACAAAAAGCCCATTTTTTGATTCAGATCCTAAACCTTCCGCTTCTCTGTAACAAATTCTCCATCACACTTTTCCCTTGTGATATCAGTTCTCTTCCCATGGTCACTACCAAGCATCTGGCATTTCAGCTAGATGGCTGGGCTGGGGCAGGGGGGCAGAAGGGGATGCCGGGTTCTCCGCTGCCATCAGGGATCAATAAGACAAAAAGACTTCACTTTTCCATCAAGAATTAGAGGAAACATTAAACGCAGAAATGCAACACGGGCTGTGGTGGTTATTCTGCTTGCGAAGTTCATTCACTAGGATCCTAAGTACATGAAAAAGGAATGTTTTGTAGGAATATTAAGGTAGCATGGCTATACTTACAGCCTCTTTGTTTACAACCTGTTCTTGGGCTCTTTTGAGTTTCGCTGTTAAAAAGGCTTTACAAAGTGGCTGACAGCTCTTCCTCCCTTTATTTTTCATATGCTAACAGTGAGTGCATTTTCATGCGTGTTTTTCAGCAATACACATCTTAGGATTTCACAGCGCACAACCTCTGCAGGAGGAGCAGGCTCTAAAAGTCCTTAAAGAACGGCGTTGGGGGGGGGGGGTTGGATGTGCCACCCAAAAAAAAAAAAAAGGAAAATCAAAAAGTAGGGAATGAGCAGAACTCTGCGGGCAGTAATTACAACAATACCTCGCTGCCTTTCTAAGCACTCCACAGCGTGACTCAGCCCCTAACAATGCCTCTGAGATAGGAAGTGTCGCTGCCACTGCGTAATAAGTGGGGAAACCGAGGTAGAGAAATGGGGATGTACTTGTCCAAGGTCGCATACCGAGCTCGTACCACAACAACAGAATCGCATCTTCCAACCCCCAGCCGTGTACTTTCCACTGAATTGAAGTTCCCGTTAGCCAGCAAGTCGCTAATGCAAACCGAACAGGTTGCTGATATCCTTTCGGTAGCATCCACGCCGTTATGCCTTTGTGAAGAGATCACCAGAATGGAAAAGAATTTGAGCTGTTAAATTACATAAGTGTGTAGTCACCACCTAGCAATGGAGAAAAAAGGGCTGGATATTTTCAGTTACAACTAGATTTTCTAACCAGATGGCCAGAAGAACTGACGTCACTCACATTCCAAATTACAGAGCTGCTTGAAAGCAGCTCCAGCGTTAAGGATGCAACCAGGCCTGCATTCTAAGTTGTTTTCCAACCCCACTCTGCAAAGATACCAGCACTGTTTCTGCTGTGATTTTTGTTACCGCTGGTGAAAATCTGCTTCTTCTGGGACACACCTGTCCCAGGCTCCCTCAGCCTCAGCGATGTTCACATCTCTTTCCACCAGAAAAATTCGGCTAGAAATAAAGCACGGGCTTAGCATTTAATGCAAGCTTCAGAATATGGCTTGACAGGGTCATCAGAAATCCTTAGCCTGGGAAGTTTTCTAACTTTTACTGAAAACTTCGCAGAAGGGACTGCCCACTGATACTGACTGCCCAAACTGAGATCACCTGAGCGGTTCGTGCTGCGCTGCGGAGGAAAACCTCAGGGAACACACAAGGATCCAGGCAGTGCTACAAGACAGTGGGAAGAACAGAAGAGAGCGTTTGGAAAGCCACCTGAAGTTTTAAACGTCAATTTCAACACGGAATCAACCGAAATATTTCAAGTCTGCTGTACTTTTTGCTGCTTTTTGTAGGTTTTGCTTGTTTGTTTTGTTTTTAAATTTTAGAGTGAAAAGTCAGTGAGAAGCCAGCAGGAGCTTTGCAGCACAGGGAATGCTGGATCCGATCCAAATGCAAGAACCCCCCATCCCAGCGAAGTAAAATGTCTGAACAAGTTCCAAACCCGCGTCACTCACTGGCTGGACATTTTCCCACCTTCAGTGAAATGCAATACAAAAGGGGCCTGCAAAGCACTTTTAAACCAACCCATTTCAGAGTTACAGGGGAACAAGGGAGAAAAGCAGAAAGATCTGAAACCACAGCGCATTGCACTTTTATCCTACAGCGCCTTACGAATCAGGAAAGCAACATTACGAATTTTAAGATGCTGTTCCTCCCGAGATTCGGTATTGTTATAGCTCAGGACAGCTGCCCGCACTTGCACGGAATGCTAGCACTGACAGGCAGTGGAGAGCACCCAGATGTAGCACATCCAGCTGCGGCAGGGCTAACAGCTCCGTCTTACAGAGCTATTCAGCAGGGTAAGAGGACAGCTTCTGAGCAGTATATAATCACAGCTGAGGCTGTAGCATGAAGAGGGCTTAAAAGTGAGAGGAGACTCAGGCACAGGATGGCGTTACCAATTAATCGTTATTTTTCAGCTCGTTGCAGTAACATTTTAAGACCACCCACCAGGAGTCCGTAATTAACACGTATTTGCAAAGTGTTCTGAGATCCTCGACAGAACCGCGGAGCGCTATCACTGTTTGCAGGAACATAAAAAAGAGCAACAGGAATGATCTCTTTCCACTGGCTGCTGTCCTTAAAGACATACAAGAGGAATGTTAGTAAAAGCGATCTAACTCTTGCAAAATGCCCAACTATAAAGGTGGTAACAGAAAGAGCCAAAAGGAGTAATGAGAAGAGAAGTTCTAGCATTTCTAGCAAGAGGTGTAATTCTTTAAACCATCCCTCTGTGCAAAGTAAGCCCAGTATTAGTTGTGTCTGGAAGCTGGCACATGAAAGCCTGCCAAGTTTCCATGCAAAATAAAACCTTTTATTTGTTCAAATTTCTCCACCTCTATCTCTCTTTCCATGCAAAAGATTTGTGGTTGAATTATACATTACAGCTCAATCAATGTGCTAAGGAGGGATCAAAATCTGAGGGGGGAAGGGAGGAAGGAAAGAAGGAAGGAAGAGAACGCTGGGTAAAGTAAGAAGTAAGAAAAAAAGAAAGGAACTCGAGCAACTTTTGGAAAGCCGAGAAAGGGTAGGACGTGCTGCTGCTCACAGTTTTAGAACAAAAGCCAAACAAAACAGAATAGGGAATGAAGGAATTCAGAGATGTACAATACTAGCCTGAAGTTATACACCGAAACGCCCCCAGAGCGCTGCTCACCCTGCAGGTTACCCAGCGTTTGGCAGGGAGAAATCCCACCCGGCTCACTCGGGAGCAGTGCCTGTTTTGGAGCTGCATCCCCTGGGGAAGGAGCTGCGGTAATGAAATGACCAAACCACGATTTGCAAATCTAAGTTATCTGCGATGGGAGAAGAAAATCCCAATTACAGCACTGAACTATTTCCTTCTCCATAATCACCATTTGCTGTAGAAGGCAGCTGGAATAAAAGGCGTGTGTCTCGGCTGTAGGGGCCTCGTGCACGAGGAGAGCGAGAGGCGCAGCGCAGCCCCCGGCACGCTTCTGGCTCTCCCTCCCACCCACCTCCCCTCTGAAGCTTCCCCTCACCTCTTCACTGTTTGGCAGCCCGATTTTAACTATTTCATTTGCCAGAACGTTATGCACCACGAGCCTCAGCCAGAACAATGAGCACAAGCCCTCAGGAAGGCAGTGACTCAGGGTGTACCATACCCTAGCGCAGCGTTGCCTCGTCTCCTTCGCCCTCGGAGCAGAGCAAGGCAGAAAGCAGTGATCTCATTTTTACAGGCCTTCTTCAAAATGGCTTAGTCCTTTTGTTCAAACAGAATTTTACCTCAGAAACAGGTCTATTCACAGAAGTTGATGTAATGAGAAGAGCTAATAGCAGCTGTCATTTCACAAGACCTACAACTGACAATTACGGGGAGAGGGTGTGCCACCGAGCACTGGAAAAGCGCCGCTTGTGCTCGCACTATGGGCTGCTTCTCTCACACAGGAACACGGACACCCTTTGGTTACTCACTGCCCACATTCCCGTGCTGCAGGACACCGAGTTTTGGTGCTAGCAGTGCCTCATGGCTGCCCTGTTCCTGAGAGGGCCGAGTCTCGCTGCTGATCTCTCGTGCTCCTGCCGCGGGGCCTACCCGCGGCCTGCAGGCCCACCTGGCAGTGCCACAAACTCACCGAGAAAAGCTCCTCGTAGTAGTGGTCAGAAGGCAAACACAAACCCATGTGACACATTTACACTGAAAATAGGTAGGGAAACGTGTCTGCAAGTGACCGGCTTGGTGGTGGAAGGCGCGGGGAGCAGTGCACAGGCCGTTCTGTGACCTGCCAGACGCTCCCCGAGTCCCACAGATCACAGTGGAAAAATTCCCTGTGTGACAACCACCCCGCCACCCCAAATACTTCAAATGCAACTTCACAAACGGCCCACAGCAGGAGCTTCACAGTCTCTGATTATTATTCTTGTTAATAAGGAAAACTAACACTTGCTGAATAAAGTCGTAGTGTCTGGCGGAGAATTTTAAGACTGCACCCCTAAAAAAAGAAAGTACATTTTGCTCACTTCTGTCCCAACCCCACCAGTGCAGCTGTACGTACACCACAGACACTAATAACTCCATGGCAAAAACCACTGCCCTTATTTATAAACTACAGATGCCACACACATACCCTAACTAAACTTAGTTGCCTTCAAAAGTAAGACTTGAGATGCTTTAAAAATACTTTTAATCAGTGAAAAACAGCTGTTAATTACAAACCTAATGTATTGGGGACTGAGACAGTTCTGTAAACTCAGGAACTCTCCAAGGAACACACTGGGCTCAAACGACAGTCCTACGGCCATTGAAGGCTCTTTGCTTCTCCATGTGCTGGGCTTCCCTGTGCTGACTGGGATGCTATTACGCATCAGTTGTCCTGGAAAATTGATTTTTTACCATGATCAAGGAAGGTGAAAAAGGCTTGTTTGACTAGAGCCATTAAAGATCCATCGGATTTATTATAAAGTCAATAATTACTCCATTGCTTCTTGAGTTTCTCTTCAATTTCCCTTCCTCGATGAGAAGAGAAGCCCGTTTTTATCAGGAGTAACAGGCACAAGCCAGGATCGCCTGCAGCTGACTTCACTGACTGCAGCGTGCCAGGCTGAATTTCCATGAACTCTGCCCCCCTTCTTAAAACAAACAAACAAACCAAAACAAAAACCCCACAAAACCTACTTCTTATTATCAGGCAATACGAATTCAACTAAGAAACGGCAGCTAATGCACTTGAACAGACCTCCCCGAAATGCAACAGGCACAAAGTCAAGGTTAACACGAGAACTGGGGCTGCTTGTACTGGACGGCTTGGTATAAAACTTTTGCAAGTGCTGTTCCAAAGACATGTACGGATTCTAGACTCTAAAATGATTCCCTTCTTGTAAAGGGATTCAGGAACAACACAAAAGTCAAAGACTTACTTCTGTCCTCTTTAAGGACAGCAACTTCCCGGTATTTGCATTGTATACAGGATGTATTTATTAGCATGGAAACAAACTAATATGGAAAATAAATGCAATCAGAGTAGACGAAATGTTCTAGGAATTGTGCTCTTAGAGAGTTAACGTACTATAAACTCATCGGGCAATGGGAAAATCCATCCCATGACAGCCCTTAAGGAAGGACTTCAGAGCGTTCCTATGCAAGATCTGCCACCAAATAAACTTCGAACTCTGCGACTCGTGGTTTAAGTGCTGGGCTGGGCCAATAAAATGCCTGAATTTCTCCATTATTTATTCAATGACAAAGATGATCATAGCTTGGCAAAGCATGCTCAGTTCTTTTTTTTTGGCCAAATTTGGGCTTTAAGAAAACCAGACCCGGAAGACAGTCATGTAGGAACTGACTACACTCGTCTTAGTCTCCAGAAAAAGGAAATTATTCTCTATGAGCAGAATAATAGCACTTTATTATCCATAGATCTCAAGCCATTATCCTAACAGGTAATTATTATCATCACTACCACTTTACACAGGCAGCATGTAGATGAGTGAAGCAACCTGCCACGTGGCACAGCCAGGAATAGACGAACGCTGCTTGAAACCAAGCTTGGTAACATCATCCTCAAGGTTTTAACAAACACACAACCCATTCCTCCCTCAGTCATGTGCGGTCTGTGGAGACGAGTCAAGTCCTTGAAAGAGTGAATATTCCAGACATACAGACAAAATAAACAGCCTTACAACCCAAACATCCAGCACAATTAGACTAAATTGTTGATCATTCCAACAGCCTGAAAAGAATAGATGATGAAGAAACATCTGTGTAAATTAAAAGGATACTTACAGCCAGAGGAGCCTTATTTGAGATCTCAGGATGCACTATAAACACTCAAAGCAGTATTCCTGGAGCCTGTGCTAACTGTGAGACAGCTGTTACACGTTTATATTCTGTCAATATAGTTTACCATTGCTGCTCAGACTTACAGTAAGGTAGCAAATGCTTTTATTATAAACAATCTTTTTGAGAAACAAATGTTTTTGCCCCAGTTCAATGCGAACAGCTGGAATGATGGAATGCACAGATTACATGGGAAGCGAAAGAGAGCAAAGTAGGTGTTATTATTTTTACTACATAACCGATATGCTTTGGAATTCATCTTTAAAACAAACAGCAGCAAAAAAATCCAACCCAAACTCCAAATACTTTGACTTTCCAATCACTGCTGTTCTTCCCTAAACACAAATTTATTCCACGAACTCTTACAGAAAAAGTTTGGGGCATAATCTCCCAACCTGTGGAAGAACCTTTGCGGAAGACGACAGGATCGGTATGTGCATACTGATGTATGGACGTGCCATCTCTGCATACAAGAAAAGCTTTCATTAGATGGAATTTTCCTGCTCGAGTTTACTCATGAAACCTCTATATAGAATGCGCTTCTGCTCTCACACCTACATGACTGTTCGGGGTGCAGGGAGTTGGTATGGTTTACATTTATATACTTACATTTAGTACAGTGAGAAACAATCAGGTTGCACAACAGCTATCTTGACTACTGCTACACCTACTTTGCTTCATTTTCTGTTAAATTAGACTTCAGGAAGACTTTGCCTCTCTATGCATTTAAAGAGCACTAAGCACAGAAGGCTGTGATTGTGCCTTCCAGCCTCTACCGCATCCTAATAGCAACAAATTTGGTCTTGGTATTGCTGTGAAACGCAACCCATAATCGCAACAGAAGATCAGAAAGGGACATACTACTATTAGCATAGAAAGAAACAAATGTCAACAAACGAATGCCAAGATGATGTCAATGGAGACGTTCCAGATTTGCAGACCTATCACAGAGAACAACATCTGAAACTTGGGGGAAAAAATCAGACCGTTCACTTGCACAGATTATCCTCCCGATCCACAAATACCCAGAAGTGGGAAAGGATTCAAATTAAGTTCAATTCTTTCAACTGTCTCACCACCGTCCTAGTTTGACATAAACCTGGCGTAATTCCAAACTCTTGTTGGGAAGAAAAAAAAATTAAAATGACTAGCTGAAACTTAAAAGTGACAAATTAAGTAATGCAATTGGAAGAATGCTGGTCCACACTTCTCTCAGGTCTTTGCAGAAGGAGGCTTAATCTGTATGAGAAACAAATTCTGGATCTTTTTTTTTTTCCCTTTTGAGGTCAAAACTGTCTGTTTAACAAGGTCTCTTTGTTAATTATATACGCATATGCAGTTTACAAACTGAGTCAAGGGAGACATTTTGTGCCGTTTTTGATAACAGTTCAGCAAAGACTTAAACACCTATTTAGCACTCAATCTATGAGTCAACACTTCAGCACACTGACTCTCGGAGCTGCTGTTTTTTTCCTATGGCAACCACCATAATCATTTAAATGAAAACATTCTTAAAAAAAAGAAAAGGGGGGAATGGGATTAAATCTTTGCCAGCTCAGTTTCTTCTACGATCAAATTAAAAATAACGAACCCTGGTTACTGGATGGGGCACAGTTGTCTGCACATTCTTCTGCAGGTCATACAGAAACGCCTGGGAGAGCAAGAAGAGACACAAGGCTGGGAAAGGACAAAATCGAGCTCAATTTACGTTCTCTATAATCTCTTCGTTTTTCATACCAGCTGTGGCTCAGAATGCTGATGCATGTGTCTTTTGAAAGTTAACATTTAACAGAGATTTCAGGTCTACCGAATTCCAAGAAATAAAAATAAACTCTTGTCCTGCTTTAGCTGCCAGCTGAGGCCAATGTTTACCGAGGGGAGCGCGAGGAACCGAGGAGATTTTAGGGTGGCCAAGTCGCAGCAGGCTGCCTGCCCGCTGCCCCCCACCACGCGCCCAAGCAAGGAGCTTGGACCCCGCACCTCTTTTTTCTGCATCAAACTTTTCCAGCCACCCATTATTAGTGGAGTAGTTACAAATAATCCTGTTTACTGCGCTAATATACAAGGATATAGCCTCCTGGCTGTGCTAGGCGCTACTCGGATGCCAGAGCTCAGCCCCAAGCACCCCACCGCTGCAGCTTACCCACCAGTGCGTAACGGCACAAGGTCACTGCGCCTTCCTCGGCCAGGGCTCGGCTGTTGAAATGAGGAGGATTACAACAGAAATGTCGCACCCTCCAAACCATGTTGCAATTAAGATATTTGAAACTGCCCTTGGTGCAGCCAGTGTCTGAACTGTCAAAATGAAAGGGCAAATGTGGTTCCGTTTACTAGTAAGTGTTCTAGGCTTTGTTCTAAAACCAACTACTGTCGGGAGAAAATCCTCGTTTCCTAGGTTCTTTTCGATGCTGAGCTGTGGTCTGGCTAAAAAACTATTCAGACTGATGCTGTTCAGAAACGTCATGCCCCATCAGGGCATCCTACTGCCCTAAGACCAGGAGCAGATTCTAAATAAGCTATCTATGGGCAATTAACGACAACACCAAGAGTAACAAAATCCCCTGTGAGCCAGCCCATCTTTTTCTGACCCCAGCATTACCTTCCACTGTTGGTGACCCCGATGCTGATCTGCTGTGTCCGTGCACTGTCCCGTACTTTCACCTCTCTTACCCCGGGTGAAGCTGCCAGCACACAACACACAGATGTAGCATGGCTTGGAAAGAAATACCCCACTGTTTGGTTAAAAATGAAAAAATCCACTGGACTGCCTGAAGCAAGCATGCTTATGTCTCGAGATTGCCTTTAACATCTTTCTGATGGGCTTTTCTTTTTTGTTAAGCAACCCTTTCTCTGCAAAAACAATATATAAAATGGAGCACGTTTTGTGACTGTTTCTGAGATATTGCATTTTCATTATGCAAATATGTATGCTTACAGCATAAAGAATTTGTTCCTTGAATTCTCTTGATTTCTGACAGAAAATGTGGAAGCAAGAAGAGCCCAAAATCAGCACAGGAAAGTTTGCACAACCCAGAAGCACCCATTTCTTTTAAAGACAAAGATTCCAAACTTTCGTGACTCAGCATTTCTGAGAGATGTATACCTTTAGGTCTTAAAAGGAGGGAAATTCCTTATAATGAGGAACAACAGTACTCTGCTGCAAGAAATTCTGTCCGGATGGGGTTTTCACTTCAGCTATGTATGCCTGTGTACGCCCTTTGACTATTTCTGAGGGCAACAAAACCAAAACTTGGGAAAAAAACACAAAACAATACAATACAAAACAAAACATAAATTGTCTGGTTTCTACACAAAACCATAAATTGCTCCCAGGCTTCCCCGAAACCCAGCTCCAGGTCTGCTCAGAAAACAAGTTTCCAAACCACAGTGACCTCGGCCCAAGTTCAGATTTTATCGTGGCACCTGAGGTCCCCCAGGCTGCTTCTGCTCTGGGGTTGGGGCATGGAGAGGGGAACACCAGCTCCAGGTTCCGTCACCGGTGTCTGTCTGTGTCTCACCTCTAGCTACAGAGCAGCCCAAAGCTAAAACGTGAAGGGTCGGATCCTGCCAGCCTGCGGGATGCCCCTGAATTCAGAAGACAAGGCAAGGGTTTACAGGACAGGCGTCGATGGATGGCTGCGGTTGTTCTTTCTTAGGAAGACCAGAAATGCAGTTTCAGCAACCATCCCAACACACAGCCGTGAAATGATATATTTAAAAGGTGACAACTCTCCAGGGGATGGAGGCCAGAGTACTACTCTGAGGGCAGCGAATTTCTTCTTGATTCGTTTTGCTTCCTTCTGCATCCTGAGCAGAGCACGTAATGCTCCAGCACATTACAGGAAGCTACAACAACTCCACAGAGCCGGGATCTCAAGAGACATCTTCTGAACCAGGCAGATGGGGAGCAGTGCTCTAAAGACCATTCGCTGCCATTAGCAGAGAACTTGCAGGGGCTTTTATCTGATGCCAGAGATTGCTACTGAAACACTTGAAACGTATCTACTGAAACGGAACTGGGGATGCTGATGGGAACAAGTGCAGACGGAGGGAGGGGGACAGCAGCTCGAAACTGCTCCTGCAGGAGGGGAACACAGGGCTGGCTGAGATGGACTCAGAGCCTAAGAAAAGCAAGGGAGGGTTTGGAGCCACGTGGGTGGAACACGAGCTCCACTAACCTCTAATTGTGCAGCCCATCCGCAGCTTTGGCAGGAGCAGGCACCGAGCTCCCCTGTGAGCTGTAGGGCCGGGCCCCGCTGTTTCCCACATCGCTGCGCGCACCAGCGGGGTTCGGCTGCCCCTGCAGCGGCTGCGGGGTCGGAGAGCAGCCGTGCTGCGCGCACACCTCCGGTACAGGCACGCCTGCTGGTTTGCCTTTGCGAGCCTGAGAAGACAAAAGCCAGCAGGTACAATCCCCTGCCGGGAGGAGGGGGAAGGATCGAGCCTTCACCTTCCCGGCACGCCAGGATCACATTTCTTCTCCACCCCGTCCTCCCCCCGCTCTCTCCTTCTCCTTTTTTAATACTCGTTCAGGTCTGGCAACCCGTGTGTTTTTTTTCCTCCATAGAAACCGCCATAACAGCGAGCCCGAGCCAGCCTCCAGCTCCACAAACACAGCCTGGCCCGAGCCAGACTCAAGAGAAACACGGAGACATGGAAAGAAATGTCCAGGAGAGCCAGGGGCTGCCAAGCACATCGGCTCCGTCAAGGTATTGTTCTGGGCCGCTCGCGATGAAGGCGGCAGGCCTGCGAGCAACAGCACGCGGTGCCCTCCGTGCCGCGCCATTTTTCAGCCAAAATTGTCTAACTTGTTGCTTACTACCTGCCTTTTTGGTTTTCTCCAGCAGAACGAGCCCTTCTGAAAGGAGAGGGGGGTCGGGGATCCACACGCGGCCTGCAGCAGGCTCAGAGGGTCTTCCAGCCAAGCAGACCACAGCATCGTAAAACCCCCCCATGAAAACCAAACAGCCCATTCACTTTCCTTTGCAAATAGGATTTGCACAAAAAATGGACGTAAATACATTCTGTTCCCTATTAAAAAGGCATCTGTGGCATGGGATAAATACAAAAACAACTCTCAAAAAGGCTATGCTGGTTTCCAAAGAGAACAAAAAGTAGAGGCCATGGGAGACAGGCGCAGATTTCCAGTGTGAAGCTGGCCCAGAAGACGCCCTGCTCCTTCCTTCCCCCACAGGACAGTCGCTGGGAGCACACAGTGCGCGGGCACTGCCTCCCCACCGGTAAGGGAGACAAACCCCACAGCCCGGGGTACCTGCACAGGGGCATCCACGAGCCCGGAGCTCAGTCCTGTGGGCTTCTGGCAGCGCTGCCCCGACAGGATCGCTCTGGGACGCCCTGGAAATGTCCCTGGACAGAACAAGGTGACTCCCTCTGCCCTGTAGGGAAACTTAGGGTTCATCTAGCTGTGTTCACGTAACGCTCTTGACATGCTCGTTCTTGCACATGGGACATTTCTTTGGGTTTTTTTGTACTCACAAGCAATGGAAGAGGCTTGCTGGCCCTGCCCATGCCCTGGAAGATGCTCACACATTTCTGCAGGATCTTCCTGGACTCCACCACCACCACGAGCCACCCCAGACACAGTGAATGTTTGTTCTGACACTCAGTGGTCTCTGTTCCTTTCCCTTCCCACTTTCCCTTACAGTACGGAGGTGAGTGGAGTGAGAGGTCAAAGGTTTTTATGTACATTGTCCTCCACCGACACGCGCAGACTATCTGATTCTGCAGCTTCTTCTACCTCAAGCCACCCTTAGATTAAGATCACTTTTGCATGCAGAAGAATTCCTCCAGCACCTCTTCACATGACTCCTGCACTCCTGCTTCTAGCTCCACCGAGCCACGTGTGCCAATAAAAATAAGAGCTCGCTCCAAAACACAGACGGTGTGGAAGAAAACTGAAGGCGAAGTAAACCTAAGGCTTCTCGGAGTCTCCATTTTAGCTCCTCAGCGCTCGCTGGCCCACGGTGAACTTCACAGCATCTCCCACCGACGCCGGCACTCGGCTGCCTTTGAAGCATTTCTGCAGCTCCGCTGGCAGACCCGCGCCCCGTGCCACATGCTGTCCTGCCTGTAACAAATCCCTTTACGCTAAGTATCCAAAAGGACACTGTAAATCACCAACTGACCTTAAATTGCCGTTTTATTTGGGTCACATCCTTCTAATACAGCTTAGAGTGAGTCACTGGCTGCAGCGAGCAAATAATAATGGAAGGGGGGGATGGGACACAGGAGACTTCCCTCTTCAAACAGCGCCTTACGAGCAGAACCCAGGGATGCCCGGAGTGGCAGGCGGAACGTCCCGCTGCCTCCAACCCCACACAACTGGGAACCAGGACTCTGAGCTTGTTTCCATCCCGATGTCGGACACTCCTGAACCTGCCTAGCATGTTTTTTTCCATATATAAAATGAGCGTAATAACATCACGAAACTACCTAGCTCAGATAATTAAGAACAAACCCAAATACGACAGAAAAAATGAAGTGCACAGGACTGCACCACTGTACAGCTCCGCAGTCAATGATCTGCATCCAACAGGCTGAGGCAAGAGGGGAGAACAAGGAAGCAGTAAGCGGAAGAAGTGACTTGCCGCAGTTTAGGGCTCCTGGAGTATTTTTGGTTTGCCTTCCAACCCAAGAAGCCTCAAAGCTTTGAAGCAAAAGATTTCGAAAAGGTCACAGTGAGCGAACTCCCGGCCTCGCAGTGTTACAGCTATTCCTTTGCAACGTCAGGTAAGGAAACCAACATGGCCAGGGAGCATGGAAATGCCGAGTGCAAACCATTCCTGCGCTCAGGAGGCAGGCTCGGAGCTCCCTCGGTGCTGCTTCCCCCCAGGCCACGGGAAGCGCTGCCCGCAGGGAGGGCAGGGAGGACAGAACAGGCCACGGGAGGCTCGCAGGCACAAAGCTCGAGGAATCCAGCTCTTGGGAGAGCACAAAAAGGGGCTGGGACTGCTCACAGCCAACCACGGTATCCTGTAGGCTGTGAAAACAGCATGTTCCAGACAAGTTTGGTGGCTCCTGCTTTTGTGGGCTCCTCCAGGGCAGATGGTGATTCAGCGCTGGGAAGGAGGGAGCTCTGGTGCTCCCTGCCCCGTCCTCGCTGCAAGGGGAGGCCGCAGAGCCCTGCCAGGGAAGCTGGCGTCCCACTGGACCCCATCTGCTCCTCCATGCTGCTCGGGAAACACGCTGGTAAGAGGTAAATGCAGCAAGTGCAGATCTGGGGGGCTTTAAAAGCCCCGGGACTACCAGCTGGACCCTGCGAGCTGCCGCGCACAGTGCCCAGCACTGGGGCAGCCCAGCTGCACGCAGCAGGCTCCTGGTGGCACGAGCAGCAAATCAAGGCCATGGCGACACCGGTGACCGATTCAGAGCCGCACGGGATTGAGCAAAGGGAGCTCCCCAAAGACTGAAACGATGACCCAGAGTGGGCTCTGACCTCATCCCGGTACAAGTCCCAGATTTAGTTATTGCATTTTTCGCTGTTGATTTTCCCGTGCCAGTGGCGAGCTGCAACTTTGCGCCACGATGCGCTGGGCGAGGCAGAGGTGCAGACTCACTCGAATCAAAGACTCCCCGTGCCCCCCGCACCCCTCAGGACACCACCACCTCTGCGCTCCTTTCACCGAGCAGCTGCGAGCAGCAGCAGAACCAAACAACCGCGGTGTCTCGCTCAGGTCACGGCGGAGATTCCCATCAGCGCTCTGCCATGTGACTTCCAGCAAGTTGCCTTTATTTACCCTAGCTCGAGCGAGCTCAGGATCAATCCAGCCGCGTGAAGCGCAGCCCTGCCTCGGTGACCCCACCGATATTTCACCCCAGCACCACGAGCTCTCCTCCCGCGCCATCGCCGTCCTGCTCCCATTTTCCCCGTTGCCCGCCGCTGCGACCCTTGCACAGTCACACATTTGGTTGGAGTCCAGCATGCAATCGCACCGGCAATAAACAACTCGTCTTGGGATTTTATTCCCCCCCACCCTTCCCTGTCCTGTGTATTTTGTCTGAGACTGCGGTTCCAACACCCAGACAGAGTTATTGCAACCCGTCTTTTTTACACACTGCGCAGACTGTCTCCTCAGCATGATGCATTTTTAATAGGTTTTCTAAACGCAGACAACCAGGCTGCTAATGACAAGCTTTTTTTTTTTCCCCTTTTCCTCCTCCTTTTTAAATCTTTTTTTTTTTTTTTTTCACAAGGTAAAGCTGCTGCAGAGCTTTGATGGCTCGCTGCACCTTACCCAAAGGAGCACAGTTCAGGTGGCAAACAATTGCAAAATTTACAGCACTCGAGCGGTTAAGGCTGTAACGTTCACCCCACAAAGATTACAGTCCTCGCTTGCCACTTCGATTAGGTCCACCACACGTTTCCCTCTCACAAGCCTGTTCTGTTGGAACATAAAGCGAACAAAAGCTCTCAGGATGCTGGGCACTGAACCAACACCAGCTAAAGTCCAAATTTAGCATCCTACAGGCAAAGCCCATCTCCTCCTGAAACACTTGGCCAATTTGGGGAGAGCTCCTCCTCCTCCTGGGGCTGAGATGGAGACGAGAAATGAGGCAGTGTGCTCAGGGCACCTCTCATCTCCTGTCCTACCTCCATCTCTCCCATCTCTCTGCTTCTCCGCTAATCCCCCTGCGCTCCCGGCACCTCGTAAATCGCGAGGCTGTCCTTGCACCCATCAGTCCCCGGAGCTCCCTGGCACAGGGCTGGCCCCGCGTTGCAAGGCGTTGCTTCAGCGCGCGCCAGGTGCCACGGGCAGGTTGCTAAATAACAGCACCAGGGGAAGGAGGCCGTGGCAGGGCGCGGAGGTGGCTGCAGATAAGCAGAGGACGGCGCGGCAGGCAGGCACTCCTTGCTGTAAGCCACACGGCAGCACCCTTCCTAAGCCTTCCCAACCCGACTGCAATCCCAACTTTTAGAAGTCGAGCTCCGATTTAGCCCCGCAAAGAAATCTGCATGTAAATAAAACCCAGGAGCGCTGATGTCACTAACTTCTTTTCCCCCTGCTTTTCCAAAAACGGAACTTTCAAAATGGGCCAAAATTCAGGAGAAAAGGCTCTACTGTCTCCAGAGCTAAAATGTACCAGTTTGACTTGGCAGCTGCACAACTTTCCACTGATTTGATGCTTTCCCCCTCCTCGAATTCTCCCATCCAAATGCAGCTGGAAATGTCGTTAGAGAAAAGAAGAGGCATTTCCTGTGCGGTTCCCCCTCCCCCTGCCACATTCTTGGCACAAAAGGGAAGGGAAAAGCTAAAGAGACAGTGTGCATACGCAGGAGAAAGAGAGGCAGTGTGGAGGGATTTCTGGCTGCTCCCCAAGAAATGTACAACAGCAATTGCACGAATCAAAAGAGCCAATTTACCCCCTTTCTCCGCGGCTCTGAAAGCCGGTCAGTGAGGCACTGGTTCGGTATGGGGTGGTGGTGAGGGACACGAGTGGCACCGCATCCTGGAAAGGAGGCTTTCCAGATACTGCAGTCCCTAGAGGAGAGATCAAGGATACTGCCCGTAACCAGCCACACACAGCTTAGTGACTTACACCTTAAATCCAGCTGCACTAAAATCCTTCAGCAGTCCAAATGGATAACAAATAACGCAGGAAAAAAAAAAAAGAAAGAAAGAGAAAAAGGCATGTTTTAATGCTACAGAGACCATATCTGAGTGCCTTTTTTCATATCATTGCTACGGAATTTGAGAAACCAACCAAAGAGCAAACGTTTTTAAAAAGCAACAACTGAGGTTTTTCATACGACAAGTTTCAAGTGTCCCATTTTTCAGAATGTGTGCGTTCAGCACTTTATGAAAATCAAATCCCTCTAAGGTATCCAAATCCGAGCACTCGGAGGGGTTGGCACTTCTAGAAACGGCCTGAGGAGCCCCACATGTGCTGGGACACTGGCTGCTGCCCAGTCATTTTGCACTTTTGTGCACTCCAAAAAGCAGCCATTGTCCCGGCTCCAGAATTCATGATGCCACTCCCAAGCTGCCTCTAACACTCAGCGTGCTCTGTGAAACCGATCCTACAGCAAGAGCCCTAAGCCGGGGTATTGCGAGCTGACTTCCCCTGGTTTCACTTAGTCACTCTCCTCCAGAATGGATCAAAGCCTTCACAAAGGTTGAGTCAATTTAAACATTCAGTTTGCTTCTTGAGCTGTGAATTAAATGCATTCTTTGGTGGCTGGGTAGGGATGGGTGACTCAGGCTGTATAAACATTAACTGACTCTAAAGCTAATGGGAAAAAGAAATATGGGAAGGAGAAAAACAGAATTGTACATGACTTCTGGTTTCACATGGCAGGAGAACCAGATTGGGTTGGTGCACACTGTGCATGTACCTGGTATCGCTTAGTCTGTTATTTCTAGAGGACACCCCTACCTTTGAGATTCTGTAAGTTTCAGCCTGAAATCCACATCCACACGGGGAAGGGAACGTATAAAGGGTGTGGTCTAATTACTTCCTTCTTTGTTCAGCAATCATCGCTTAGCAGTCCGAGGCTATCTATACCCTTTCTTCCTCCTTGGCAGAGAGGAAGAATTCTCGGTTCACTGACAAGACCTTGCTCTCTCGAAAAACTTTAAATTTATCCTCTTCTTCCTGTAGTAACATTGCAAAAGTTTCCACGTATCTCAAACAAGGGCACAGTGTTACAAATACATGCGTACACAAGCAATCTCTGTCCCAAAGAGTTTACAATCCAAAGAAGAAGAAAAGACAGATCCCTCTCTACAGATCTGGATTACGCTCAGAGAGGATTTACGTGGCAGAGGAACGAAATGGATATATCCTCAGTCCCAGCTCCCGCCGCAGTGCCTGTGACTCTCCTCTGCGCTCCAGCACCACGCGCCCCACGGCACAGATGGCATCTAGATACAAGAGACGGGCGACTCCAGCACCGCGTGCGGGCCACCTGCGGACGCTGCCGGCCTCTGCTCAGCGCAAGAAGTGCCCTACCTGGAGCCGGGCTGCCCCTCGAACATGGGAAAGAGGCAAAGAACCAGAGCCTGTAACGACTTGCTAAATTGGTACCGACACCTTTGTAACCACCGAGGGCACTAACCTCTCCTTATCTGTCGGAGGCACAATGCAGTACGCGCTTGGCAGGCGGCACCGGGAGCTGTTTAACGCTGTTGGACTTGGAGATGACTCAGAGGGTCAGCTCCTACCTGTCTGCTCTGCTGGTGCGTTTCACGATCTTCTCTGCCTTCCATTAGGGAGGGAGGGAGGTGGTCCTCAGGATGTCAGCCACGCTCGGAACAGCTGTTAATTTCCCCATTTGTGTGCTCGGGAGCTGGTGACGGACTGTGCAGTGCATTCTGAATTGCATTAAAATTGCATTAAACCTCTTTACAGCAGCATAAAGGAGCCTCAAAGTAAACAAGAAGGGCCCCATAAGAATAGATCTTAAACAAATGGTTTCTATAATGGTGCGAGCTCTGCTTCAGCCCAGCCACAGGTGTAGCAATGCGCTGTGCTTGTACGCTCCCAGGGTATGCCTACGCTGAGAGACAAGGCTGCTGAGGCTGCTCTGAAGTTCTAGCTGACCGAGAAAAACAGCTCACGTTGGCATGACTGCTGGTGGATGTCCACTTCTCTACGTATGCAGACATCTGAACCCCCACATAAATCATTTTCTGAATGCTTATAATACTTAAAGATAAATTCAGGAGAGGTGAGAGGCCAAAGCTACAAGCTAGATCCTTGAGGGAGAGCAACTGGCAAGGGGCATCTTGGCCTCTTCTTCCTCCACTACATCCAACGGCGTCCCACACACTGGGACCTGTACCTGAAGGACAGCGTACATATTCCTTAATATAAATAGCACAAGCTATATGAAAGCTCAGTAAAGCTGGCTTTCTACGCATTTTTCTGACATCTTATGTAGGCATGCATTAAGGAGAATTCAAAGCCTCCTAGAATATAAAAGGAAACCCACCATGAATAAAAGACAATTTCATATGGTCCTCCATATATCAAGGCAACCATTAGAGCTTTATACATAGGAAGGGAACATTTTGGAATGAAAGCAAAAGTAATTCACTCCCATTAAACAGACGTGGTTTATTTATCTCCCCCTTGCACCGATTCTCCCCGTGCTGCAGCACAGCTCTGGCTCTAAAAGCAGGCACACGGGGCATACCGGCAGCAAGAACAGCATTTATCTACGGTTTGCTGTTTTTCTAGAAAAGGAAGTGAAAATGCAGTAACATGGAAAGAAGCTTAAATTAATGCTGCAGATCAACAAGAGCTGCACCACACTGGCTGGCTGGCTCTCTTGGCTCCAGCTCACAGTATTTTCAAGCAAACTCTTTGCAGACAGTCGCAGTCATGCCAAGAACATGTAAGTAACTTTCTTCCTGTGGATGTCCTTCTCCTCCCCTTCCCTGCATGTTGAGAGGGAGAAGGTGTCCATCCATGAAGCACCAACCAGGTGGAAATGCAGAGCTCCCTTACGCAGCAGAAGACAACTAACCCCGAAGTGAGAGGCTGCTCCTAAGGCGTACGGGTACAATTCTGGCATTCAGGAACCTAGAACAGTTCAGGCCTGTGCATTTTCAGGGGCAGAAATGGACGGAGGACACCACAAAGCTGCTGTGGACTCCCCCAGTAAGAAACTGGAGGCCTCACTCCAAACTAGGATGCTTGCTCACTGACAGCACAGGACTGATGTCGCCTTGACTTCACTAAGATTTAATCTGAGCCGCTCCACCTAGGCCTGTAAGTGAAGGTCCATCTGCTTAAAAAGTCCTTATTTCAAACATCCTGAGCCTCCAAACTCCAGTGCATTACGACTGGACACGTACACACCAGGGCCAGCATACACAGGCAGAGGAGAGGGAGAAGTGGTGCAAGGACAAAGCTGCCGGAGGTTCCCCACCGCGTCAATCCGTGAAGGGCCTCGGGCTGCTCCCCTCTGCCTCAGTTTTCCCAGAGCAAAAACAGGGGTAACAGCGATCTGCCACTGCAAAACTCTGACCCACGCAACAGGCAAGGCTTAAAAATTATTAATTTACTTCTTGAACTCGCTGCAGAGCCCGACATTCTGATACCTCTAAAATCACTTTGGAGCACTGAAGCCCACGGCACTGCTCACGACCGACCCCGAGGCGACGCGGTGTCTTTCGAACGCAGCAGATCCCCGCAGGTTCATTACACTGCTGCAGCTTTTCCTTCCAAAGTTGCTAGTCTTTACCACGGTTACCAGTGCGGTTAGATTAAGTTAAGAAACTGTGGTTAAAAATTTGTGGTCATACCAAGTAAGTGGAACAAAAGCGGTTAAACTCGGGAGAGGTGGGGTGAGTAGAAAAAGGAGGAATAAAGTCTGGTACCTTCTCAAACCTTCCTTACGTGCAGCCATGCTCACTTTGTTCTGTGAAAAACGAGGCAAAATACCCTCCTTTTACTGGCAAATCTCAGTGGTGATAACCAGATGTGTTGGAATTTACCAGGCAGCAACATCCACATGGAAATAAACACTTCAGCTTTGTCGGGATGTTTATCCCTGGTGTGTGAACATCACTGCCAACTGCACTTGGATACTCCCAGCTGTTATCACCATTATTTTGCGCTACAAAACTGGAAGGACGGAAACTTCGGAGCTGCCAGGCCCTTATCAAACGGCGAGGGATCTTTCTTCGGATGTGAACTGCCAGGCGTTTTACACCAGCCGCCGCGATTGCCGCGCGCAGGTAGGGGAGCAGCGACGCCGTGCCCTCACCCCGGGTGACACCCGGTGCCACTTAGGCCAGTCAGCGCCCCTGGGTGACTGACCCGCCTGACACGGAGCGGCCTGGCTGCTGGCCGGCCGCTCTCTCGGAGCCCTTGTTGCTTCCCCGGGACACTTTGCATACCCGCTGTCTGCCGCCGCTTCCTCCCGAGGCCGGCGAGGCGCGGCGCGGGCCCAGGGCCAGCTCGGCGCGGAGCAGGTGGCAGCCAGGTGGAACCAGGGGAAGGAGAGATGAGATTTCCTCTCGTCTTGAGGAGCTGCGCTCCCTGCGCTGAGATCATGCTCAGAAAACAGGTGCTGGCGTGCCATATGTCTCGGGAAAAGTCACACTAAGCAAATTCTGCCCCGTGACAGAAGAATCCCTTTTTCTTTAGGTATCAAACCCCTGAGACTCTGGGTTTCTTAGGGAAAAGGTGCCAGGAGCGTAACATGTATTGACGAATCTTACAGCTGAAGCTACGTGTGACGATATTTAGTCCATTACTCTCTTTCTGTCTACAAGATAAAAACCTAGAGCCTGCCGTAGCACCGTACCAACGCAGCACTGAGAAACACACCCGGGTCTTCTGCTTTTCACTGCTTCCCTTTCAGATCCTTTAAGCCAACGAGTAGAAAAGTGATCCAAAAAAACTCTCAGCCATAATTATGTTAAACTTTATTAGGAAGCCATTAAAGAATCCTTGGGGTTGTCAGAAAGGCCTAGCAGAAACACTTAAGTTATCTGCCTCCTGTCCTCTCTTTCACCCCTCCTCTTGGCCCTTCCTTTGCAGATGAGTATCTTGCACAAACAGAATTACCTTTGATTGCAACAGCTGAACTTTTGAGAGCAGTGAAAAGAAGCTTGCTGACTACAGGGAGTGGGTTGCCACAGACATAAACACAGGAGAGCAGACAAGAAAAACAAGTTTTAATTAAAGCCACTTCTACATAATCAATTTTCCTTTTTGTATCATGAAGTCCTAATATACGTCTAAAGAGCCCGATACAACCGACACGCTGCACAAGCGGCTTCAGTGACTGAGAGCAAGGTGGCAACGTGTGAAAAGCCTGATCCTGCAAAGCGCTGAACACCTTCAAAGCGGAGTGGCTGCACAATGCAGCTGGGGGAGGAACTCAGCCGGTGACACCGGCGACAGAACTGCAGGAGCATTTCTGCCTTGCTTTCAAAGCCCGAGATGAAAATGCAAGAGCGGTAACCCCACTGCGGCAGCACTTCAGGGGCCCACCAGCAGCTCGGGGGCCACCTATGCTTACCCTGGTTGCTCTGCGCAAGGCTCGTTCTCCCAAAAAACCTTGTAATTTGATGTAACGTTGCGGATACAAGGTGGAGGAGTTGAGGCGGCTCGTTCAACATCCCACAGTTGGCCAGCTGCAAAACTACGTGTGGCTCCGGTGTCCTTAAGCCAGCGACCGCTACAGGCTGCATCCCAAGGAGCGGTAATTAATTCTTACACAGAATCTGAGGGCCTACATTTTTACATCAAATGCTCTAAGTTTAATTGATGTAATCCGAGAGAAGAATTTGGGGTTATTTTTAACCAATGGCTGCTGCTGCTTTTTATGTATATATACACTGAGCAGCCAGCTATTGCCAGGATCATTTTACATTGTGTTCGTGCATAACTGGATATACGAACTTATATAAATACACACATATAGACACATATGCACGCTCCCTCCCTATTTTATCTATGCATTTTAGCATGTATGCCGGAGAATAATCACACGTGCAAGGAGCCCAAGCATATGGTATATCTTCCTGCCCTTCTTTTAAACGATTCCCTTTAAACCAATCAGCTCTCGCAATCTTTAGAGACTTGTAATTCGTCGTGACATCAGAAGAGAGAAATTAGTCTACAGCATTATTAAAAAAAAAAAAAAAAAGAGCAAGCACAAAGAAATGAAATTTGCAATTCACGGGCTGGGTGGTTTTCGGGGTGGGGGTGGGAGATGAGGGAAGCCGCTGAGCTTTAAACCCAGAGGCCGGGCATGCCCCCGGCCTAGCTCCCCACCGCCACCCCCAGCCCTTTTTCCAAGTGCACAGCGCCTGTAAAAATTCCTGCGCGCTATTTGCAGGCAAGGTCACTGCGAAAGGGCATGGCTGGGAGCCAGGGTGTTTTTCAGCCGAGCTGCAGGGAGGGGAGGGGAGGGGAGGGGAGGCTCAGGAACTCAATTAGAAGTTTCTCCAGTCTAGCCAGGAGGCTGGGAGCCCAGACTGCGGCTGTTCCGTCCTGCGAGCGGCCGCCCCGTCTGCCCGGCTCGCCGCCGCGCCAGGCCTGACGCATTTCGCAGGCATCCTCCCAGCCGCAGGAGGGAGGCCCGGGAACGAGAGGCAGCTCGGCCTCGGTGGCCTGGTAAATCCCTGGGTGTTTTTCCGGCAGGACACACACCAGTATGCAAGGCGCACGTCACCGGGCCTTTGTGCTGCGCTCAGCGGGCACCGCTGTCGCTCTGAGTGCGGGTACCTGGTTACGGAAAAGCAATCTTTGGGGGCAAGCCTGCCTAGAGATCTGCTGAGCTGCCCGTGCAGTGCTGCCCTGCCACAGCCGCTCGCCCAGCCCGCAGACGTGAGCCTTTGTCATTCAGCGACAAGCGGGGCCGTCCCCAGAGCACACCGATTCTCCGAAGCCTCATCTGTCTCAGGGCAGAAGAGTACCGCAGGCGGGCGCAGGAACGCGCTCCGTGCATGTGAAATACAGTAAAATGTCACCCAAGGGGAACCTTTGCCCTAAAATTGTCGCACGATTTCCCTGGCTGGGACGAGGTCCAAGGCAAACCCATTGAGCAGCCCCGCATGACTTCCTCCTGTGCCTTCAGGACAGGCAACCCCCTGCCAGCGGCTTAAAGGCGCATTTGCATGGAAGAGGCTTTCTGCATTTCTGTGCACGCAAGCACACAGCCTCTCCAACCCAAACTTTACCTTGAGCTTCTTTTAGGTTTCTGACCTGAATTCCCAGCCTACAGCCCAGCAGCAAAGGCTGCCACGCTGGTAGCAAGGTTCTAGCCCCGAAAACTGCCGCCCTCGTGCCTGGGAAGGGAACGCATCAGAAGAGCTTTTGGAGCCTGTAAATGTGGAGCCTGCTGCTTAAAAAAAAAAAACACAAAACAGCATGGCCATATCCACTTCACGTGGAAGGTTACTCACCTTCAATAGTTTTGAAACCATGTTACTTTTCTAGTTACATGTTCTAATTGGAATCAATTTGGCACATCGTCTGGGAAATGAAATGGCACGTTTAATCACCCACAGAGCGTTTCAGAGAGACATTTTGAATACATATCCACATACATACATCCACATGCACCTAAGCATTCATTCTGCTTGCTGAAACACGAGTATAAAACCTCAAAACCATAGGTCAAATGGAACCCTACACAGCAGGATCTTTCTCCCATGCCTGAAAAGAGCAAGGGAAAAGAGCAATTCCGGAATTACGCACACCGAATCCTCCGCTAGCAGATGCACACAACGGCCCAGAAAATCCAGAAGCCCAAATTTGCTCTACACTGTAAGGGTTTTTTTTGCAGGCAGATTCTATCTCAGTGAGGCTTGTATTGCTCCCCCGGAGCCAGTGCATACCAGCGTATCTGAAATTAGAATCCATTTTCTGAAGTTTTTAAGGTCATGTCACCTTAGATTTTTTGATAAAGAAGGCTGAGTAGTGCTTGCCTGAGAATAAATTCAGCCCGTCCTCAGAGGCGTTGTTGCATGCCAACTGGAGGAAGTGATTAAAAATTAATGCAAGCTAGGAGATACAGAAACCTGAAAGGGTGTGCCCGTAAAATACACTTTCAATCTGTCTCATCAGCGAAAGAAAAAAAGCAATCAGATTCTTATAATACCAGCCTCTTGGGAAGCGGTTGGGGCATGAACTCAGTGTTCTCCTGCAGATTCACCTCGAAGAGTTAAGAACAAGAAACGCCACGTTACCACTCGGAGGCTTGTCTCGCTTTGCGGGTGGGGTGCTGCTGTGGGTGGCCCCTGCCCTGCTGGCTGGTGTCACCGAGTCCCTGCCAGGCGGGGGGAGCTGTCCTTGCACTATTCCCTTCTGGCTGGTTTAGTTTGTTGTTGCTGCTGCTTAAAATACATCAAACAACCTCGAAAGAATACAGAATCTGTTTCTCAAGGCTTCCCACACTGGACTGCTAGGGCACAGAAACTGTAATACGTGCAGAGCAGGAACCGGCCCCACCAACTACTGCTTTTTAGGAAGTTATGTTGGGGGCAGTTGCGTTGTCTTACCTACACACATGGACCTATATTTAGGGCTCTTAGTTTGGCTGGTAACCACACCTGATGTACCAGCAGAAAAGCAGAACCTCACGCTGCCCGATAAAGTAATGCTCGTCCTCAAACCGGAGAGGTAACTTTCCCCAGAGCAAGCAGTCCTGTGTGGAAGTTCTGTGGCTATTTGGATTTCAGTAATTTAATTAGCAGATATGGTTTCTTGTTTGGTTTCCTGGAAACAGCAGGATTCAATCTAAGTCTCCTAAACAGACCGAACAGTTTATCCAGAAAAAAAGTTAAGTTTTGGCTTGGTCAAAAAAAAAAAAAAAAAAAAGAGGCAGAAAGAGGTCTCCAGTTGATTGGATTAGCAGGAATATTCACAACTAAGCTTCACGAGCCTTCCCTGGAAGCTTGGGCTGCTCTCCTTCCCCAGCCTCCTCCCTTTCTCTACCCACCACCAAGAATCCCAGTCATTTCACTAACAAGACCAGACTGCTTCTGTTCTTCCCAGTAAAGGGCCTTAACCTGTGACCTTTGCCATTCGCAAGCCCTCTTGACTCCCTCCCGCACCATCATCTGCCCCTGGGACTTCCATTTTTTACCGCTCCCTCTGTGCTGCTGGAGCACAACGGGAGCTGGGAGCGTGGCATGGTCAGGGGCGATGCCACAGGCATGGCCGTGGCATCAGGGCAGGGCTCTGCTATGGCACAAACACCTCGCTGCCGAGACCTGCACGGCCAGCAATGCCTTGGGGCACCGGGCCCTTGGGTCAAGCCCTTATCGCCTCGCAGAGCTGCGTCCCTGCACAAAAGTTATTAAAAAAGAAATAAATCGATTCCGCGGCATGGCCAGCAGGCCGGCTTCCAGGACCACTCGGAGACAACACGGCACGGGCTGCAACAAACCTCCCGGTGACCACGGAGAGAGCACCACCAGCACGCACCACAAACCCCCAACAGCAGAGAGATGTCACTTGGGAGGAGGGAAAGGAGAAAAAATTAGTGAAATGTCCCCTTATCAACGGAGAAACGGTCCCCTCACCGCTTCTTCTCTCTAGCACAGAGCGCACTCCACTTTTCTTAATTATTCCTGATGTTCATTGTAGGTTGCATCATTTTGGAACACCGACGGTATCATTTTTAAAACTCCGGTTGCCATGGCAGCACAGAATGTGGCTCTTAAATGTACTCCGCTTGCACATTCCTCTGACAAGAGGCTGCTTTTTTTTTTTTAAAAAAAAAAAGGCAACTCCTCTGAGAAACATGATATAATGACAAAAAATCCTTGAGAACAAGCATAGGAAGAAAATGGTGGCTTCAAAAAAAATGGAGGGGGTGGGCAGAAGAAGCAGGGCTGAGAAGACAGCCGAGGGGACGCTCTTCTTCCGAAGGCAGGCTCTAAGCGGCGCGTTTGGGATGGTCTCGGGAAGGCTGTAAATTCAGGCAGGCCCAGCCACTTCCTTAGTGGCAGCGTTTATGGCACCGCATTCAGCCTTTGTTTCCCTTTGTCACGTCTTACGCCGGACCGATTGCTCAAACCCAGAACTTTAAACCTTGAGCAACTTTCAAAGCGGCGGTGGCAGGCGATAAGGGCAGGTCTGTACGGCAGCCAGCGGGCACTCCCTGCCCAGAGCTGCCAACCCCTCCTGACCCCAGCTCCTCCCTTCTTCACACATCCCACGGAGCTCCGGGCATCGCTTCCAGCGGGGCAGTGATTTGGACCCGCTTTGGGACCACCGAGAGCCCACTCCCGATGGAAACGCCCGCCACCGATCCGTTGTTGGACACCAGGAAGCTCCGCCATCGCCACCCCGTGAAGGTGCTGCAGGGCTCAGAGTCCTAAGGATATTTTTCTGGTCTTGCCTTCGCTCCCAACCCCTTTCATTAGGGATCTCCTAAGCAAGAGTTTTAGCTCAAATTAGCAGGGTGCTGAGCGGTCCCTGGCTGAAAAGGAACAGGGTATTTTTAGCACCTCATAGGACTGTCCTTAAACACCAGTGCTGGGGCTTGAAGCTTAGTTTAAATAAGAATGCAGTCTTGTTGGTGATTCTCCAGCCTTATTCATTAAAAACATGGGTTGCACCTCTTTCATGAGAGCTGCTACTGCTTTCCACGAGCCCTAAAAGAAAAAAAAATGCGAGCGAGACTTGCTTTTTGAAGTACTTCTTCCCTTCTGGCTTTCACTAGCAGCAAGAGTGAAAATTTAAATTAAAATCAATTTCTCCAAATGTTCAGTGCAGTCTAGTTTTGGCACAAGCACTCAAGTCATTTTATCCCTCTCTAACAAGCAGCCTATCAAAAAAGATAACCCTCTAAGTGCTTCGTATAAGTCTATAAGCAGCATTATCTCCGTTTTTGCAGATAGGTTAACAGAGGCAAGGATTTTGAGTCCATCACTCAGCGACAGACAGAAATAGAAACCAATTGTTCTGACCTTCACGCCTGTGCCCAGTTCCTAAGATCACCATATACTCTGACCGTAAGAAAATAAATGATGCCCGAGGTCAGAAAATCAGCTGGAATGATGTAAAAAAGGCAGATAGCAAGTAAATGCGAGTTAGAACGACATAGCTACCTCCTGGTGTTCGTACGGTCATCAGATGTTGCTCCATGCAGACTGACCAAGGAAGCGTCAGCTCTGCCTGCGATGCTGGTTCAAAATGTTACGAACAAACGATTTCAACGTGCCTCCAGTTCTGGGAGGGCAACAGTGAAGTTAACCTAAAATCACTCCTAAAAATCAAGGCTGAGAAATCTGATTTCCAACAGCTGCCCGGTCCTCACTTTCTTAAAAGTCAACGTTCTCAGACTGGGGTTCACTCAGTGCCCACTATTTTCATGATATAATTACAACCCAAGAAAACGTCTCATCCTACTGCTGTATTATAATCAAGAATCATCTTTTCTACATTCAGAAGTCTCAAAGAGGTATTTCCCCCAGAAAAGACCTAAGACCAGCAGTCTTGTTTGTATGTTCAAAGGATCCAAGTTTTGTGTTCAAGAAAATTACACAAGACTTGCACAACCCTGCCCATTCCCATGTTTTTGTACACAGACAACTTCTTGGGAAGAGCACTCAGAAAGAGGTAACAACAACAACAACCATGAAAAGGAAAGCAAGTCAAGACACAAACGCAGTAACAGGCCTCTCCTGATACAATATCAGACCCGCAGTCACGACCGAGTCAGATTTTTCCATGTTGACATTAAAATATTTCCGACTGAACCTGGCTTTCAAGCGAAGCCGCTCTTCCCCCTCTTTGTGGCTTCCAACAAAGCAGGCAGGTCCTCGTTGGTTCCTGCCACGGCTGCCTGAGAGTCCCCAGTCCTGACCCCAACGGCACCGAAAGACGTGATTCTGCAGCGGGAAGGTGGAGCTCACCTTCCACCCACCAGCTGCGGCACAAGTCTCTTTTGCTGTCTTTGAAGAAAACGAATTCCCCCATGACATTCAGTACAAGCATCAAGTTAAAAAAATTATTTTGATTCCCTTCGTACAATTTTTAACACAACGTTGATCCAACGGCAACGCCGTGAATGCCGAAATAAACAGCGATGGGGGGAGGAGGGAGGTGTCGCAGTAGGGGTCTAATTAAAAAGTTACACCAAAAAATCTCCCCTGCAAAAGATCCAAGTTTCGTATGCCTGAATTGACTACACAGCCTTCGTATGAACACTTCCTCAATTTATTTTTATTTTTTAACACTGCTGCTTTACGTGCCTCACAGCGCAGGAGTAACACGCTGCCCCTTCTTCGCCCTCCTCTCAGGTGCAGCAGCCTCCTTGCTTTGTCTGAGCAGCCCTACCAGGAGGAGCAGTGCCCTGACTCAGTCAGACAGCTGATGCTGCTTTTATTGGTGGAGATTAAGGTATAAACTGGATTGTGCCCCGGGTTCAGAGTTCAGCCTTATCTATGGAATCCTTCCCCTCTTTACACATTCCAAGGGTTCTTACGGCCTCAGCTCCCTCCAGCCTGTAACATTAACCCCTAAACACGCGCTCACAGGGCCGTTTGTAGGAAGAGCGGGTTTGGAAAAAATTTTGATGACATTTTAAAATGCTCCAGTTTGTAGAAACAAACCAATTCTCACTTCCTTCAAAACAATGTGCCCTTCTTTTTGTGCGTCTGTGCTATCTAATGCAAATCTCTCCGCTTTCACGTTGCGTACAGACCCAGACCAGGCACTTGTCACTGGGTGCACCACAATAAAGCAAGCAAATAATCTGGTAACTAGTTAGGCAGCCAACAGGGACATCTCCCCGTGACCCTTCATTTTTCAAATTTCCTCTGCAAGTGCAGCTGGGGATGAGCTCTGTTCCGCATTCAAGCAGTGACAGGCAGATCTGATGTGATCTGAATGCTGCACTGTTATTATTCCGCTGGACACAATGGCAGCGTGCTCCCAACCCTCTGGTAAGCTGCTCTAGTCTGGCAGTCCAGCCAAGGGAACCTGGAGAGCGTTTGGGATGTTTTTACAATACACGCACCACTACACGTTGGGGAATTAGTTTTTCTTCCTCCCCCCATCCCACACGTCCATCAGCTCGCTCTGGTCACACACGCTGAACTTCTCCAGGGAGGCACCATCTATCCTCCACGCCTAACACCATGGCCAGGGGACTTCCAGTTTCTACAATAATAACCTGTGAATAAAACCACGTGCAATGATCAAATAACATTTTGTGGAAATACCTAAATACACAAAAGTGCTCACAGCTTCCCAGAAAATGAACTCTTCTGAGGTGGTTTTGGTTTGGACAGCCAGAGACAGATATAGTCACTTCCTCGCTTTTGAAAGCCGCTTCCAAAGACCTTTGGCTTGCTCAGAAGGGAAGACATCCGTGGGGCTTCACTGAGGAGGTCAACCTGGTCCCAGCACAGCCTGAGCAATTCCACGTTTTGTGACAAAAAGGGGAGAGTTCAACAGGAGCCAAGATGCTGAATACTGACCGGCAGAGACAGGGACTCGTTCGGCTCCAGCGTGTGCAAGCCCCAGCCCTGGCTGAGCTCGGAGCCCAGCGGCCACCACCTGCAGGAGGACGGGAGGTGCCAAGAGGCAAGGTTGGGTCCGATGAGCTTGGAGCTGGCCCCGGTCTCGCTGGGCAGAAATACCCAGTATGTTCTAAGTCCTTCCAAAGAAGTCTCTCTACAAATACGAAATTCAAGCATGCAGAAAACAAAGCTCCATCTGGCAGTGGTAAACCCCAGAAAAGCCCATATTACAAGCCCTGCGGCCTAAAGTCAACCGACTCGAAGCCGTGTTCCTCAAGAAGATGGGTTACTACGAAAACCCAAAATACCACAACAGGAGCGCTACAGGGACTAACTCGGCACGTCTCTCTCCTCTCCTGGACACCGCTGTTCTGACAGCACCTCAGCAAAGCTTTTTCTTGCAGTGCCACCTGCAAAGCACAACATTACTGAACAAGAAAGGCAACATCGATAATAAACTACATGGAGGTTTTCCTGTAAGCATCAGAAGACAAAGCAAAAACCCAAACTGCACCAGCAGCGGACACCCTCTGCTTTTCCTACAGAGATCCATGCTGTAATTAAACCCACCTTCACTTCTCTGCCTGTTCACAGCCGTAATACTTTCCCACCCTGATGAACGACTTTCTTTTTGGGTCTTGTGTTTTTTAGCTTTTGAGGAAAAAATGCTCTTACACAACATTAACCTGATTCTAAAGTAGCACGTGAGAAACTAAGGCCTGTGCCAATATTTAGGCTACTTTTCGTTACGTACTCAGTCTGGCTACCTTGGCAAAAGACCACATTCTCTTTCCGCTGCCTTTTCAGGGGGTTTCTTGGAAGGTGACTTGGATTCAAAAAGATACCAGTGAATTACAAACACTAATAAGCAATTCAGTAGCAGGCACTTCTCAAACACCCGGGTAGAGTTATCAGTGCCCTTAGATACTTCTCCAATGAAACGGACAAATTCTGTCTATAGAGACCAGCAGCTTTGCTGTACCTCTGCAGAAAAACAACCTGTTACTGACTCTTATCAACGCAAGAGTCCATTTGGAAAATATTTTCCTATACTATTTACAAGGAAATTAAAATGTAATTTGATTACAATGCATAGGAACGGCAAGACGGATGTCTTTAACAAGTGGGAATGTGCAGCCCTGGTGTTCAAGTGCTTCAATGGTTATTTGTTTCCTTTCTGTTTAAATACATTGTTGAAAAAAAAAAAAAACTAACCTTTTTCTGGTACAAAATAAGGGTTTGAAACCCACAAGGAGTGCCCCGTGCAACAACACACCATTAACACTTAAACAGAACAGACTCTCTCCTCCTTTGAAAGGTCACAGTAAGGACAAAACATGTTTTCTTTCTCAGTAAACGTCTTGCTTTCTGGCTAGAAGCTTCCAAAGCTAACATCACAACGTAAAGATGACACAAAATACGCTTTACTTACATATTGTATGATCCAGCAGAGGCAGAGCAACAAAAGGAGGCAGGACCATACAGTGTTATAGTGCACCACCAAGAAATCACAGCTTCAGCATTCAACAAAACGAAGGGGCAAGTTCAGCCCCCGGTCCTTCTAGCAGTGATTTCTTAAATGGGTAACACCACTCCCCCAAGAAAGGTTTGCAAGGCTTTGCCTTAAATTATGTGTTTGAAAACGCGCTGCACAAGTGGCAACGCATTGCGATTTCAGAAAGGACTGCCCCGCAAACACGGCAGAGGGTTCCCCCCGACTCCCTTTCCTTAAGCACTGAGTTCTGCCTATACTGAGCAAGTCACAGGAAGAAGGCACGGGGTTCGAAGTGGCAGCAAGGCTTGCATTTCACACCAGCTATAGCACAGCTTTCAAACCCATAAGGGAACATTCAAGATTTTTGCTTAGGTACTTTCCTAAACTGCGACGTGATCCCGTTCTCACCATTGGTACTGAAATCAACCGGAGTCTGCTGGCTGCTCAGCTTTCTTATATATATATATATACACACACACATACACACACATATATATAAATATTTTTGAATCAGGTCACTGATTTAACTTTCTATATGTTAATTTTTCATACAGTTCTTGCTCCTTCTTCCCAAGACCGTTCACTTCTCACCAGAATTTAGGTGTATTTTCTTTGTGTTCCATTCCCAGAATTAAGTTTCCAATTTCCAAGAAGAAGAAAAAAAAGGCCTGAGAGCTCTTGAAATGCTTTATGAATTTACTGGGCATCTGTAAGCAGAGTCTTTCACTGGGAGGACGAAGGATTCCTATTGTTAGGAAAGAGGCAAAAATGATGCATAGCTGTTTCTCCCCCGTTTTCAGCCCCGCTATTTCCCCTACACTTAGGCTGTTATTCTAGGCAGCTGTGAAGTCTCTCAATTGCTTTGGGTTTTAAAGTTTTTTGTCTTGTTTTAAAGTTAAGGTAAATACTCAGCTTCCCTTAAAGAATAAAAATGTTTAAGAGGTCGATAGCCGGGGTTATTTATAGAACTTTCAAATGAGCTTGTAAGAAAGAGAAAGAATGACTACCACTCCTAAAAAAAACATCCAAGAGTCATAAAGAAAGAGATAACACCCCTGACCTGTCTGATGCCCTGGCCAGGACTGATGGTGGTCATGAAATGGGACTCCTGAGAACTGAACCGAAGGCAATAAACGCGCGCACACAAAGGAGCTGTGACCTTTTGAGCTCGGGGGCTACACAAAGGTACCAGACACCACAGCTCTGCTGGGAAAGGCTACCTGCGAGCTCGCTGCCCTCGCTCCTGCCGCTTGCGAGTCTTAGAGGAGAGGCTGGGTTTCAAACCCAGAAGCGGGGCGGGCAGGAAGGCTGTCCCGACGCCAAGACAGCCAGGGGTGCAGACACACAGCACAGCCAACAGCCCGCAAACGGGTCAGTTAACGGGGACCATTTGCACTGGAGTGGGTTATCCGTAAATAACCTCGTGGATTATTTTAGCGATGCGATGCCAAGTGTCACCTGCGTTCCTCTCCTGCCCTGTGCCATCCTCCCTTCGGTTACGAAGACGCCGGCAGAGCTCGTGAGCGAGCAGATGGTCCCTGATGGTCCCCGCAGCAATCGAGGAGGCACGGCTCCTTCCTGACCACTTTCACACTCCCTCCCAAGTGACAGGCACGAAATCCTGACATAAATCACTCACGCCTGCTTCATCTACCCACCTGCATAGCAGCTCCTAGCTGCAAAATGGGGATGTGTCAGCCTATTTCCCACAGAGCCATCATTCCAGGCTCGTATTTTACAAGAAATCATGCGTCCCGTACTTTTTAACGTGCTTTAATAAACATTCAGACCAGCCTTTCATGCTCAGCAGTTGATTGATAGCAATTAGTTGGCACTGACAAGGATATCGCTTGATGTGACAGACCAAGAAAACACACCAATTTATGCCAGGAAAATGTGTTCAAAAAAAAAAAAAAGTGGTATATCTGAAGCTCTACCAGTGCTCCTGCAGCAACAAAAAAAATTTAAATATAATGAGCAGGTTCAGTGCAGAAGAAGAGAAAGTAGCACCTCGCTGCATTGATGTAATTGGATTTAGTAAGCTATACAAACCAGGCTTACAAGAGAGGGGTAATTTTTTTTTCTTTAAATAATCACTGTAGGAGGAGTATCAGGGCAAAATGCAGTTTTATGCTAACAAGGCAACTTCAGAGCGCTGTATTTTCATCTTTGCACTTAACATCACTTTCAGCTAGGCCAAGTCATTCAAATTAAGTGATTTTGTATGCCAATAGTGTTGTTAAATAGCCAGCAGAAAAAGACAGTTCAATTGTCATGCATGTCAGGAGGCTGGCATCCACTCAGCTGGAGATATAAACTTCCTTTTTAAAGGAGAGCAATTAAATTGTGCATGAGGAGAGAACACTGACGTCACTGCTACACTGAAGAGCTGCACTACTTTCAAACTAAACTGGTGTCAGCTCCAGTGGACTCGTATTTTGTGTTGCTTATATCTAATTTTAAGATGTTCCTAACAGACAAACCTAAACAAAAAGACCATTCTTATCAGGCCTATTTGCACACATACCAAGTACAGCTGCACTGACTTAGCGGTAGGAGATTAAATTCACCCACTAGGTTCAAAATTACGCCAATTTTCCATATGGACACAGCACATTGTGGATCCCAGATGTGTAGGATCTTCGGGCCTGACTCCACACACCGCTGAACGCTTTATGTATATCCGGAGCCCACTCGGAGCTTCGGTGTCAGCTGGGATGCTAACCAATGCTGTTTTCTCCTCTTGGCTAAAAAATAAAAATATAAAAAAAATCTGAAACTTTATTTAAGGCAGGCTTCACAGGAGTTCTTGTTATCTCAAGCTGTTGTGCTTAATGGCACACAATACGCTTTCTTTCTTTTCTTTGCTTGCACTTCTTATACCCCATACAAGCATTAAAATTAGTAAGATAGAAATATTTCATCTGCCACTCTAAAACACAGGCTGCAGTGCAGCTTTTATGAGCACAATAAGCACCAGCTTCTAAAGGCTACTCCTTAAAGAAAATACAGTAAAAATGAGGAGGGTTCTTGTTTGTTTTTGGTTTGTTTTAAGGTAAAGGTACCAGAAATTCCCTTGCTTCTTCCCTTCTGTGACATCTGGGAAAAAGGGGAAGGAACAGAGGGAGGTGTTTTTCAGACACCACATAGAGCTGGGGAACTCACTGCCACAAGGTACAGCGGATGCCAAAAGCTTCTAAAGGCTCCAAAAGTAATCAGAGGAATTTGTGGAAGAAAAAATCCACTGAGATGTAATAAAAAGGGTCGGGACTTTCTGGACCTGCAGGCAGTACCCCGGAGAGATATGCGAGGAAGGTCCTGGATGTTTGCCTTCGTATTATTCTGTAGCTGGTGTTCCTTCCTCAGCACTCTTAGGAACAGACTACACCAAAGCAACCTTGGAGCTAGTCTACCGAACCAGTTCTTGGGTAACCATTGCTGAAACAAGAAGAACACAGCCATTTTCCAACGGCTTCAGTATCAAAGCGCGCGTTTCCATATGCGGAGCAGGACTGTGACCTACCGGGCTGCCGCTAAGAGGCAGGGGGTATTTTCCCCTATGGCACAACTGAGTAACAGTGGGGCAAGTTCATTTCTCTGAATACGTGCGCACAGTACTCACGTGCTGCCCTCCCGATCAAACCGATTCCCAACATCAGGCAGACCATTATGTACTAAAACTGAAGGAAATACTCCCACAAGGAAAGCCATGAAGGATCATCACTTGGAACTGAAAAAACATCAGGTTTCTTCTGGCTAGTTATGGACAGGAACTGCGTCAAGTTTTCCTTCATCTGCATGCAAATGTGTCTCTGCTGTGAAACAAAGGAAACGGTCCTGGAGATGAGCTACCTGTACGTAGCCTCTCTGCCTATCTGAGGCTTTGCTTCTCTGTGCGACAGCATTTTAAAACAAACTAAAAGGAGGCAGTTTGTGCCAGAGCAGGATATAAACTCGCGCACATTCCGCAATAGCTCCTAATTCCCCCCCGTTAACACCGGGTAAGTACGGAGAGCACTTTGCACGAGGACACGCAGAACTGCTGGACAGGAAAAAACCACTTGGCCAACAAAGTATGTTGTGACTGTACGTCTGCATAGATTAAGGAAGGTTTCTGTGGTTTTCCGGCAGACAGTTGTGACTGACACAACACTAAGAAATCAGCCCTCCTTCTTCCCCTTCCTGTCTTATGACCTTTAGTGCCACTTCTTAGGGTTTACTGTACCTAAGAAGCTAGGAAGCCTGCTTTAATTGGAAACACAAAATAACACGCTTAACTCAAGCATTGCTTCTTGAAAAATGCTGCAGAAGTTTTCCTAATCCACCAAAACAATTCATTTAACTCTTGCAGGAAGTTAATAGAAGCACAGCATTTTGCTAGGAGTTACTTCTAACTTTCTGTTAGACATCTCCCCAGTACATCTAGATGAAGAGGCATCGGGTGAGAGAAGTTGCACCTTTATTTTTTAATCCATGTTTCGCCGAGCCAAATTTCTGTGTATATTAGACCCAAGTTCCCACTTTTAGACCCAAGTTCTGGAAAGCACTGCTAGTCAGGCCAGACCAGTGTTCTAGTGTGAAGCACCTTTAAAGCACGTTGTAAATCTTACTGCCTTTAAGGCCCTGAGAGAGTTATCCTGAGCAACTTCTACAGCTACGTCCTGCAAATCGGGATTTCAAAGTCTGCTTTTCTAATCTTCTGCATACCATTAAGAAACCCTTCAACCCTCAAAAGTGACCCCTGCCACGCTCCCCTCGACTACTCTATCTGTTGGTTTAAGTCCCCACCACTGATTTCAGAGCACAGCTCCACCACGAGTACTAGCTTAGTCGAGGTAGCGATATTTTAAGTTCCATGTCGTTCAGATCTGCTGCAGCATTCAGGCAAAATGGTGGTTGTGGTTCCAGCTCCCAGCCCACTGGCAAAAGCTCTCAAGATGGCAGCAACGAGTGGCTATCCCAACAAGGGAAGCAGGAGCATGGACAAAAGCCCAGACAGCACCAACCCATCCCCTAGCACACTGCTCGCGCTCAGCCCGTGGAGCTTTAACAATGGGAGGGAAGCTGTGCGTAGATTTTATGGTATTCTGAGCTCCTCAGCAGGACACTAGATTGAGCATAAACTGGCCGTTTTAATAAAAATTGCTTGGCAACGGGGGTTTTGTATAATACAAACATTTCTACATAAAACCCAAGGTAGCTTTCTCCATGTGATCACAGGCGGGCCCGCAGTAACGCAGACCAGATGTGCGCCTTGCATTCCAGAGCGTGTGTTAACCGGGAGGTTCTGCGGCGTGAGGGGGGGAACAGCTTACGGGATGATTCACATTAACCAGGTCTGACTGCTTTAAAACGGCCCTCATTACTCGGAAAAAGAAACTGAAGGAGTTCTCCTCTATCACCGAGGAACATTCCCCATTCCCAGCTGAAGCTCAGCCCGCAGTAACCTCCCTCGTGTCCTGTATTTGCTCCTGGTTCAGCCATTTCTGAGTTGCTGCTGTCGGAACAATACCTTGCGCCTCGTTCTGCCTGCCCGCTGGCTCTGCAGTGGGCGTAGCTGCACGCATTCCTGCCCTTACTCATCTGCTCGGAACAAAAACAAGGCGCGAGGACCGGGCCCGCTGGTCGCGGCGTCCTCTGGGTGCACGAAGCCTCTGCCAGATGGGTGCTGCCACATCTGGGAGACGGGACGCGTCGGCCTCCGAGTGAGGGCGGCCGCGCTGCTGGCGAGTGGCTGCGAGGAGGAGTTGGGATCTTATACAACGTGCAAGTCAGCAGAAGAGAAACCCTACAGAGTTACTGCCACTTTTACTTTCCGATGGTATAACTCAAAGCAGCGGCAGACCTGCTGAATCACCGACCCGCTTTCCCCTTAATGCCACCTGCTTTTGCCATCGCGCTCCCCACAAGAGCTCTGCTGACAATGCCTCGGCCCCTTCCCAAACCAGCAGCCTTGGAGATCTTCAGCCGGTTGTTTCCCTCCGAGGTCTGCTACAGCCGCGTAGCAACCCTTTATAAGCTACTAATTGTGTTGGGGGGGGGGGGGGGGGGGGGGGGGGGGGGGGGGGGGGGGGGAAGTAACAGCAAAGCCTGAACTTGCCAGTTCATTGTTTGGGAGGCAGCCTGGCCGCTCCATCTAAGCGCAGCGTTTCACAAAGTTCAGGCCGTGCCCAACTCCTCTGTTCCCCACTGCTCCAGCCATCCGAGGCCACGCTGGCCGCCCTGCCCCGTAAGGCAGGCAGCGATGGATGGAGGGGGAGAAAGGAGCAGGAGAGGAATAAAGGGGAAAGGGGCTGCCCAGGACAGGCCCCGACACAGCCCCTCGGTGTCCCAGTCCCTGCCCAAATCCCATCTTTTAGAGGAAAAAAAGAAGTGGGGGGGGGAACAGCCTGAACTTTTGACCCTTGGTGCAGACACCCAACCAGAACAGAGAGCGGCCATAAAGGTGTCTGTGTAGGGCCCTGAGCTCATGACAATCGTCTGCAGCTTGTTTCCTCACCATCCTCCTCCAAAAAATGTTGATGACTTGTTTTATGATTGCCAGATGGTGGGCTCTCCGACTGCGAAGCTCCCTCCATCCCCGGTGACTGCCTGACCCCACATAAAACCGAGACGGGCTGAACCCTGCCCTGCCCACCCCGCCGCAGGACGCGGAGGCCCACGAACCTCCGAGCCGATCCCGTTTGTATCTCCACGCTTGCAATTGCGTGAGGAATTCAGGCCCGGATTTAGCAGCAGCAGCAGGTTAGCTGTTCACAAAAACCTGCTTGTACCAAACGTGTCATGTGTTTTAAGGGGAGGACACCGAGGCAGGGGAGGCAGCGAGCCCTCGGCCCCCTGCAGGCTGGCTCCATGCGAAGGGAGTTGCTCCTGCAGCTGGGTTTGCCGTAATGTTGTGCCTCCTTTTTCCCAAATCCTTTTCTCCTCTTGTTCTGCCCCACTGCCATAACCCTCCGGCTGGCAAACACACCACAACGCCGCTGCCAGAGCCACCACCCCGGCTCAGCTGGACGCTCAGCCCCCATTTTGCCCTCCTATGCCAGCCCGCGCTGCGAGCCGAGGTGCCTGACCTCCTTCTGCCACTCCATTCCCTCTTCCGTCCATTCCCCCCTCTGCCATTTTAACTGATAAAACTCCAAAGTTCACAACCTCGCTGTCCGAGGATTCCCCTCAGATATGGTGTCCTCCCCCACATCAGCGCTAAATAAGATTTACAGGGACGCTGACTGCATAATCCTCTAATTTCCCCCCCAACATACCAACACGCCATAAAGTTTAGTGCGCCCCCCTTTCTGTTGTTGTTTACAACACAATCCTGCCTCAGCTTCTGTCTTGAATAGCCATCACGAAGGTCAGTTAGATCTAATTGCTCTGGGTGCCTCCTAATGACCACAAATAGCACCTTTTTAATGAGCAGGGAAGGGGGAGAAAGGAAGAAAATGAAAAGAATTCGGCCTTTCAAAACCAGAGAAAGCCGTGGCTCCTTGCTCCTCTCAATTACCCGCTTCTTTAACTTCTCGGGAGCTTTACGAGGAAATACACCCGCAGGAACTCCGAAGGTACCTTAATTTTGCCTACCTAGGTTTAATTAGGGGACGGATTCCCCTCTCGTGCACCTTCAGCTGTATTTTAGGGCTTGTAGGGGCTCTCTCGTCCCTTAGGAGTTCTCTTTATTCAGCGCAGTAGGGTGCACGTCCTGGCGCAGCAGCACAGCCCCACCGGAGCAGCAGCCAGCCCCCCAGTCACAGCGAAACGAGCGCCTGAGCTTGCTGTAGGTAGAGTTTCTTATTCACAGGCAGACTTGCTCAGGTTCAGTCATCGTTTCAGTGTTAGCTCTCTTGCACGCCTTCATCCTGGTCTGATACAATTTTCTACCCACGGCCCTGTCCCAGAAGATCGCAGCACTCACTGCTTCTGCTTCCCTTGTGCTCCTCGTCTCACCCCTGCTAAGTAACGAGCCCAAATGTCAGAGGCATCCTCAAGATAACACATAATAATGCATCGGAGTCCTTTGCGAACAACACCCACTAACACCAGAAAAAAACAAACATACAAACATAGTCCGTTAAAAGACAGCTTCAAACGGATTTCTGTAGATATTGTACAACTGAATTAAACTGTGAGTAACTCATGAACGAGTCCCAGAATGAGATCTGTTGAACAAATGACCACAACCAAAGAACATGAGACAGTTTTCCCAACTGTTCCGTTTGGGAACTTCGCTAATCTCTTCACCTGGAGGCATATGTTGTTGTGGAAGAGAACGTTCGTTGGCCTTAAGAATTTGTCTTCAGTTCTTTGGGAAATTCAGCTTTATCTGGGTCCGTTTTTCCCCTTTCCCTACTTCCAGAGACCTGAAGCTCTAATTCTGTTCCCATGTTTTCTTCATTCCCCTCAGTACCAAAGGATCCGTTATTTTGACCATTCTGAGCTCTCTTGCTATTTTTTGTAAAACCTAGACAGAGCTGAAAAGTAAATCCTTAGCACACCTATTTTCTGAATTATTTGTCTTTTTCCATTTAGGATTTTGTATTTTTTCTTTTAATCTGACATCTGGTCAGCAGAAGGGCTGATACATCCCTCTTATTTACTGCCTGCCTGCAACTTACATCCCAACGCTAAACAAAGACCACATGAGTCCTCCCAACAGTGCCAAAAAGTCTGATACTTTTCAAATACTTATAAAAACGTAGAAGTTATTTACTGAATTTAACATGTACTCTGCCTATAAATAAGTTAACACCATGGAAAAAAAATGTCTTTTATTAATTAACAATGTGCTGGGAAACATTTGGGGAGAGGGGCACGTGGAATGCGGCTACCTTTTATAGCGGCGCCTGAGCACCACCGGCCTCACCATCTTTAACAAGTTAGGCACTTACACATCCACCCCTAATTTTTCTTCAGCAAAGTGACAGATCATCAGGATCCGGTCCAAATTAGAAAGAACACTACTCAGCCATATTATGTGCAGCTGAACAAGAGGAAAGCAACATGAATTCAAGGCTTCCTAAAAGTAAGGTACGGTAAGTTTCAGTTTATTTACAGTCAATTCTTGCTAAAATTAAGAGGTGCAGTTAAACAGTTGGGTATTTCCTGCGGTGTCTTTTCTATTGAAGTACCATCCTGTAAGCATCTTTCATCACAATAAATTATAGTTTGCAAAGCACCTTTCTGTGGAAAGCTCTCACAACGTGTAATGCCATATAGATATTTTTCCCACACCAACTTGAAATAAAATCTGGGGAGAAACCGGCGCTAAGCACAGCCTCCATTTTACAAATAAACACTGTATATGGGAACGAGTATTGTGATCTGTCAGTCTAGAGCTATTTAATTACCCCCTGTAATTTACATTTCTAAGCAACTCTGCTTTGAATGCAGCTCAGGGCATTTTGATAGCCATCCAAACTTTTATCTGTCTCCTGCACTGAGGGCTGGATTCTGGGCTTTCTACTTCCCTAAAGAGACGCCATGTTACCAAACAGGATCCTGCTTAATCTTTTTCTGGGTACAAAGGGCAACAATAAGTCTTTCCAAGACCTCACCGGGCCAAAGGTGTCATATGGATTTTCTTTAAGGTCTATCTTTCTTCTGCTCCCAACTAAAAGCTCCATTCAAGCCAGCCCTTGATCCGGCTGTCTGCCGCGGCGCTGGGGGCAGGAGGAATTCGGAGCACTGCATTTGCTCTCTCACCTGTCACGACAGTACAGCATTTCCAAAGTCCATACGCAGCTGTTCAAATGGGTAAAAGAAAAACAAACAAACAAACCACCCCCGAGAGCAGCACGCAAATCAGGCGCTCGCTGGAAAAACGAAGGCAGGCTCAGGGACAAGAGATCAAACGCGAGACAGAAGGGAGAGAAAGGATTGCTTCACGCAAAGCCAGAGCTGTGCGTTGCTCAAAACTAACCAGACACACGGTAAGCTTTCATAATTTCGCGGTGTTCATGAAATCCTGGAATTTCTGGAGAATTTTGCTATCTGCTTAGCAGTTTGCAGTTTGTCAGCCACAGCAAAAGCACTCTAAGGGAGCACGCGGAACAGCGCTGCTCTTAGGGTGAGACTTTCCTACCCTGCCCTAGGTGCTCCTGGCATTGCATTAATGCTGTCAGCCATTAAAAATAAAATAAAATTACACAAAACTCCAAGTGCCATGAGCTGGAATTCCACGTGTCAGTCCATACAGCCCAGAGCCACACCGGAGCTCGCTGGGCAGCGCCCTGACGCCGCTCCCACAGCCTGAGCTGCTGCACGCATCCAGCTTTAGAGCAGCCCCCGCAGCCTCCTAAGGAAGGGCAGTAACAAAGTTTGGAGCCCATTAAGAGGAAAGCCTGCATCCCACCAGATGAGAGCTCCGATATAAAGCTTCCTTTATACGCCAGTTAATTGGGATCTCCAAAGTGAAATGGCGTAACATCTATTTTTACCCCTGGGAAATGACTGAGAGGAAGAAGCAAAGATGAAAGAGAAACTGCATCTACTTGTGCACTACAAAACCACCTCTTAAACGCATCTGTTTTTTCTTCTCCAGTCTCGTAATTTTCAATAAAGTGTGTATTTATCTAAACAACGTAAATATTATACACCATCTCAGGTTCTCTTATCTTAGGGAATCTCTAAAGCGTTTGTGTATTTAATTTTCTACCAAAACTGTAATTTCCTAAGAACCCATACAAACCTAGCACACAAATTAAGATGTAATTTTAAATTATTTAGATACACTTATCAAAAAAGCCATACAGAGATGAGCTGAGAGCGACACTGTATGCAGCAGAGAACCCCTCAAAAGCATCAAAATTATGGTTAAAGAGAAAAGCTTTTTGACAGAAGCCTGGTATTGGTCTCTTTCTCACCCCCTCTTTAAGTTTCTCACCCTCTTCCTCACCCCGGATGACTGCTGTATCACTGACTGCCTGATCCATGCAGGGGTCAGACCCTCAATGGCATTCCCCCCGTTATGTACTCTGTCTAAAATGGCTTGCCCATTCATCAAGGCTGCTCTAGAACACTCGATACAGGTGACAAGTCCACGCAATACATCAATATAGCTGTTTTTATGACACTTGATAGTTTTCCATGCCTGCCAGGAACATGATTGCCTGATAGGAATTTCAGAAGTGTCCAGGAAACACTTCTTAAAACGGTAAGTGATCTTAGAAAGCTTTACGTTTGGATATTCTCCCTGGAATATTTCAGTAGGACTTTACTTTGAGGGCACAAGGCAGCCATCTTCTGAATATCAGACCCTGAGGAAGTATCCCAGAGCTGAAAATCCCAAAAGTGAGAGAGGAAAGGTGGGAGGCGGGGGCAGGAAGAGAATGCCTGTCCTTAGCTGGAGTAGTACTAATCAGAACAACCAAAAAGGCTCGAGCGGTGCCGAGGGAGGCGGACGAGCCGCAGGTCAGCCACCAGGGCCGCAGCGGTTTGGCGGAAGGTGGCACGTCAGCGTCCTCATCCACCACCCCGTTCCCCCTGGGCACCCAAACTGCAGCCTGCTGCTTAACCACGACACCCAGGTTTATTTGCAGGGCTGGAGGCACAACGGGGAGGTCACAACACAGGGCTGGAGGTGAAGACTCCCCGCTCGGAGGCTGCGTGCCTGGGGAAGAGCTGACCAAGCCCCTGGACTCCGGGGTTCTCAGCGTGGGTCCCCCAGATAACGTCTTGTGTGGCCACAGCCAAGCCCCCGGGTCACTCTCTATCTCAGTTTACTATTCTGTGGAGCAGATAAAATAAAACTCTCTGTGGCAGGGTCACACAATGGCTGCTTAACATATGTAAATGATCCCAGTAGTCTCGGGCAAACTACCCGGGGAAGGCAGAGCTGCTGGTGGTGCTGCTGGAGCCCCGGCACTGACAGCCCGTGATGTCAGAGCGATCTGGATGCTGAGCACACAGAAGTTCCTTTAGCTGCGAAAGCGAAGCACTGGGAACGGATTGGCGTCCTCATCAGGCCTCCTGTCACAGCCCCGGCTTCCACTTGCCCTTAAATCCCAGCACCGTGTGCATGAGTGAAAGCGCCTGCGTGCCTGGCCTCTCCTTCTGAAAACGCATCTCACAAATCCTTCCAGACAGCACTGGAGAGGAGAGGAGACACGGCCGGATCAAAACAGCCGCCTCAAGTGACCCCTGCTCTGCCTCACGGAGGGTTGCGTAAGCTTTGCGCGGAGCCGGGAGGAACGCAGCACGCCCCAAGCAGGGGCCGGCTTGCCAGCGGGTTCGGCACAGCCGGCTGCAGACACCCCTGCACCAAACCCTCCTCTAAAGCCACCGCAGCTTGCGGCTGGCTGCCCGCACTGCACGAGTGGCCCCAAGGAGGTCTCCCAGAGGAGGGGAGCACGGCCCCTTCTGTGTCTGAGATGTGAGATAAGCGTCACAAAACCCAGCCCTCCGAGCACGCAGGCACATCGGGATTCCTCAGCCAGGCTCATCGCGAAGCCCCCAGACAAAAAAATACCTCCAGCAGGTTGACTCCTGCTTGGCCCTGCCCCTTTGCCCAAGCGCAGTGTTTAAGATCCATCATTTGATGGACACGCTCAAGTTTTGGGGCTGATTCACCACACGCTCCTGACTCAGGGGGTGAAAGAGCCGAAAAGCTGCAGGTGAGCTCGAAGCAAACGCCACAGAAACGTGAAGTAACACCTTCTGATCCCGGCTGCGCGAGTACGAGCGGACGGCCTGGACTGAGATGTACCAAGAGCTTGGTGCCTTCGTTTTGTTTCCTGGGTACCTCCACAGCCAAACTGCAAAGTGGCAAAGGGCAGCCTGAAGATCTCAAACACGCTTTATCCTGCAGCTGCCCAAAATAGCATCTTGTGATGTACTTGTGAAATTCTGAAGAAGCCGCACAAAAGCCTGGAAGCCACAGGCTGCGGAAAATGGAGCACAGCAACGCAACTTCTGATCACGCAGACCATGGGAACACACACGGGGGGAGAAAAGAGACATTCATGCCATGGATGAGCAGTGAATGAGAGCCTGGGAACCTCGTGGCTGGGAAAACTTTAACAGAGGGACTTTTAAAGGAAGGGCACGGGCTTTCCCAGCGCCGGCCGCCACCAGTAAATCACCGTGCGCTGGTTTTTCACCACCGCTGATATCACGCTGGCTGAGAGCCTCATCTGTTTCCACCAGTATCTGACCCGAACTGCAAGCTGCTCCCAGGAGATGCTAGGGCACAGATGAAAGAGTGCTGAACGCTTTTGAAGGCTTTGGTCAGGGATCTATGCTGCAGGTAACTTCAGTAACAGCTCAGCACCCAGCACGTGACCACGGCCAACTCTGGGACTCTTCGGTCCCTTGGAGGATCACCTACAAACATCCCAGGAGAGCGAGAGACACCTCCCCTTGCTCCCCGATCCTTCCCGGACAAGGTCACTACACAGAGCAAAATATGCCAATAAATGACGGGGAGGAGGGAATCCTTCTTGCTAAATCCCCCTTTTTTTTTTTTTTTTTTGCAAAAGCAGAACTGGCTTTTTGAACGCGCATTCAGGTAGTTCTGCTTTCACTCATTCAAACGGGAAACCAATAGAAAGAGAGAGACAAATAATGTGGGCAGCCTTGGTGGTGCCACAAAAAAAGCTGCCTACCAAGCTCTGTGAAGTATCCTTAGACGAACATCGCATTGTCTGGCTCTTTTAAAGGAAGATGTGAAGGAGAACAGGCTGCTGAGTATCTTCCTTTATCTCAGGAGAGCTGCAGAAGGCTGTATGTCTGAGAAAGATGGCACAGAAGAAAGTTATCTTGTCTTCTCAAACTGGCTTTTTTTCCTTTATTTTATTATTTTCCTTTCGACTCTCCTGGGCAGGACCACCACCACCCGATCACTCCCTGTTTCTCCATGGTCACAAGGCTACAAAGGCTCAGTGGCATGGATGAGTTTCCAGTGTTGTACAGCAAGCCAGAGATGAAATGCAACAGATTTGTCTTCAAAAGGTACTACAGATGTCAAATTACTTTTTTCATATCAAATTTTCCTTTGAAAAAAGCTCTCTAAAATTTCAGCCGCACCAAGATGCACAACTAGAGCTGGAAGCTTCATTTCACTATCTTCTTATTCAAACTGATGATGATGCACTACACTGCAGCCATTACACAAAACAAAACAATCCCATAAAAAGAGGCTGAAAACCCTGCCGGACCTTGCTCTGCACTCGGCTATCCGCAAGCACGCCCGTTCCCATCAGCAGGAATAAAACAACGTGGGCTGTCACTGCTTGCCAGCTTCGTGTTCCATCTAGGAACGAGCCTGAGGACTTCAAAAAGTTATTTCTATCAGCAGCAGTCAGAGATGTGGGGATGGATGCGTTTGTTTCCTGAAAACCAGGCCGACGCAAGGCACGTCCAGATGTACTCACTAGGGTCATTTGAAAATCAGAGGCAACGCACAAACGATGCTCCAGTTCTGTCAGCGCGCATCCCAGATCTCACGGAGCAGCCTCTGCCCCAGTTACGGCACGCAGGGCAGCCGACACCCCGCTGGCACCGGGCTGAACGGGAGCAGCCCTGCCATAGCGGCATGTAACGCTGCGGATACACGTGAACGCGTGCGTTTCGGAGTCACCGTTGCTTTCTTTTCCCTTTAAAGAGGAGGAATTCCCCACCCCCACCCCCTGCAACCCTCTGCACCTCATTTCCATCTGGCTGACGCTGCCTTAATGCTGAACCTCCAGCTGGATCCCCCAGCATTGTCTCGAACACTTTGTTCCGGCGGAGCTGACCTCTCCGAGCAGGAATCACAAGGCTCTCTGTGCGCACAAGAGCAGCCTCTCAGCGACAGCCCGTGCCCCTGGTACCGTGGCGGCCAGGCTGGAAACAGGGCTCGCTCATGGAAGGCGGCCAGTTGTTGTGCTGTGGGGTTTTTTGTTTGGGTTTTCAGACACTGCCTCTCTTCACGGGGAGCAGACGAACAGGGGCGACTCTTTCTTTCCCAGCAGAGCAGGGGGTTGCTCAGCACCTCCTCGAGCCTCCCTAGGCTGTGTTGTGAGGGTGGGAGCCCCCTCTGCACGCTGCCACTGCAACAAACCCTTTTTAAAGCAGGGCTCACTGAAATCGGGGGAGTGAATTACGAGCACTGGAGCTGCAACTCCATGTATTCGCATTTCTCCTCTCCTGCAGCGATGCCTGAATCCCCGGCCAGGCACCGGGTGCCCGGGACAGGCAGCTTGCCCTGCTTGCCCCGTGTCAAGAGGAAAGGAGCGCCTCGCAGCCAGGCCTAGCGGGACGGGGCTGCTCCCACGCCTCACCTCTTCACACGTGGCAGGAGGCCTCCCGTGCTGGAAGCTCGCGTGACCCACTTAAAAAAGACAGTGACCCAATTTTGTTATGCCAGGAGTGAAGCCTTTCGTATTTTCTCCAGCGAGAGCTGTCTCAACCAAACAATTCGACTGCATTCGAAGTAGCCCCCTCGCAGCGTAGGAATTTGCAAAATGCCTTTTTTATTGCCACAGACCTACCCTGGGACAGCACCATTTGGGCCAGCGTGTCTCAGTTTAAGAAAGCCCATTTAATACAGAGTAACGGCCCACACTTGAGTTCCCCACTCACTTCCAAAGGTAAGGATTCAACATCCAGCCATGAGATCCTTCCAATAACCGAGCGGTGATTTCAAGGCAGCAGTGCCCCTGTCAAACAACGCACAGATTATTTCTCATCTATATTTTTATTTCTCATCCCTTTGTCACTAGCACAGAGGTAATGGGAACGTGCCGTGAGATGGCGAGGGGCACGCTGGAACGTACCCACTTCACAGAAAGCCACCTCGGATGAGAGCTGCGCGACGAGCCCTTTGGATGGGAGGATCAGGTGCCAAGCGACACCCAGATCTCGCTGTAAGGACGAGGATGACAATGTGAAAAGGCAGCCACAAATGCAGAGAGGAAGTGCTAATCAGTGCACTCGGGCTCAAAACAAGGAAACGCCGCCGTTGTTTTATGTGAAACTTTTAGACTCTTGTGGAAAGTTCTGATTTACACCAATCCCCAACCTGGAGCCCTGCTGCTGATGCAACCTTAACGTCAATTAGTTGCACTAAGGCTTCTCAAACCTCTCCTTACAGAGCAAACCAGAGAACGAGGTAGCGAAGGGGTCAAACAAGATCTCTTACTCCTTGAAGCAGTCACCATCGGCGATGCAACATCTGGCTGCTCCGCACAGGTCACCCCACCGCCACCACGGGACCTGACCGCACCGTGGGTCAGCGGGGGGAAAAGAGCACAAGCAGAGCCCTGACAAACAACAAAACCCCCCTGAGCTTCAAAATGAAGTGAATTCAGCCAGCAACTTCTGCCTCTAGCGAAAGGCAGCCAGCCTTTTCTCTTTTGTAGGCGGCACGTGCATGGGAGAGGTTTGCTTTGCGCCCAGGAAGCAGAGATGCGTTTCCTGCAGAGCAGCCATTAACAAGAGCACAGCCCGAATTGCTTCCCATCTTCCTCCAGCGCAAGTGCCAGAGTAACAACAGTTGTTACAAAGCACCTAGTACTCGCACACCTCTTTCAATGACTGTAACCCAAAGGGGAAGTCCTAAAACAGCTCAATGGCTGCGGGTTTTGGGGGTCAAGTAGACAGGACAACTGAAAGAGTGAAATGCTTGCAGGGATGAGGAGTAACAGCTACAACTCCTTAGGAAAAATTTCACTTGTTCTTCACGTGGCATCCTGGAGCATGTGTATGTTAAAGAAGCCCTGGCTGTCTGTTGCAGCACCAGTGCCCCTCTGGGCTCAGCCCCAGCTGACGGCCACACCACGTCTCTCCGAGCCTCCTTCCATCCCTGGAGCCCCGCAGCTTGCGAGAAGAGCACCCACGGCAGGCTCGTGGGCACGTTTTTCAGCTTCCGTCCAAGAAAGTGCTCCCTCAGCACCACGGGGCTGCTGCGGCCAACTTGGCGGCGGCCCTGCCCCTTCTCCCCTCTGCGAAGGAGACGAAACGAGCCGAGGCTCACCGCCTTGTTCCCCTTGCAGGCCGGCCGCCTCCCAGCCACGGGGGCTGAGCGCAGCGCAGCTGCACGGCGGCGCTGGCCGAAAGAGGAAGTTTTCCTTGACACCACCGCAGCGACACCCTGGAGACGGCGCTTGTGCAACCTGCTCGCGGGTTCCTGCGCGGCTGTTCCCCCGCCGTGGCGCCGCTGTCGGGACTCAAAAATACAACTTTAGCACCACGTTCCGTCATTGCTTCCCTTCTCCCTCAGCAAGGGCCGCAGCTAGGGTCTCACAAGAAGTCTACGGAGAAGTAACACGCACTTGGGTTGATGGGAGCCCTCCCAGTCCCCAGCCCCAAAACCCTGCCAAAGACTGCATTAATCAGAAAAAATACGTTCTTCTTTTAATGCAGTGCTAATTAGAGAGGGAGAAATTGGGTTTGCCACTTTCTCTTCTGAGAATGTCAACAGTTTCTGGGGATAGCGCTCCTAATCTCTTCCATCTCCTCCATTACATAAATTCACAGCAACCACAGCCTGTAATGAGTTGCGTGTGAGGCCCAAGGTGAGGCAATGTCTTAGCACCTTTCATGCATATTCATAAAAAAACAACACTCAGCAATAATAATATAATCCTGCATGCATGCAAAACGCTTCGCAGAAATCCTCTCGACAGCCCTGTTGGGCAGGGAGGAAAACATCGCCGGGCCGGTCTCACGGAGGAGTGAAGGAACTTGCCCAAGGCCACCCGGCGACATGGTGCCAGGAGCAGGGGCCATAAAAGTTCTCTTGACTCGGCCTCCTTGCACCCTGGGTAACAACAAGAGGAGGACAGTTCCTTCCCCACCACCCATGAACAAATTATCCCTAGCAAACGCCAAGTAATTTGAGAGGAGGAATGAATGAACTCCTATGGAGGTAATTCCAGGAGCGGATCCAGCCCAGGCCTGCCCGCGAACAGGAGGAAATTCTTTCACACACGCACGCATGGGGGGAAAAAAAGAAAGGAAGAAAGAAGAGGGATAGACAACAGTTAGGTGCTAAAATTAGAGCAAAGCTTAATAATCTCTGAATGGGAGATGAAACAGATCGACGGCCCTACCAAGTGAGTTGTCTGAACAGGGACATCATTTTTCAGGTACACAAATTTCTTGCTAACCTGACTTATCCTGCAAAGCCTCTAAGGTGTGCTTGTGGCTTTAAATATTTTCTTGTTGCTGCTTTGAAGGCAAGAACAGACACGATCTCCAAAGCATCCGCTGATATGCAGCTGAAGGGAGGGGGCTGGAGGGGGAGGAAGAGGAGGAGGAGGAGGAGAGCGGTGCAGCTAGCTGAGAACTGTCAGATCGTGTTTGCCATCAAGGAATGCCATTTCCCAATGCCTGAGTTTAACTCTGGAATGAGACGCACGCTGCTGCTGACCCCTCTGCTGACATTCTATAGATTCCCTTATCTCATCAGCCCCTGAGCATCCCGTCCTCACTCCTCCGCGCTCGTGTTCCCAAACTGTCAATCTCGCGGCAGTGACTCACGAGGTTCTGAACCCACCACTCGCCTCTGTGAGTCGCACTATTTTTTCATACATGTCCTTCTGGTTGAGATGGAGAGGCGTCTTATTCTTCTTAAAACTTAAAAACAAAATTAAAAAGAAGCACTGAAAGCAACGTGCCCTCAGCACAACAGCCTCCCTGAGAGCGCTGCGTACTTCAAAGAAAAACGCATGAATCTCATTCGGCTCTCCAGTTATGGTGCTGTGAATTAGGAATAATTCCGCTCGAGTCAATCAAGCCACAATCATTATAAAAACCACCATGAGCAAAAGCAAAGCTGGGCCTGCGTCTGTGGGCAGATTTCGGGAGCGACAAGGCATTGCAAAATATATTGCAAGGGTGTATTCGAGTTCAGGTCAGCTCTGCAGATTCTCTCCGTACTCCCCGTCCAACCCAGGTAAAGCTGGGATTGTCTCTGTGCTGCAATCCTCGTTACAGACGGCAGCGGAGTTGTTTGTGCCTCTGCTGGAGGCGATGTTCGGAGGCAGTGGGGCACCCACCACCTGTGCGGCACCGACACGCTCCTGAGGAGGGCGGAGCGGTGCGAGATGGCTGCCAACAAAGGCTTCCTCTGTCATACCGACGTGGCATGGGTGCACCTCGGGGATGGCCTCAGCTCCTTACCTTCTGTCACCTCGCAATTCCGGCTGCCCCACATGAAGGCTGCATTTCTTAAACTGGAGGAGTTGAGCAAGCCATAAAGGAACCGCTTTACTGCCCTCCCATCTAACACCACTGCACAGAGCAGGAAGGTGAGAAGAATAAAATAAATCTGATCTCCCCAAAGCATTTATCTAAACGCTCTGATATTCCGTAAGCTACTGAGTGGCTTAAGCGAAAGAGTTAAAACCCAGCATGCTTAATTTTCATAGAGCACAGACCCAACCATGAACATGCACATCCATACGTTATTGGATTTGCTGGTTTAATCAGCAAGTACCAGTGACTCAATTAGCCTCTTAGCAGTGCCTAAATGCCACTAATTCAGCCCGCTGGCTGCTGCAGCACACATACACAAGCTTGTCCCCTTGGATTTAGCGGTAACAGCACCGCTATTCTTCTCGTGACAGCACCGGGGGCCCGGGCGGTCTCCCCGGCTCTCCCTCTCTCTGTTCTGCCAACCACACAGAAAGAAAAGACCCCAGGGCTGGCTGCGTGTGAGCCTCGAGTAGGAGGAAAAAGGAAGAGGGAGACACTATTCCTATTCATGTTAGAGCTTCAGCCACCAAAAAACCCTTCTTAAAAAAAAAATAATAAAGGAAAGAAAAATGCATTCACAGAAGCTCCTGGTTCAGAGCAACAGCCTAATAAGGTGTTAAAAAAATAAGAATATACTGAGCTAATCTTTAGCAGCCCCTTCCACTGTACAGGGCTTTAACAAATAAGAGGAGCTAGGGCTGAAGCAGCACTGTTCGGTTCTATCCAAGCCACCCTCCCACCACTGCTCCGCTCCTTGTGTTGTTTGGCTGCAGGACAAAGCACCAGCACACACACCAGCGCTTAACTTAACTTTCATTCCCTTGGCAATCTCAACTAAGAACACGTAACGCCAGGGAACGAACCAACCAACCAACCCCGACCTGCCCACTCCGTACGTTCACCAGCACATTTGTTCAGTTAATTTTTGCGACTCGCCTTTATATAATGACTAATTTTCAGGCAGATTGATTCCCCGGTGAGCTGTTGCACATTGTGCAGCCATAAAAGCACGGGTGACAGTCAGAGGAGGTGACAGGAGCAGTAGGCTGGTGTTAGGGCAGAAGCCAAAAGGAGTTTTGGCAGCAGCGAGGTACATGTCAAATTAAAGTGACCAAGCAACGACGGCTTCAGAAGTATTGACTCAGTATGAACAAAATGTGCTGTCAAAACACAACGTGTCAGAACTGAGCCCTTCACATCCATTTGACTTGATGACTATATAGAGAATTACAGGTCAGAAGAAACACAGGAGATCCCAGAGGAGGAAAAAAAAAACTGTACTAATTAACTTCCAATGTGGAAAACAGAGTATTCTTCCCAGAAAACGGAGCCAAAAGACACAGGAGCTCTTCCCGTGCCACTTTGTAACCCTTCTCGTCACTTAAAAACGAAGGTTTATTACTAAATGGTCAAAGCTGAAGTCCCTCTAGGTTTTGGAGCCCCAGCACTTGCAGAAGAGGCATCACTGCTTTCAATCCCTCCCGCCAGCTCCCCAGCTGACACCCACTTGGCATCCAAAGGCTCCGCAGGGCCCCGGTAATCATACAGGAGGACATCCATCCACAACAACACTGCAAACACAAAATGAAACAACCGAGGCACTGGACAGTGAGTAGACCTTGCATTCCTACTCCCCTTTCCTCGTTAATATTTATCAGTTTAAAAGAAGGATGCCCAGCCTCCGTTCAGCCTTCGGCATTTCAGCTCAGCAGCCCCGGTCCGAGCGCAGAGCGCTGCCGTAACTGCAGAGCTGCCAGAGCTGCCTGGGGACGAATGCAGGTTGGTTTGGGAATTAGAAGGGCCTAAAGAGAACGCAGGGTCTTAATTACTGCAAACCAGCCAACCTGTCCCAGTGAAGACGGGGTACACGCTCAGCTTGCACAGCTCAGCATTTCTCAGAACCATTAGGTCCCCAGAATACGAGAACTGTCAATAGAATGGCAAAGGAAATGGCAGTTTCCTGCAGTGCCCACGGCCCCTCTCCTGCTAAACCCCGTTATTCGCTGCTCTCAGAGCACCCCAGAAACCACCGCTTCTCTTACAACTTTGGCTTTACAGAAACAACGGAGCGAGATGGGCAGATCTTTGTAGGATTTTTTTTTATGTTTAAATGATCAGGCCCAGCCACCCAGGGTGCAGCGTGAACGGGAGGGCACCCTCTCCGTCTGAAGGTGCGACAGCAACTACAACTGCCGCCTGGTTCCCAGGGAAAGCTGCCTTTCCCTAAACGCCTTTGTGAGCAGGCCAGACAGAAGTTCTGCCCAAACGAAGAGACCCCAAGCAGCCAGAGCAGGAACGCAGAATGTTCACAAACGTTCTCTCGAGTAGGTGATGTTACTGCAGCTCGTGGACATTTTGTCTTCCCTTGTCAGAAAAGCTGGCTTGCTAATTTATGGGCAGAGTGGGAAAAGCAGAGGGAAACAGACAGACACAGAATACTTAAAACAGGCCTCAGAATGGAGACAAAGCTCCCCTTTCACCTCCTGCTGCTATTTACCATCTGGGATCCTGAAAAGGGGGTGATGGGTAGCTTTGTGATAGGTTTGGCAAGGGGCAGGACATTTAGGATTTTCTCTGTGTAACGAGGTCATGTGTCAGCGCCTTCACAGCACATGGGAACACAGTCCCAAAGAAGGTTCAACAAAAGGGTTGCCCCGGCCAAACTGGAAAGAGATTCTATGAAAAATAGAATGGCACTAATACAGGTCCTTAATGAGATTAATAATAATAATAAACTGGGCGAAAACGTCCCTGGAATCTAGCTTGGAAAAGCACAGAAGAAAATGAGGAGTTCACACATCCCAGTTACAAGTTGGATGCTATTTGTTAGTACATTTTTAGAAATGGGATGATGTTTAAAGGTAAAAAGAAGCTTCTAAACCACAGCATTTACACTTCTGTTTGGAAGCCCAACAGGCCGGTACAGTCCACGTTTGTTAGCTTTTGCTTTCTTGATCCCCCCACGTTGCAATCAAGGGGGCAAGACGGGATTGTACAAAACGTACTGCAGCCTCTGCGGAAAGGGAGCAGCACCCGGTGTCACAGTAAGCCCCGATATTCCCATCTGCACTACTGGGGGACAGACACAGCAAAGGCTGAAATCCTAAACGTCACAAGTGTAACTTTTTCATTTATTTCTCACGTGGCTTTGTTTCACAAAGGCATTTCATAAAAGCAGGTGCATGAAACAAAGAGCACTGGTTTAGAAATGTTTTCCCTGGTTTTATAAAAAGAATTATTAATAGGGTGAGCTTCTCATCATACAGTACCACCGTATGTCTCTAAACGAGGTCCTTTAAATCAAACCTCCTAGCCTGTTGCCCAGGCTGGATGTCTGCTGACTACAGTGATTTCACCGACGCTGCTACTGCAGGCAGCATCTGGGCATTTGGTAAATTATTTAAAATCCATGCAAGCAGCACGGGCACTGAACTGCTCCCTACAACTAGTGCAGCAGTTGCTTACTCGTGAGTCTCAAACCCCTGGCTGGTAGAAACCACGTTTTCCGGTCAACAAGCTTTAAATTGAAGATGGCACTGATGTATCATCAGCTGTACAGTGAGGTTAAAGACAGTTTGCTGGGGAAGGCGAATGAGACAAATTTCTAGCTCTGTTGATGGAAAGTCACAAAGTTCAAGCCCAATCCTAAAGAAATCCTTTAGGACAGCCGCTGGTGAACATCTGCAAGGCTGCGGTGCAGGGGGCTCTAAGTGAAAATGTTCCTCCCTAGCCTCTCCTCTACCTATGTACGTGCACACACACGTGGTGAGCCACGGCTGTAGGCTGCAGGCAGGAGAAGGAGTCGCCATCAGCACGTCGCTGTGCCACGAGGAACAGATGGGGGCTTTCAGGCCATCACAGCGAGGCTTGCAGTGCAGCAGGGTTCACAATGGCTCAGTCCTACAGCAACTGGCCAGCCACACTGGGACATTCCTGCCGTAAAAGCCCTACACCTACCATCCTAAGAAGCCATCGGTGAAGCCACCTGGCACCAGATGTGCTCCCAGGCGTCTGCTCCTTCAGGCAGGCCCTGCTCAGCACCCTGCCACCCAACGCTCTCCTTCCCCGCCTTCCTGAATATCGCTCTGGGGCTTTGGCGGCACGCTGATGAGCAGTACCAGGCATTGCAGGGCGCTCCGTCCCACCCTCCCCTCGCCGTTTCAAGAAGCCAAACGCGAGGCCCCAAGCCAACAGCGCCCTGGTACTGACACCAGAACGGCAGGCACGGCCTGCAGCGTCACAGAACGAAACGGTGCCGCTCACACATCCCCAGCGAGAAGCTGGGATACAAAATCCAGCCGCGGTTCTGCACCAGCACGACCGCGTTTCGGGTATGAGCACCGGGTTCCTCCAGCTCTGCAGCTGACACAGCAACACGCCGGCTTTCTGCAGCGGGGCAGAAAAGCGACTTGCCCAGACAGAACTGGCAACAAAGGCAACGAGTTAACGCACCGCACGGCAGCTAGAGGAGGCAGCCATCCCAATACCATGACTGGTGTCACCCAGCTCCCAAAGCAGAACAAACAGTCGGCCTTTCACTCCACATTTTAAGCAGAAAAATCCCTTTTTTTTTTTTTTTTAAAAAGGTATTGTTCTCCTCCGAGACAATAAACAGTCTGCTTTCTCGCCGCAGCTCTGAAAAGAGCTTTGCAAACAAAGGGGCACACACACAGCGGCAGCACAGAGGTCAGGCCCACGGGGCGATACCCAGCCTTCGACGGTACCCCTCCCCGTCCCCCCCCCAAAAAATCACAGTTTTGATAGTTCGGTGGAAAAAAAACTTAGCAAATTTGCAACAAAACTGTTAAGTAATTAAGGCAAGACACTTCACACATGAACTTAAACTGCTAATTAAATCCCCCCTGCTTAATTGACTAGATTTGCATATCATTCAGTGAGGAATGGGAATGGCTCGGGCGTTACACAAGCCCTTCCTTGTGCTGCACAAGGCTACGAAATAAACCAAGGGTAACGAGAAGAAGCAATGACAGTTTCTGAATGAAGGGGAAGTTTTCAGCAGAGATTTTCAACATTTTTTCTAGAACATCAGCACACGATAGCTGACTCCAACCGTAATATCCAGAAGCGCAGTAAATGTTTTACAGCCACGCCAGCTCCTGCCCTACTCCAACCTGCCATCGCCGCCTGCTCATGTGCACAGCTCTCAGTTACCCTCAGCATTGGTTTTATGCCCCAAAAAATCCATTTCTACATTAAAAATCTTAATTTTGTTAACAACGGGAGAAGCAGTACCAATGTTGGCCCCTCTCTGCCACTGAACTTAGTGAGAACTTCAAGAGGCAAAAACTTTCAGACCTATAGTAGGGGGGGAAAAAAACACCCTTGGACTGCGAGATCAACTGGAGTCAAGGAAAACATGCAAACATCTGCCCGCTGCAGTGCTTATACATGACCGACAGCATGCAGGATGGAACTGCCCTGCTCCAAGGATGCCAGCTGATGATTTTGTAATTGTATTTAAGTGGACCAGGATTTGGAGTTGAAACACAACCTCCTCGCAGCACAAACGGACTCCTTGGTTTGGGCTGGGAGCAGAGCAGAGCTAGTACCTGCTCCCACCTGGAAGGTTCCCCCCATGGAAATGATGCTAACACACTTCCCTTCTTAACCCAAGGGACTCTGCAGAACACAAACCTGCTGGGCAAGCCAGTGAGTTCAGATATCTGAAACCCAGATATATCTGCTCAGCCTGCACGACAGCACTTCCTTCCAGCTCTGAATGTTGTACTTGCACAACAGAGATACTTCCACAGCTAAGAAGTGTTGTTGTACGCTATCAAATTCTCTCAGTTCTGATCTACTGGATTACAAAAAATAAAAACAGAACAAACCCCATTTTTCTCATTTATCTCAGGGCAAAAGGATTTGATATGTAGCCCCTGATAACAACATCAGCACACTTGTGATGCCTAGCGAGTTGCACCATGACTATAATAACAGGATTATACAGGACCACCACCAAATTTACTACTTGTAAAACGTCCCAAGAAAAGGGTTGGTGCTCTGAGCTACCCCTGAGTAGCCCACTTTTTCAAGTGAGGCCTCTTAACCCAATAAACTAAGAACAAACTTGTTAACCTACCAGCAGCCCCTTTGTACCAGAAATGGAAACAATCGTATCTCGGAACATGTACTTACAATTTTACAAACAGCAGCAGGGACAGCCACGGGGTCAGCCTGATGGTGTTAGGTGCCAGGAACTCGGCCGATGCTGCCACCAACTCCACGCCCTCCCCAGCTGTAACAGGGGCAGTGCGGCCCTAAGCAGCACAACGCTCCCCAGCTGGGTTCGCTGCCACAACCGAGCATTCGAAGGGCAAAAGCTGGGGGCTGCACCTCCCCTGTACGGAGGTTTTATATAAAGAGATGGACATTCAGGTGGATTTATCACAAATCCTTATGATGATCTCTTTAACGCGACACACATAAGCGGTTTGGTTGGCTGGCTTTTAAACCCTGAAATTGTTTTTGAATTGATCTCCTGCTGCCCTGCCCGGGGAGGGGAACAAGGACTGCAGACAGAGCTAAACACAGCTGCCCGCCGTAATTTCTGAGTGGTCCTGCAACTTCCTCATCTGATCCTCGTCAAACAATCAGCAATGTAAAAAAACATTTTCAACACTCATCATTTGTTGTGCAGACTTTCCTGCTCCCAGCTGAAGCGACCCCATGTTAAGACTGGAAGAGCTACTTTCTTCTTCTGCTAGAGCACTTGTTGCACTACGTAGGAGAAACCGAACCGCAACGGAGTTGCACAGAGCTAATGCTGCTGGGAGCGACACAAGAGCCATGGTCACTTTTAAACTCCAGTCCGAGAAGAGAGCCCCTCACAATGCAGCTCGCTGAGCTCAGGGGGCCGTGGAAGTCGGGCTGGCAGCCACCGACAGCGCCTTCCTTTCACATACCCATAAGGACATTTTTTATTTCCTTTTTTTTTTTTAAATCGTCAGCTGGTATTAAAAAAAAAATCCATCTTCACCTCACTTGTAAAGGTTATTTCAGCCTATTCTAACATTCTCCCCAACGAAGGGGGCAGCTGCCATGCCAGCTGGGGGCACGGCCGGTTTGGCGCAGCGGTTCCGAGCGTTCCCCCCCGCCCGTGTGCCCTGCATGCGAAGCAGGCGGCTGCCCCGCCGCATCCAGGGGGACCTCACTTCCTCCCTCGCGAACAAGCAGCCCATTCAGCAAAAGGGAAATCCCGAGATGCACCCGGGCAAAGGGCCTGCCGAAGGAGCTGGGAAGAAAACCAACCCCCACCCCACAAGGAGTCACCAACGCAGCAGGAAGAGCAGCCACGGAGCTGCGATCGCCAATCCACTTCTGCAAACCGCTGCTTTAGGACGCGGATCTGCCGTGCCCCTCGTGTAAGAAGTTTTCCAGGGTAGCAATTCAGCTCGGTCCTACAGAAACATAACCCCCAGAAATGAGCATCAGCCCCAGCAATGCCACCACAGAAATGGCAGCACGCTGGCTCAGGGGAGCGTCTGCACGGTTATTGAGGTCAACTCTGCAGAGTGAATTTGGAGCAACTCAATTGTTGCTTTGCAATTATAATCTAAAGCAAATTTTATTGCTATTTTTAAAAGGAAAGTAAAAAACGGGCATTTTTTCCCCTAGTTAAGAAATTTGGTGGAAACAGGATCCATGTGTCTCCGTATTTGTGTTCCCTGAGCCCTAACGCTCACGTGGTGACATCCGAACTGTCCATCCAGAGGTTAATTCCGACGTGACTGCGGATTATGGGTTTAACTGAGGGAATCACAAGTTTGAGGAGGGGGCTGATAAATAAAAGAGCTCATTTCAAGAAAAAATCCCCCCTAAATAACAGAGCAACATAAATGTAAGGGTTTTCACATCTGCCAAGATGGGATCCAGCTGCTCTGCCAGGAGATGAATGAACATCCCTCTTAGAATTTCTTTTCTTAGAAAGAAACAGATGAAGTTTGATTACTCTGAATCCACGGAAATCAAATCGAGTTGTAACGAGAAAACCGCACTGATGCCTCAGTCCAGCTAACAAGAGCAAAGTTGATGCATTCTTAGAAACCTAAATGTTAAATTTGCATGTACGTTTGTAAGAGCAGAGTGTAAATGCAGAACAGAATTCTGGAAAGAAATCCCACTGCACTCCCATGAGTTGACCAAGATTTCCCCTTGCAAAATCTCAGCAGAATTTGACCTCCACTTTATAACCAGAGAGAAAACGCTGGCTGCAGGCAGAAGCTAAGACAAGTGATTTCCACTCGAAGATGCACTTTGAAGCACTTGGACCAAGCCCACTGACTTCACTGGAGTCAAACCACCGAGCACAGCGCCACCAAAATGACCTTCCCCGACGTAAAGCACAGCGCCACCGCAATCCAGTTACGTTTGTACTTCGGGGTCTCTTTTGAAGCATCTCCTATTTCTTCCCCATACTTGAATCAGTTCCTGGTGTGGTTTGCGTGGCAGCACAACAACGCTGATGCCATGACTATTCTTCAGGCACACCAGACAAAATAAACTGATTAAAGACCCCCAAGGTCTAGACCACAGCGTCATTTAAAATACTATCTTGGATGTAATGGCAAAAGTTAAACTCGTCCACACGCTTCTAAACGTGGCAGTTGAGAGGTGTAAGGCAGTGGCTGCTGCCCCCAGGAACCCCACATTTACCGTCCCCGCAGCTGGCATTGGTATAGCTTCCCCGATAGCTACACCCGAACCGATGAAGCTTTACCAACTCCACCAAAATCAATTTCTTCCCAACCTTGGTCTAATTGACTGGGGTTTTCTGGTTGTTTTTAAAGACCAGGCTGTTCCTGGGTTCACAGAATTAGAAGCTGCTGTCAGAAAAACCTCAGCCGCGCGCCACAGCTTGGGAACACAGGTGGGGCAATAACCCGCTGCTGGTGCGACCAGCAGTCTGGGCAGAACGGGAAACCACAGCTCATGCTCCAGCTCCTTCCGACTCTTCCAGCGCAGCAGCCGTGTGTCACACCACTGGGAAAAAGACATGTAACATTTTTCATCCCCAGCACCGAACTGCTATATTCCAAATAAAGAGAAGCGTGACAATCTGTACAAATGCAAATGTCCCAAATGCCAAGACTAACATTTCTAAAACCTAATTCAACTCTTTCATTTCTTAGCTGCAGGCCGTTTACTGCCACTCCTTTTTTCCACCCAAACAAAAGACGAAAGGGATGACTCAAAGCAACTTGAATTTCAAGCTAAAGCCACAAAGCACTGAATGCCTGAACTTTAATATTAAACAGGTGTGCAGATGAGATTCATTCAAGCCTCATCATGGCTAGGTTAATTGTTAAAAAAAACTGCAAAAAGACCAAATTTACTTGAAAGACGCATGGGTAAGTTAAACAGAGCTATAAGGAACGATGCAAGGCATGTGGTAAACACAAGCAAATAGTTAGGGTGCTGCCAACTCCCTCCACCCCCTTATCCCACCAAATCACTTTTTCCTTTGTATTCCAGTAATTTTATTTATTTTGATCGTCAGAGTTTAATAATATCACACATGATTTTTGCTCTAGAATCAAAAGGGCTAAAGACGGATCAATAAGTCCATTACAAAGTAGATGTTCACACAAATATGATTCTAGAAATCAAGGGTTTAGCAAAGGAACTCCTGATTTTCTATGCTGCAAGCACCAAGTTCTCTGAGCAGTAGAGCTCTGCATACCCACACAATGCGATAATCGAACACATTACACCACTCGTACCACTATCTGCTGCTGAATACAGTCCAAAAATTTCCTCACTTACATCTTCAGCCCTCTGTTTATTGGCCTCCACCTTTTTTCGCAAAAAAATACACCATGTAGCAAAAAAGAAAAAGGCAAAAAGCCAAGCAAAGCTACATCTTTGGATGTATTAGTGCAAGAACCCATTGCACGGCATGTTTCTTATTAGGGAATGAATGGGAACAAAGAAATATCTATAATGGACCTAATGCTGCAGTCTGGGCTCTTTTGAGTCTGATTTACTTCTCACAGCAGCTCTGCACCACTCTAAATGCATTTATTTCAAAAGCATATTTCTAAATCATAGCAGCATGGGTGAGATAATTCACACCCACCAAATAAACTGAAACTGCTAGGGGGGAGTTAACAATGGTGAAATTTTTTTCTTTTTTTTCCTCCAACTTACACGAGACTCCATTATCTTTCAACTCAGGCAAGTTTGTCAACTCTAGAGCAAAGGGATTTTAGAAAAGCATGCTTAACATACAACAATGAGAAATTCTTAATAACAGAAGTGTAAATCTGAAGTCCATAATATCAATGAAGGCTACTGAAATCAGACCACAATACTGTCTATTCTCTGGCCAATTATTCTGTATAAAAGCTCTAAAATTTATTCTACTGCTATAAATATGAAAACCTCTGGAATAACCCAGAGGATTTTGCCATTTTGTTTTTTAAAGATACTTGTCAAATAAAATACTGGACCTAGCAAAAGTTAATATGTAAAGGAGTGTGGTTTTTAATTATTTGAAGTAATTCACTGTTTCTAATTGGTACTACTACAATCTCTGTTTTAGTAAGCAGCAGGATCCACACGCAATGTATATATTTTAATACCCACAGCAGAATTAATTGTGTTAGCTAGATCCAGGAAAACTCATCTACAAGCATTATGTATGCGGTCCAAGATACTCAGCACTCCCGTATTACATAATAATAGAAAGAAAACGACTATCACCATCCCCTTTCTGCAATCGGATCTGCATGGGCAGCTCTTTCGATCTGCGCAGCTCCCCCAGTGAAACTGATCGGGGCTGCAGGCACAGGTCAGGTGCCAGATTTCGGACTGCAGGATGCGGTCACACAAATAGCCTCGCGCAGCTCCCATTTAACCGAGGCTACTTTGGCCTCTTCAAGCTCAGTAAGTGCACGTGAGTGCAGTCGCTTTCTTCTCCTGCGTTAGGTGTCACAGAACAGCGTAACTGTGCTGAAAACCAGAAGGCAAGTTTTTACTGAATGGTCACAGCTCACTAAGAGCAGCATTACAGAAATATTTTAGACCCTTGTCTTCGCTGACAGAGCTGGGAAGCTTCACCGCCCCTGTTTTCTGTTTAATGGCAATAAAGGCAACATCTTACAAAAGGAGAAAATCCAAAGACAGAAAACAGGTGTTATTATTTCTGATTTTATCAGTGCCATTGGCACATATCGCTTTTTTTTCCCAGATATGATTCACAAATTCTGCAGATCCCTCCCCAGATGTGTCCAACTTGAGCTCCTGGCTGATTCCACCTGGGCACGAAGAGTCAGAGCCATGACCATGTAGTGAGTGAAGGGAGCTTCACGAAAACACAGGTTATGACAGTGGAAAGATAGGAAATGTTTCTTCTTCCAACCCCAGCAGATGTTGTCCAATTAAGGATGCAAATAAATCACCCTCTGCATTGCGAGTCAGAAAACACATCCATAAAAGCTCTCTAAATACATTTCAGTTTAAACTTGCATAATTCTCCCAGTGGAGAAATCATCTTAAACTTATGTAATCCTTAGAAAGAGACATTATTACAGACAATTCAGTGCCACAAAGAAACAAGGAAGACATCTCTAGAAAAGAGGTGCACCCACACACAATTAATTATATAGGTGTAGGGGGGAAGCGCTGGGAGAGCGACGCAGAGCCCCGAGCCTGCAGTTTCCACAGAGACCGATCTGTAACCGAGCTCAAGGGGCTGCTCCCCTTCCAGCAGCCAGAACTGTCTGTTATACTTAACCCAGACTTCCTAACACTTGATATCCTGTCTGCTCTTTCAATGCCCTTACTCAACATTTCAGACAGACATTACACAAACTGGCTGGTGAAAAGGGTTGAGAAACCAACAAGCAATCCAAGTCAATGACCGTATTCTCTAAAACGATGCCATTGACGGAACAGAGGGCGACGAACAAAGCGCAGGGGTGCAGGTCTTCTGCACGTATCGCTGAAATCTTCCCCAGGAAAACCAAGCCAAGCGCTAGGCTCTACCTGGTGATTTTGTTTTGTGGCGCTGCTGCTGCGTAAAACCTCAGCAACTCTTGTGCTTCCAGTCCAAATGACTGTCGCACCAAAACAGAAGCGGTTTCAATTAAAAAATAAATAAATGTCACATTTTCTACAAAGCCTGTGCAAAGGTAACTGTACATCAATCAATGAACAACAAAGCCAGAACCCGGGCTATCGATTCGCTTCTTTGCTGCTTATCTCCGGCATACAGAGCGAGGCTGCAATTTCTACCTATGCACAACCTCTGGCCTCGTGGAGGTCTCTCCTGACTTTCAGTATAACTGAGCAACTAAAAGACTACTTCACAGAAGTAAGGGTGGCAGGACGCCTGCATTTAACAGAAAATGCCATTATGCTGCTTAACAGGTTGTTTTAATACGCACCCAGCCTGGAGAAACCCAAACAAAAGTGACAGCGACCAAGCCAGAGATGGAGGCAGCGATAAGAGACCTATGCGGGGGAATTCCCATTGGCTTCTCCCAGAGCCCTGGCCATGAAACGCTGGCAGGATCAGGGCTTGAATTTGTATCTGTTTTCGTTACCTCATCCAAGCAAAGGTCAGAGCAGCACAATTAGCCGGGCGCACAGCGGCTGGTAGCTGCCTGCCAGCAGGTTTGCCCAACGTGGGCACACGAGGCATGTTCAAAGCGCTGCACCTGATGCAATTCCGAGGCCAAGTTTATGGCCCTTCAGTTTGCACTGGGGAAAAGCAAGGCTGGCCCTTGTCCCAGCTTCAGAGATCTCCCGGTCAGGAGAAAAAAATAAGCGAAAATGCTGAAACAGAGAGATGGACAAATCTCATAAAAGAACAAAAAACCCACCCTGTTAGAGATCTATGGCAAAATGAAAGCCCAACGGTGCATGGAGCAACCAGCAGGCAAAAGCCCCCCTGTCCAGGGGCAGCTCCAGCTGCAGGAACCCGTGCCCTGTTCAGTAAGATCTGCCCCGATCGGAGCACCCCCAAACACCTACGGGACCAAAACCTAGTTATCGAGCAAAACAAAAACACTGCAGTGCCAAAACAGGCTTAGTCCCCGGCTTTGGCACAGTCCTGTAAATGTGGGGGCATGGCCACAAGCTCACTGAAGCCACTCCGCGTTAACCCCGGCGTGTGTCGGTTCAGGATCTGCCCCTCTTCCCCCCGGCTGCAAGCACCGCCAGCACGCACAGGAGGAAGTCTGATACAGAGACAAGTTTTCTGTGGTTTGTGGGTGAACTGGTTCCAATTAGTACGCCTGCTGATTGCCTGAGTGAGAACTGCCGAACGAGTCCCAAGCCCCAAACCTTCAAATTAACCTCGTATGCTCCAGAAAACATCTGAACAGGTGATTTTAGGAACAGTCTGAGGCTGAATCTGCAGTGGCGATGAAGACAAGAACATACCTGCCTACCCAAGGTGTACATGAAGATAATAATGGACTGAATTCTTTCCACCCCCAGAGTGACAAGCACTGACTATAGTAGAAACTGAGTGGAACAGCACAAAAAATAAAAACAGGGATACATATTTATTAATCTGTACTTCCAAAATTCAGAAAACAGATGCAAATTAGTGGTTCACAGAATGTATTATTAACGTTATAATTGATAAGTTTAAAATAAAGGCATGTTATATTACTACACGTTAAAGTAATGCTTCCTTTATGTGAAAATCAATTTGATTTAAGTGCTCTATGGCCACTCAGATGAAACAGATCAGCTTAGCAACTGATAGTACCCTATCGATAGATTTCCTGCAGCCCAGTTGGAGTTACTTCTGTCCATGCTTTAATTTCTTTCCAAGAACCCCATCAGATTTAGTGCAACTCTTCCATGAGAGCTCCCTCTCAGTAAGAATTACAGCATGAAGTTCAGGAGCTCAGTTTGCCTTTAAAAAAAAAAAAGAGAGTGTAATGAGGCTTTTTGGGTCTAACACTTTGCATGGAGATGCAACTCGGTGGCAAAGCAGTTGGGCCGGCTAAGCCAGCAGCGTGAGTTCCAGTCCTTCGTTATCACCGGCAGCAGGGAGCCAGCCCACTCCTTGCTGTACACGGTGCCACTGAAACCCTGAACTTCGGCACAATATCCAAGCTAGGAGACAAAAATGACATGAGTTTTCAGTAAGAATGGACAATGGACCTTGTCGGGTCCCCGAATCGTGCTCGGCTCAGCCCCCTCGATGCAGCCGCGGCGCTCGCGCCGTCCCAGCGGCGCTGCTAGCAAGGTGCAGATAAGGTACCGGCGGCTGCCAGGAGTTTCACCGCTGCGTTGTCTAGACATGCTCTGAGCAGCCTCACGCAGACGCCGCCAGATGCTTTTACAACGCCGACGTGAACACTCATCCCAGCAAAGGAAAACACACCCTCGCCGGGCAGCCCGACAACCGTGCCTGCTGCTGGCAGCCAGGCCAGGTGCTGCAGGCTCCCCGACCGACACGCCGTGTTTACACCACCTTCAAAGCGTGCTGCTCTTTGGGGCAGAACACACGGCCGAGCCCCAAACCACCGAGATGGAGAGGCAAGGGAGGTGGCCCAGACAACAAGGGCAGGGGCACATGCTTTAATATTTTGGGCAGTGATCGTCTAAGGAAGAGATTTCGTGTAATTCCTTCCCTAGCTCACGAGGGCTGAGTTCAGGAAGTTGAGAACTATTCTGGGGCAACAGAGAGCCACAGGTGACTCAACATCATTAGCTCATTATTTGCAGCATACTCTTTGTCTCGCACACATGCACGTACCTGCTTCTTTGCTCTCGACCTACAACATCTGTAAAACTGTTTGCACTCCTGGCAAAAAAATGCTGATGTCTGCTTAAACACTGACATCTCCTCAGGTACACGGGATTTCGCTTAAGCTTGGCATCGTTTTTCAGGTCCTATTTCTAAGGTGTAAAGTGTGAACTTAGGGTACTCCTTCAAGGCTTCAATATTTTGGTTTTAGGGACTTGAACATTTTTATTGGGTATTTTCTAATGGAATTCTTAAGCAGCAGCAAGCAAGAGAGCAAATGACTTCTGTGCTCCATGGGAAAACACCTGAACCCACAGTTCTCAAAGTTTTTCAAGAGCATTCATCAAGGCAGTTGGTACAGAAAAGAATAAATCCAGCCAGCGGTCTGAACACCAACGCCTGTGAAAAAAAAAAAGAGGATCTGCCTGCTACACCCCATTACCAGATCAAGCAGCTCACTACTGCCAGGAGGCAGGACTTGGGGATACGGGAACAGAAAGATCTGCATCCAAGCTCCATCACGTTTCACGTGGCCACGAAACACAGCGCAGCCACCGCTGCACAGCACCTGAAAGGCCCCGGCCACCCCGCCGCTCGGCGGCCCCGCGCTATTTCACTTTCGGCAACGTCTGTTCTTTGAGTCGGCTGCACACTTGACCTGGCTAAACCTCTCTCCAGCTGAGAAAGCTGCGTGTTGTGGCAGCCCGGGCTTGGGAGGCATTGTGAAATGAAGTGGGAGGCCTTACGTGCTCATTTGTGTGTCAGTACCCAGAAGGCTGCTTCCAGCTCCCAGCTGCTTCACCCGAGTGCTGCCGGGCCCCGAGCCGTGGGAATGCGGCCCCGCTGGCACGGGGGTGCTCGCACGCGTGCAAGGAGAGCTCTCGTCCCCCCTCGCTGCCCGATCAGACAGTTTTGCTAAAAATACAGATGTCTGGCACACAGGTAGGAAAGGTGGAAGCACCAAACTCTGCTCAGTTCAATGTTAAAAAAAAAAAAGTTCAAAAGAGGCAGAGGCGAACCCACCCTCCTCTCCTGGAAACAGCAAGCAGAAAGCCTTGGGGCGTGTTTGTTTGAACAAACTCCATCAGAGACATGCCGATGGTACAGAGCACGGCGCTGCTCCACGCCGGACTGGAACGAGGATCTCAAAGACAAACCGAGGCTGCATCTACCCCAGCCAGAGAACACAACATGCACCAGCTGCTGAGCTCAAGAAAAAGGCTTTGGCACCGATGGCAGATTTCTAGGACCCTGTTTTGCAACGCTGTCAGGTTCTTCGCATTTCCAATCTCTGGAAATAGCCCAGAACACAACGGTTGGGCTCCATGCTGGTAACTGCGGATCAAGTGCGAGACAGGTATGGAAACGGGCCTCCCCCTCACGTAACAGCAGTGCAGGTACTCAGAGACAGGGCAGAAATCACAGCAGGAAAAACCTGCATGAGCTTGTGAGAAGGTGGAAAACCCAGAAAAGGATGCAAAGGGTGATGGAGAAGTTATAATATGGCTCAGGAAAAGAAAGAGGATCTTTCGCTCATCCAAGGATTAATGAGGAGGATACAAAAATCAAGATGTTAAAGGGGGGAAAGGAACGGGGCTGAGACACCTCTGATTCCTGCTGTGTTGGCCTCCAGCTGTCACGACCCATGCCAGCTTTTGGTTAGGACCCTTTGCTGACTTCAGAGAGCTCCAGAGGCAGATGAAAGCCGCTTCCGCCAGTGGCAAGACCGGGCAACACACATCTTGTTCAACCAACCCCGCTGAGCCGACCTATCTGTCTCGGTCTGCAGATGGACAGATAGGCAGAGCGGATGCTGCACAGGAACGCACGGTGGGAATTCGGTATCTAGGCAAAGCTGTGCCTCGTAGCTCCGCTTTCAGACCAACCCAAGGGGAGGGAGGAGGAAAAGGCAGCTTTGCCAGTACGTCCAATCTGCAGCGGGGGCTTGTGCCAGCCCAGCTCCTCCATTTAGAAGTCAGAGCCTTAAAAGGCAGAACTGTGCTGGCAGAAGCCTCCAGACCTCCCCACACAACCCTCACGAAGACACAGAAAGGTCAAAAACCTCACCGCTTCTTCTACAGCCCCAGCGGCCACATCCACCCCAAGCTACCAGCATCCTAGCAGAGCCCTGGGGCCCGAGGCGATGTGTACGCACACACACACAAATAATCAGGAAGCTGATAAAAAAAAAAAAAAAAAAACCTCCTGCGAGTAAAGACAGAACATCTGACACAGCAGATTACGGCACACACCACACCACCACCTCTGTATGGAGCAGAACAAAGCAAGGCAGAGATCTACATCAGAGAGGAAGCCCACCACAAAGGCACACGCTTCGCGCTTTCATCCCCCGAGACAGCCAGACAGACAGACAGACAGCCAGCCACGGGGCCCAGCGGACACGCGAACCCCCCACGGGCCGGCGGTGACTAACGGAACACCCAGACACGGGATCGTCCTCGCGTTTCCTTACTAGGCATCTAAACTTCGCTCCCGTGTTACTTGCCCCTGGCCACAGTCTCCCAGCCTGCGAGCCAGATTAAATCTCGCCGTAATTATCTGCGCACACGGCTCCAGCACAAATGACCTTAGCATATGATATCCGCTGGCTGAGGCCGATGGAAAAAGACCACAGAAAAAGGAAGGATAAGCATCCAAAGCCCTGCCAGCGACGTCAGGGTCTCTTCAAGACTGCGCCACGTGAACAGGAGCCGTGGGGACAGCCCCGCAGCCTGGCAGCTGAGAGCCCGTTCTGCACGGAGGCAGGATTTGTGCCCTGACCCCTGCGCACGTACCGCCCGGCTCTTCCCCATCACGCTCCTCCCAAACAAACCTATCCAGAGACTCTTAATGTTTTGTCAGGACAAACTTTTGTATTATTTTTTTTTGAAAAAATGTACAGCTGTGATTTTCTTATGCAATTTTTGGTGTCCACTGTGAGGTACCTTGAAGCCACTCTCCAAAGGGCTGCGTGCATGTTTTGGAGGGTGGGGAAAGAGCGCTTGCCATGCCCTGAGCTAGGACCTGTTAAAGGGTCGCCAAGAGCGAGGCAGTGCCAAAACTTGGCAGTCTTTTCCTGTTCTCCACCTGCATCCTCACCGGGGGTACAAGTCAGATCACACAACTGAGCAGTGCCACAGAAGCCTTGCAAGAAAAGGAGCTCAGCCCTCTGACAACATCCGTTTTAATCAAACTGGGGAAATGACCAAGCCAGGGACACGCGACCCTTCTGGAAGGAAAATAAAGAAGCAGGGATCATTTTATTTTGCTCCCCAAGCGAAGCATGCCCTCGAAAATTCATTTCCCAACCTGGGAACAGTCTCCACGTCCTGAGCCCTCTCCTCCCCTCGCAGACACCCGCAGCCAGCCGCCCCGCCAGCCCTTTTAGCACATGACTGCCGGCGAGCAGCCAGGCCATAAAAACACATCCACCTCCAGCCGCGGGGAGAAGGGGGCTCCGCGCAGCCTCTGGCTGCTGCCACCCGGGCGGGAGGAGGAGGAGGAGGGACAAGGGCTGAAACGGGGCTAAAAAGCAGGCCTGGAGAGCACCTGCATGCAGCTGGGGCTGGTCTTTGGGGTCTGGTCCTTTTTGGGGGGCCCAAGCTGCTGCCCCGGGTGCCCGGCAAGCCTCCCGTCTGTTTGGTTTTCAACTCCAAGCTGTGTCGGAGCCCGAGCGGGTGTGCACGTTGAACATTATATTGGTGAAGTTAATTGAGGGATTTTACCGAGCGTTCTCCGTGGGCTTTAAACGCTGCTTCTCATGTCAGGGGTTGTGTCACTGCCATTCCACTGCTGGCACACACCGAGGACAACTCCTGCAGCCTGCGATGGAGGAGGCAGGATCTGGCCCCAGAGCCGCAGGATCCCGGCCCCCCACCTCTGGGATCCAGCTCGGAGCGAAAGGCAAACAAAGGCCGCCTAAAAAAGCCGATCCGCCGTGGCTGGCTGGCCTGGGGCCGGCACGGCGTGCCCTCAGCTGCTGCAGCTGGCCCCGCACAGATCCGCTCACCCAGCCTGCTCGCAACCCAACCCGCAAAAAAGCCCGGCTGATGGCGAGCTGGGGCTCCCCGGGATCCCCTAAAAGCACACGCTTCTCCATCCCCGTCCTGCACTGCACCGCACGCCAGCAGCCTGCATGACGGCCGGGATCTCTCGCAGCAGCCCCATTTGTGTTCCAACACCAGCGTTTAGGCAGCCCAGCCCCTGCCTCCCTCCCTGGAGGCACGCAGCAGACGGCTCGGCGTTGGGGCTGGAGCACCCAGCGGGATTTTTCTCCGGCTCCTTCCTTGTCCTGACCCCTACCGAAGCTCCTCCGAGCCGAAATCACACGCTTCCTGCTCGAGCAAGGGGTCGCGAGGATCAGGCTCCACATCCAACCCCCGCAAAACCCCACACATCGCCCCGCAGCCCCTGCCAGAGGCGCAGGGCAGGGGCCCCCCAGCACACGTGGCGAGATCGAGGAAGGCGATGAGACCGCTCACCGACCCTACAAGGAAACCCGGCGGTAACACATCACCCGTCGACGTCAGCGAAATTACAGAAGATTGCTTTTCTCTTTCTCTCCCCCCCTGCCCCTATTTAAAACAAGAATTAAAGGCGTGACTTACCCTGGGGGCTTTCCTCTTGTATTTGTTGTTATAGTCAAATTTTTCTTTCATTTCGTCTAAGAGCTGGCCCAGCCTAGCCTTCTCCTCTTTCCCAGTGTAATCCTGGCTGAGGAGGATGTAGGACCTCCAGTTTGCAGAGTCAAAGCCCCAGTGGCAAGTCCTGTTTTCCAGGGATTTGTGCGAGTGGACCACGAATTTGTGAGGTGGGTACATCAGCCTGCAGTCCAAGCACTGGATGCAGGCTGCGCTGGGGTTACTGTAAAGCTCTGGTACCAGGAGTCCCTTACACTTCCCAAAGCACTCGTGATACACCTTGAAGCTCTTCTCTGTAAGCTCCAGCTCGATCGTGCTAGAGAATTCCTTCTTGCAGTGGGGAGGATAGGTGCCACCATAAAGCAAGGCGTTACAAAGCCTCTCGGCATCAGTTTTAGTGATGAGCCCGCAGGAGGGAGCGGAGAAGGGCAGGATGCCCATGACTTTGAGGATCTCCAGCTGGTCAGCAGTGCACCTGGAGCAGTAAATATGCAGCTCGTCACACACCGAATTGATCTGCTGCAGGGAGAAGTCCCTGAGCACCGAGTTCAGGATCTGGGGCAAGCAAAGCCGCTTTTCTCCACCCACCACGAAGCAGGAGATGGTTTCCCCTTCCAGGATGGTCTCGCACCTCTCCGTGGACCTGTCCGAGGGCATGAAGAAGGGACCGGGCATCACCGGAGGCGGCTGGATGGGGGGCAGATGCAGCACGGGTTCCGCTGGGTCTTTGCCATTGTCTTTCTTGTACATCTCCTGTGCCCATCGTGCTGAGAAAGCAGCAGGGCCACCCAGGGAGCTCATAGAGCTCAGATGAAACTGTTCCAAGGTCTTCTGCAGTCCTGGATGAGGCTGGAAGCTGCTTCTACTTACAGTCTCCATTTTTTAGTTTCTATTCCCAAAACAAACAACAAAAATCCCCAGTTATCTTCCACGCTGGTACAAATCCACTCGAGGGATTCCCCCCCCCCCCCCCAAATAAATTTTTTAAACAAAACAAACCAACCCACCCTCGCCTTTTCTCCTTCCCACGCGGCTTTAGCAATCCACTGTCGCGCAGCGAGCGGCTCCTCGGCGGACGCGTGCCTCTTTTCTTCTCTCTCTCTCTCTCTCTCTCTCCTCTCTCCCCGCCGGGTTCGTCACGATCTCGGCCCCCCCGGGGCTGCGGTGCTGGCGGGCCGGAGCAGGGCGACCCGGCCCGGCCCGGCCTGCATCCGAGCGGCCCCCGGCGCCCCCCGGCCCCCCCCCGGCTCGGGGCCGCGCTCAGATGCGCGCTGGCGGCTGCTGCTCTGCGGCGCTCCCCCGCCTGTCCATAGCCGCCCGGAGGAAGGAAGGAAAGGAGCGGGGGAGGAAAGGAGAATTAAAAAAAAAAAAAAAAAGGCAGCAGCAGGAGGAGGAGGGAAGCTGGGTCCTGGGCGGGGGGGGGGCGGCGGGATTCGGGGAACCGAGGCGGCCCCGGGTGCGCGGCGGCTGGGTGGGCAGGAGGGCGCCTGGCCCCTCAGGGCTGCCGGCCTGCCCGGCACATCCCCGCCGCTCCTCCTCCTCCTCCTCCTCCTCCGGCACGGCGCGGACTGCGAGTGCCTGCGAGCTGAGCTCATGCGGCTGGCCCAGCCTCCTCCTCCTCCTCCTCTCCTCCTCCTCCTCCCCTCCCCTCCTCCTCCTCCCCCCGCTGCCTCCGCCGCCGAGCCCGGCCAGGAATGCGCCCAGCTCCCCGCGCCCTGCCGGGAACGCCGCCCGCCGCCCCCCCGCACAGCCCCGGCGGCCGCACGGGGCACGGAGCCGGGGAGGGGGCACCGGGGGGGGCTTCTCGCCCCCCTCGGACGGGCTCCCCCCCCCCCCCCAGGCGGCACCGGGGGCGCTGCGGGGCCGGGGGGGGGGCCCGGCGGGGAAAGGAGCGGGGAGCGGCGCCCCCTGGCGGGGCCCCGGGGCCTGGCCCCAGCCCCTCCTGCTGCCCCCCCCCCCCCCAAGGATGGGTTTTGGGGAGGCCTCTCGGCAGCCCGGAGGGGTTGGCGGTGCTCCTGGTTGCTGGAGCCCCCTTCAGGTGAGGGGAAGAGGCGCCTCCGAGGGGAGCCCCCCACGCCCCGGCCTGGGCTACGAGCACCGGGGGGGTGGGGGGGAACCGAACGGGGCTGAGCCATCGCTTGGGGCCTCACGGCCTGACTCGCAGAGAAGCCAAGGTTTGTGTCCGCACGGTGTTTCGCCCGTGGATTTACAGATCCGCTCGTGGAAGCTTGAGACCCCCCCCCCAGTGCCGAACTCCACACACACCTAACGCTGGAGGCCAGGCGGGCCCCGCTGCCACGGGGCGACCAGAGCAGGGCCGGGAGCATCCCTCAGGGGGTAACCAAAGAGCTCCTGGTTAGGAATCACTGCCAGTAACGTTCTCTACAATTACTCCTATCACCTTTAATAACGTGGAGCACATCCACGACATTCCACCCATTCCACCACTCGCAAACCAAGCAGCAGGCTTTATTACAAAGAAAACCCTTCCCACCGTCCAGCCTTGCCTTAAGAAAAGCCCCGGCTCTGACAAGCAGCAGATACCCCCCAATCCATTAGGGATAAGGCACTCACACTGACCATCATCAGATAGCAGCAGAATAATTCCCTAGATGGCTTTAATTCGGTTTGTCTTCTTTTTTTTTTAGCTCACTGAAATATAAATGCCCAGATAGACTCAACCGTCATGCACGGAGCCCCTGATTCTGTTAGGGTAAAATTAACGTTTGCAGGAAGTCTGCTTGGTAATGGGAAAGCCTCTTACTTCTGGATGCTGGGGGTTTGGTTTTGTTGTGTTTTTTTTTCCCCTCTGACTCCTTCTCTTTTACCTTACGAAAAGAAAGGACGGTGATAACTGCAGGTCAATTTAAGAGGTATTTTTTTTTCCCTTCCGACTGCCTCTTATGCCAGTAAATCACTGGGTCATGCAGCAGACGGCGTATGGGTGCGATTCATAAATGGAATTCCTGCAGCAGAGGGGACTACCAAAACGACAGGAAGGATGGTCTTGTGGTTAAGGCAGAGAACTCGGGACATCTGGGGTCTATTCCCAGATCTCCCACAGACTTCCTGTTGCCTTGGGCAAGTTGTTCAGTTCCTGCGTGCCTCAGTTTCTGTATCTGCAGCGCTCAGATGGCAACCAATTAGAGGGGCAGCTTCTGAACCTAAATTCACGGCGTGACAGAAACCAGTCTTCAGCTCGGGCAATAACAATACAGCAAAGCCTGCATTTGTCTCTATCCCACCGACTTTGCGGGACTGAGCAGCAGAAAGGCAGGAGAAGGGGGAGCGAGGAGCACTGTCACTGGGGATTAAGGTGGCAGTGGTTTCTGGAGGCTCTGCCTCCCCCGATGACGGATTGTGAGCGCCGTGCATCTTAAAATCCTATTAATCTTTCCCCCAGTAACTGTTTGTCTTGCTCCCGTTCCAAAGCCCTCTAGCTGGAGAAACAAGAAGGGAAAAAATATCTCGGAGGAAGGGCCCCAACACCACAGTGTTTTTCTCACTCTCTCCCTTTTCTCCTCCCCCTCTCCATTGGCTTCAAGGCCAACAGCTCCTGGAACACAAACACTCTTGTAAACTTCTGAACCACACAGCCCTGTGGTGGGTGGGTGTTTGCTCCCTGCCTGCCAGTTCCAATCCACCCACAGATTCCAAAGGCCCAGAACAAAAAGCAGACTCCATTTTCCATATTTAACAGGCGATTCATTTCCCCCCACACCTCCACATCGCCTTCATTTTGTGGATCTCGGTGCCTCTCGCAAGTATCTAGTCCCACCCTTTACGTGTTCCCCAAGCAGAAGGTAGCATGTTTATGTATATTTTTACATACGCTTATGAAAAGTATATTCTAAACAAATTCACAGCAGCCCCCCTCTGGTTTCAGATGCCTGCTCGGTCAGGAAGCCCTGGGGACTCTCGGGGACTGCGCGGCGTGTTGCAGCTATTTGACAAAACGTTTGGGAAGGGCCGATAGCGAAGAAGGAAAGTAAGTGAAAAAAGAAAGCATGGTGCAGATGTGACCCATCCAAATTCCTACCGTAGCTTCCGTTAGATGGTAAATTCTTTACAGCAGCAAGCATCTAATTTCTCCGTGTTTGTATTGGATATATTAATTTCTAGTTGTGATGCTCAGGTGCCAAAGTAGAAGCATTTCTGCATGGCTAGGATATTTCCTTCCCTCTCCTCCTTTAGAGATCCTCTGCGAAAGGTCAGTGATTTCCCTGATATTTCCCTTACAGTGAAACTGGAGGGTGCCAAACTATCCAGAACCTGCAGAATAAGGGTTCATACTCTCCAATGAAAAGGACTCATCTGAGAGTCGGGCAGTCTTTTTCAACCAAGGATTTCATTTTTTCATCAACATACAGATTCCGCTCACAAAAAATATTTGTGTGTATCAATTTCTTACCTTTTTGGCTGTAAAAAATGTTTAAACATTTATTTTTAAAAGAAACCACTTTTTAAATGTATTTCTCTTAGAATTGCACTGAAAAAAGTGAATTTAAAAACATCTAGAAAGTCACGAAAAAAGAAGTTTCATAAATCACTGATATTCAAGATGAACCAAACAAAATATTCACTATCTGAGGAGGTCAGCAACAAACCCACATCAACAAAAATATTCCCTTTTTTAAAAATCATTGGAAAAAGCAACTATTTGATTTTTTATCAAAAAAAAATGCAACTTGAGATATATGATTTGTAGCTATTTATCTAAGGTAGCAGTGCTACAGGATAGTAACAGTCAAAGCCACCTAGGCTCTGCTATTCACATCTTTAAGCCAAATTTTGAAGGCAACCATTTTAAAAGGATAATCCAATGCATGTTGGAAGGCTGCAATCACAAAGCGTCTCTACCTTCAGTTGCTCAGCAGCTTGAAAGTCTGGTTGGGTGCAAATGAAGGGGGGACAGAAAAGCAGACCTCCTCTGTCACAGGTTATTCCCACTCCAGCCTTGCTCTGTGGTTTCAGTGAAAATACCCACATGGGAAGCAGACCTCAGAGGTTGTATATTTTGAACCACAAAGGCTAGGGAGCTGCAAGGCTGGCCTCTTCAGTCCTGCGAGGCAGAACCAGCTTGACTGTGCCACATACAGTCTCGTACAGTTTGAGAGAAACTCAAGATCAAGGAATAAACCGAAGAAAAAAATCACAGTGGCAGAATTTGGGAATGGTAGAAACATACTCTGAGGCACACGCACAAAGTAGGTGTACAGAAAACAGAGGAGCTCTTACCTTCCTCCCTTTTTGGCATCCGTGACCTGGGCATAGACGCTAAAGCAACCTCTCTCCAGAATACTGCCCCACTCCTGGGTCTTGCTTCTCCTCTCTCTGCAAAACAGATTGGTTTAATATTTGATCTTTTCAGTGACGGCAGCTAGTCATGCTGTACTTTATGGTCTTAGCTCAGCTAACTGATGATGTTTTCTCATGTTCATAGCAGGTTCTGACACCACTAAGCAGAGAATCCCATGGATTCAGAAGCCGTTTTTGTTATTTTCCTAACTCCATTCAGAGTTCTCAGTTCTTGTCCAGCTCAGCTCCCTATCCTGTCTCCTTCTGTATCTTTTACATCTTTGCAAAGCACAGAACCTCCTAACCCACATACAGCTTGTATTCCTCTCTAGTTCTCATCCTTAGAGGATAAATTACCTAGTATAAGATTCAGCCTTTTAGCTCATGTTAAGGCAACTGATGGATTGTTTGTTCTTTTTTCCTTCAGAAGTCCCTCGTGCTGGCCAGGAGAGCAGCTAGCACGCTAACACGATTCAACAGGCTATTCAGAACAAAAGCTGTCTGACTCCACCAAACCTAAGAACTGGCTTGAGTCTTCATGAAGTTTGACTAATGGGCATATATCCATGGCTAATACATGTAACAAATGGATGATCTGCTTAAAATAAGATTTGCTCGCAACCTGTAATTCCCATTTACATGGCAAGAAACCGTCAGACATCCTAGGAAATACAGGAGAGGTAAGGTGTTGTTACAAGCACATGAAAGAGCTCTCCATCTCTTAGATTTTTTTCGCCCCAAGTTGCCTGGTATGTTGCCCAGGGCTGCCCCTCCTACCCACACACTGTACCTACATGCCCCAGTGGATGCTGCCAAACACCTCATTTTAAAAGAGAGTCATGCTTGCTACTGCCAATAAAAGAAATAATTTACTGGAAACAGTCAAAGGGACACACAATCTGGAATTCTTGGGATTTCCACAGGAGCTCACAAGATAGCCCCGGTAGGTCACTCAGAGACTTTGTCATTTATATTAACACAGATCTTTAGCCACTCAGCACGCCCAGCAGTAAGCAAACAAGGCATAGCATAGAGCCAGCAGAGGAAGGGATAAGGATACCAAGACATAACCTTATTCCTGTAAGAAAAGTAATGGAGCTGTTAGCGTTCGCCCTCAGTATTCTCCCTAGCACAGTTCTCACGCAGCATATCACCGAGCAGTCACTGGCACCACTCTGGGGAAGAAAAATCAACACATTTCAGACAAAGTCAAACCTAAGACTCGGGCAAAGTATCTCATTTAGTCTATCCCAAAGCAATCAGTATCAAAGGAAACGAGCGTGTCAACCTTGCACTACAGGAGCTGCTGATTAGCAAAGCCTCAGCTTTGAGCTTCACCAAAACAAAGTGGGTTAACACCCCTCTCCTGCCCTCCCACACACACTCGATCATGCAGAGAAGCTGTGGGAATACTGATCTGATCTGCTGCAGCTGCTGTGGTGAGTAAAAGGGCAACAGAGCTGGGCTCTACAACTAGCATGTATCAACTTGCACCACGGTACAATTAATGCTGCTTCATTTCCATTTCACCTGAAGCCCACGTACAACTTTAAGGCCAAACGTTTCCTTCCCCAGTAGCCTGTCACAGACTCTGGGGCGTTCGTGTATCTTTTTCTGAAATCTCTTCCATCTTTAAGATAATTTCTCATCTTCACAGTATTCATATTCTGAAAATAACATTGATATGATTAAGTGCTCCTTTCCTAGAAAGACCCGTAACACCTCATTATCTGCAAGCAGGGCTTTCATGAAGGCTTCTGGTTTTAGCATCTCTTCTCATGGGCTTTGGTATGTACCTTACAACAGTTTAAGATCCAAAACCATAGTGGGGAATGAGCCCCACGGTCTGCTTGAAAGTTATGTTATCTACTGTCTGCTGAAAAGTGATCTTCTATCCGCTGGTCTGACATATGAACCTGCGACTTATTTTAAAGGCCTGTGTCTCCTATAAATAACACGCAGCACTAGACACTCTATGGGCATAAGTGCTTGCATCATCACTTCAGTGATTCAGAACACGCTGTCCTAAAATCTGGAATTTCTACACCTCTCTCCCAAGTTCTCAAGGGTTCGTCTCGTATTTATTTTATTTATGGGCTTTCTGAATGAACCTGTGATTAAAGCATATGCACACCTCATTAGCATAATGAGATTTTTCTTACAAGCACATATTGAAAAAGAAGCATTCATACTGTCATTTTACAGATGTGGCACTGAGGAACGGAGATGGTATACAACTGGCTTAAGGCCACCCCACAGACCTTTATCAGAACCCAAATCTTTTATCAAATTCAAATCAACTGCTTTAATCTAATAAGTATTTTTTCCTAACAAAATTCCATTTATATTCCTAGAACTATTCCTAAATGAAATTTATGTGAGAAGAGAATTCAATGCTAAACGGCATGTTTTGTGTGTGCTTTTTGGTGTGGTTTTTTTTTGGTCCGCAAGACCTCTTTCGTGCTCCAGTAAGCAAGACAGGCTGTTTGTTTTTTTTTAATTGGACACCTCAGACACCTCCAGTGTGGGAGACTCAGGTAACGAAAGTCCTCCATAACACTGGCATTCACTGAAGTGTCTGCGACTTAACATGGCCCCATTCTCTTTTACACGAAAAGATGTTTACATTTTAGGTTCCAGGCATTTTAGGCTTAAATTGTCAGGCTAGTTCTTACGTAAAGCATTTTCATTTCACATTTTTTCCTTTTTCAATTAGCTGTCTCAGAGAAGAGGAGTGCAAAGGCTAGAAACAAGAGATGTTAAGGCAGCAGCTCTCAGTATCCCAGCAGAAGGACGTTTCAGCAACCTGCCCCTTTGTAGCTACACCCAGCAGAAAGCCAATTGCAATGTCTGAGCCTGACTTGCAAGGGTGCTGCCCAAAAGGGCTGGCACGGGAGCCTTTCAGTGAGTTTCACTTCTGTTTTCAACAGCCCTCCCCTTTCAATATTCCCTATGTCTACAGGCAGAGTGCCTACATAGATCCGACCCAATTATCTTGTCTTATGTTGCCTCTGACAAACAAACAAACAAACTAAAAAATCATCTCTGGAATAATTGGGGTTTAAGATTATTTTAAGCAAGGAATGAACTCATATTGATAAGCTTGTATGTACAGCTTTTGTATTCAAACTCAGTGACTCTGAGAGGAGGGGTAGCAGGGGCTGGCCTCGCTTAGATTTCCCTTTTCCATATCCAGCTTTTTCAAAATTTCTGCTAGATTCCTTTTCTGCATGTGGCAGGCCTGAGAATGGCACCCTCTCCTTCTTCCTGCTATCCATTGTGTAATCCAAAACCCATGCTGAAGCAGTGATCATGTCTGTACCGTGCATACTGCAGCATTACCACTAGGACCCCAAATCCATCAGCTAACATGCCAGCTGGCACCTTTCCCTCCCCTCTGCTTTCTTTCCCTGAGCAGGAGAAACCATTCATTGCCTTCTGGGGCTAGCACTGGACCCACACTGTTCTTAGTAATGAATGCAACCTGTTCTAACGAATGTGAAGCTTATTTGTGAGTGTGGAGCTGCACTCAATTGCCTGACATTTCACATTTCTCACCATAAATCTGCGTAACACTTTATTTTAATTACTGGGACATTTTCTAACTTTTATTGTTTCTGGCAAACACAGGCAAAATGAGCTCATTCATTATATAAGGTATGCAAGCTATTTCTTCAGGGGAAATTGTGTTCTATATTATTCTTGCCATCCAACGAGACGCCATTCACCTCCCTTCTAGATGTCAGTAACTATCACAAAGGCTGAGAATAATTAACTAATCTGACAGGGACCTTGCAAGATGAGAAATCCATCCACCCATCCATATCCATCCATCCATCCTTCTGCATTTCTAACACCCTCACTAATGTAACTCAGGGGCAGCACATATCATGCCTTTTTCAACATTCCCACTCCCAAATGGGTGTAGATGCCACCCTGAGATGCCATGAAGGAAATGCCAAACTGCAAATTTCAGACCCTGATTTGATTTCTCCAAGGCAATTTTGATCTGTGTGTGTTACAAACACCAAGAGGAGAAACAGCAGGTTGATACCACTGAAGAGCACCGCAGTCCTCAGGAAGATGCTGCATATTAGCGCCTAGGCAGCAGAGACTGCTGTTAGGGCCCTGGAGAGACCACAGGATTTTACAAATATCTTGAAGCCTCAATGTAAAAATCCCTTTATATCCTCCCAGCAAAGTTCCATAATTTCATTAAGATGAGCAGCATTACATACTGGAGAGGCTGAACTCCTCTAGCTCTCCAAGGTCAAATCAGCAGACCTGCAGAAAATCACACGCAGCACCTCTGGGCCTTATTTGTCCCACAGCAATCAGTGCCAAATTTCAGAGTCCCAACAAGGATTACGTTTAGATCGTCCCTATAACGATAATTTAGGGGCAGTGGGTGCTGAACACTCTGCAGGCAATGCAACCTCTCATTTGTAAAACCAGGCCCAAGCCTTCTTTAACCAGGCCACCACTTACATGAGTGAATTCAGACAGGACTGGAGAAATCATAACTCAGGCAACTTCTTCTGACAATTGTCTGAGCTTTGGAAATCGACTCCTGCTCTTGGACTCTCCCATTGTCTGTGCATTACAACCCTTCCTCAGACTGTACCTTCCTTGTTCCTACTGCTGAGCCCGAGATGATGGAATTGGCCGTTTGCCCAGGTGGAGGAAAAAAAAAAAACTCAGTTGCTGTAATGGAACGGCTTTCTGACTTTTCTGAATGCACTAAGTGAAAATCCCATGCAGACAGAGCATAGCATGCTTAATGACTCACGCTCCACATTTTCACCAGGGAAAAATTTAAGGCCTGCACTCAAAGTTAAAAGATGGAAATTTTTATAAAACTTCCATTGTGATATGTTACCATCTGTTCCGAAATCAACAACAACAACCAAAAAATGCAAGTAAATTGCTTGATTTTCTCCTTTCTTGTTTTTGTTGTAAGAGCTTTCTGTTTTATAGAAAAGATAAGAATCTCAGTGGGAGGGACACAAGCATATACAATTCAGTATTAAAAAAAAAAGAGACCTCAATCTTTTTGTTTGCTGGCTTTGGACACATTTAAATCCTGCAAAGTAAACTGTTCTATATGTTATGGCCATTTTCTCAAACAACCATCAGTAGTGTTTTGTATCAGTTAGGGAGTGGATTTTACATCTGTATGCCTAACTGTGCATGCATGTGCTCAGCCCAGAAACTCTGAACCGCCTCCAAGGTCTTCTGATGAGATGGTTTTACTGAAAAAGTGTTCTCTCTCTCTTGGGAACCAAGCCACTGAGAATTTGGATGAAATGTGTATAACAACACAAAGTTTTGAGTTTGCTTGGAGAAAAAAGGAGAGATTGCAGTCCGCAACTTTCACCCCTTTCTTTCCTCCTTCATTCTTTCTAATGGTTCGTAAAAACATATAACTTCTTCTGCCTGTTTTTAAGCAAGAACATATATTTCTTTCTTTTCGGAGAGTTCATTTCTTGGAACTCATACCATTTTCATTTAGCTATTTTTACCCACCCTGCTCCTTCCTGTATCCATGGAGTTTCATCAAAACATTGAATTCCAGTCTCTAATGACATAACCTTCCCCTTTCCTTCCTGTTCTCATGTCACCTCTCATTTTCTCACCAGCTCCATAGACTTCTCTGATTTTTTAGACTTCTTCTGGTCTACGCTTCTTATTTTTGTTATGTGCTTTGCAACAGCTCTGCCCTCTTCTCTGCAGAATACTAACTTGAGTATACTTGGAGGCTGTTCAGATTTTTGGGGGAATACTAACAAGCCATGAACTTCTGTATAAACAAGAAAACCTAAAAAAAAAAAAAACAAACAACAAAAAAACCTTGCCAACTGCCTTAGCTAAGGAGAACAGTTTCTCTTCCCTACTCTAGGGTAAAAATCTGACTTCAAAGGCCAGTTCTGTCTTACATCAGCATCAAACTGGAATGGTTCAACCGTAATCACTATCGGAGAGCCTCATCTGCCACATTTTGGTATAAATCAGCTATCGGACAGCCATAGCGACACAATCAGAATGGCTGTGATTCCAGGAGGAGACAAAGGGACTGTGAAACACAGCTCACAGCTCCACCGATTGTATTAGCAGTTGAACGTGAGGTACGGGGCACGTGCTATCGATGCCCGCCTGAAGTTACTTCATGGAGTAACACTAGCGCGGTACATGTCGGAGCCTGGCCCTACCACATCTTTCCACGTGCACACTACACCTCGCTACAGCTGCGTACTCCTGCGAGACAGAGTTCCTGCAGCGTGTGATTCTTAAGGGTAAAGGTAGGAGCAGCAATCTGGCATAAATATTCCTCGTCTCAGAAAAAAACTGAACTGCAAATGGAATTCATTTGCTGATTTGCAGGAACAATGAAGTCAAGCAACAAAACTTAGCAAACCATATTAAAAAGTATCCTCGCAAGTGTTTTTGCAGGAGACAGAGGTGTTTATGAACCAAAAAAAGAGGTGTAGAAGTTACAATTGCTCTAGGGCAAATTTTAACTGTTTTCCCTTCCTTATTAGATTTCTCATTCATAAAAAAAATGTTAGCTGACTTAGCAGTCACTGTACCACATGGGATTTTAGGTGCTTCTAACCATCTGTACATATTTTTTCCATTTGTCCAATTAATTTGTCTAATTTTATCTCTGTCTAAATAATTAATTATCTGGAACATCAAGACAAACCTTTATCTCAGCACCACTATGGAGAGCCTATTTGCTTAGAAGCAGGGAATACAAGCTCCAGGCTCTCACAAAGTCCATTGCCACTCTCAGCTGGCAGTACTAGCGGAAATCCTTGCTTGATCCTGACACTTTTTCCTAGGCTTGATCCTGAAGGTTCAATCCTTCCAAAAGGTGTCAGCAAAGTTTCCAGATTTGCTCTCTGAATGCAACATATGCAGATTCAGAGCAATAGCACTGTGGGAGTGTGGTCTACGTTAATCAATATGAGCTCTACACTGACAATCTGCCAAGAATCTAAAGCCCCTATATAAAGACTGTTCCCTGTAAGGCATCAAGTGCCCCAAATTTCCATAAATTCAATGGCTGTAGGATTAGAACGTTAACTTGTACAGAGTTGCACCTACCCATAACTTCAATATAGGAATGCAGTACAGGAAGACGACATGACTAGGTCAGCAATTTCTCCATCCTACAGTCTTATCTCTTGGTGCCCAGCTAAGTCCTTTATCAATAGAAAACAGTTGGGAAGCTTCACACTGAAGTTATGATTCTGCAAGATTTAGAATATTATTTGCACGATAAGCTGAGAAATTAGGTCTGAAGTCTCTTCTGTATTTAAGCTGAAAATGGAAAGCTCAGTAAGGTACAGAAGTGGCAAGCTTGGCCTCCTTACACAACATTAACAGTGCAGTTGGATCAATGCAGACTACTTTGCGCTGGCCTACAGAAGCTCCGTGGGTTCATCCCGCAAAAAGCATACAAAACGGAGGAATATGATATGGATTTATACCACCTTTCATTTTCGGTTCATATCTGAAAAAGCTCGATGACCAACAATGTCATTAATAACGTTTTACTTGAAACGTTCAGTCTAATCCACCTGCATGTTCAGGAGTCACCTGCAATTTCCCCATATGAAATCTTTGTCACGCCTCCCTTCCCTACTTACTGCGCTAAGATCATTGACACTTTTACTAGTTGAAAACAAAGAGAAGTGGCATGACGGACTGAAGAAACCTGAGAATCAAACACCTAATTCTTCCTCAGGTTTGCAAGGCCATTTGTAGCAAGTCAGTTCTCCCTTTCTCCTTCCGTAAAGTGGAAATGCACAATACGACTTCTTTTGTTAGAGCTTTACATGGAGCCATATAAAGAGCTGTGTACTACAAGAGGAAACAGTCTACTGGATTATGTTTAGCACCAGAATCAGAAGGGCAGCTTTGTGGTGACCTACTGCGTGACCTACCTTAAGCACGTTTTTGCTCCGTGTCTTTATTCCTTCTCATACCCACCATCAAAAGGAGCTGCCCATTTAAATTGCCTCTGTAAAGAGGATCTCTCCTCACTCAGCAGCAAAAGCAATGAGGTCCCTAGCAGGTATGGCTCGAAAAAATTCAACAGAACTCTACTGTGCCAGAGCAGACAATTTCCACTGAAATTTACTTTACTTAATTTAGAAAGGAGTATAAATGCAGAGAGTGCCACCATTGTCAAAATAGTTTTAAAATATATTTTCAAAGTGAAACAAGACCATCTAATTCAAAACGTCCTAGTTTTAATTGTGTCCTATTGTACCCAATACAGAAGTCAAAGAACTCCAAAAGTTTTGAACAATTTTTTTAGTAGCTTTCTTTCACTTCAAGTTGGAATAAGCTTGTGTTTCAAACTCCTCGAGCCAATTCAGCCTGTGAGCTAGTTCTAATTTCTGACTAGTACCATCAGACAAATGTAAAATTATGTGTGGAAACAGAGTGCTTAGCGGGACTGGATTCTTCAATAATTCTTTGTTTCATATAAAGCCCGCAAAGGGACTCTGCTTCAGCACACACATTCCTATGTTGAAATGCTACTTCACCTAGCAGAACACACAGCTATGTAAGCAAAATGTACCTCTGCATGTGTTTTTTCCTCTTCCAGCCTGACAGACATGCTACATATGAGACACGCTCAAAATAGATTAAATTCATTTCCTACACTGAACAGATACAAATCTACTGACGTCTATTCAAGCAGCACCTGATTACACAAGAAGCCAGTTTTGTCCACGGTAGCCTAAGAAATGCAAGTTCAAATAGGTAGGGCCAATCCTCTGTTTGTGTAACAGTTTAAGCCTGCCATCAGAGAATGCTTTGGGTTGGAAGGGACCTTAAAGATCATCTAACTCCAACCCCAAAGCACTCCTTGAAATCAAGCGATCAGCTCTGCTGTAACAAAGGAGGCCCAGTGAGCGCCTGCTGCCTTCTCTTCCTAGTCCAGCAAATTCTTTCATCTAACCTGATAATCTGTCCGGTTGGCTCAACAACTTCACACAGATGCTTTGCCATTTTTGCCCATTGCTTTTCCTTACATCATTTATTAACAAGGTCCCTGAAATTCCTCTGGAGGTATGTCAGGCCACAGATCCTTTTCTCATTTCATTTCAATTCTAGGAAAAGCAAGCAAGTAAAATTGCTTCTAAAAAAGATTCAGCTACTATTCCTGACTGTGTTTGCACAGCCATCGATCAATAACTGAGTAACTAGGTCTGCCTGCCTTGATCTCAGCGACGGGCTGAGATTGTTTGCCCTGGCCTCAGTCACCTGATTGAACAACTGTCCCGATCCTTGCTAATGGATTCCATTGCTACATAGTTTAAGCAAATAGGAACACCACCAGTTTTTGCAACTTCAGAATGTTATTTGAAAGCACTTCACCTGCACTACAAACACTTCCCCATACCTCCATGTTGCCCTCGTTTTCCAGTGCTATACATTGCAGTGCTGGCTTCCATGCAAAGCGCCCATGAAGCTGTCTAAACAAATACACAGGCAGAAAATCTGAAGCAGAGCATTTCCACCTGTTGAATCTCTCCAAAGCTGACACTGGTAATGACCATCACCTCCTAACGTGCGGGTTGCACCTCCAGAAGACAGTGCCAAGGAAACATTACAAGTGGAAATCAGAACACAACTCGGAAAGGCTCAGCGACAACTGCAGAGTAGAAGTCAACGGCCAGTTAGGATCACTATTAGCATGCTAGAAGGAGGGGACAGGGAGGGAACTAAGACCAAATTAGCTGTGGTTTACTAGCAAGGGAGGTCATTTCTGAAAAAAGAACAGGATCCCAGTGGGAAAAACAGTACAGGAGATATATCAGTAATAGGGCCAATCATGAAATAAAGGGCCTGCAAATATTTCACAGAAGAACATAGTAGAAGGGGAGCTAAGGTGCAAAATTACACTGGCATACTAAGAGTACACGGTCTCTAGAAACGTGACAGTGGCACAGGGCTGGTGGTGGTCAACTGACTCCGAAGGATTGCTAAACAGAACACAAGTCAAACAATGGCACGCAGTTCACACGAAGTTATGCTTTGCGTTTATGTTGTCAGCGGCTGAGCACAAAGGCCTCTGCAGCCCAGCTGAGAGGTTGTGTGGCTGATGCTCTCTAGCAAGTTGAAGGTTGCCAGCTCTACCTTGTGAAAATCCCCCCAGATACTGTGCAGAGATCTGTATCACTAAGCCTAAGATTGTTCTGTGGGATTGTTTCATAGCCTGTGGCCACAATACATGTCCACAACTCCAAGTTACCCACCTCTATAACAGAAGGGATGCATGCAAAATGCCTTGCGTGAACGGGCTTTGCTCACAACAGCTCTTGAACTGTTTGGGAAAGTGTTAGTTGGCCCAGCTAAAAATGTGCAAGAGCTCTTTCAACAATATATCGATGTACAATGAAGTTCCGGAGCCCAGAAACCTTTCCTTAAGCTGTTAATTTGCCAACATACCTGTAGCCTGTGATTAGGAGCTGGACTCGATGACCCTTATGGGTCCCTTCCAACTCGGGATATTCTATGATTGTATGATTTCTTTCTGTACTGCTTGCCGAAGCTTTAAGTTTGGAAGCCATTATGCATACTGACAGTTTCCTGTTGACACAAGTAGTCAGAAGAGGGGAAACATCTGTAGATGTTGCTTTAGCTTAAGGGCTATCACTGTGCAGCCTGGACAGACAGAACTATTCCTCTAAGGGAAACCTTTGGTGCCAATCTGCTTGACGTGGCTTGGCTCGAAGCAGAGGACTGGGCCTGAAACTGTCACAGACATCTTACAGCATTCCACAAAACCTTTAAAGAAGTACTGGAAACAGGAAAAGTACAGATTTACTGGGAGAACAATGAAGTGGGTTCTGAGTATGGAAGGCAAGGTAGTGTATTTCCACTTCCAAGTAGAGTTTATTTACCAGCTCAGCGAGGAAGCACCTGGTAGAATACGATCTATAACCTCCATCTAAGAACTTCAGCAAGTCCTCCAACAGGGTTTCACAGCACCTACAAAAGTTAAACCGTACTGACAAACAAACTGAGGCAAAAGAAAGAAACTAAGTAGGTCTATCAAAAGTATATAAGGTCTGGATGGAAGCACAGATTTCCTGTGCTTTTAACCTGTCGTGAGTTCACTGCCTCATCAAGCCCACACATGAGATGGAAACCCATCAAGGATCATTGTGCAAGAAGGAAGATATGAGAATGGCAAGAAACATTCACCCGGCAACTCATTAAGCCACAACTCAGAACAGGAAGTTTCAGTCAAATTTTCAATTCCCACACCAGGTTAAATCAATCTAAATCAAATACACTTAAAAGAAAAAAACCTTGAATGGAAAAAACAGTCTCTTTATGCCACCCACTATCAGCAAGTTTATTGTTCTTGCTCAAAAACTATTTCCCATTTAAAAGTTACGTGAATTTAGAAATCCAAGCAGTGGATTGTTTTCTCTTTTTGAATTTCAACACAGGAAAATGGAGTATTTTGTAGAGTTAACTAAGCTAAGAAACGGTTGAGATAGCCAGTACTGGATTAAAATCAATTCATGGTGGTAGCATAATGCTAAAGAATCCCACACTTTTAAGCATTTTTAACATTTTCAAATGTCTTACATCAGGCCTTATATTCCATTTTCTTTCTCTCTTAGAAACTCACTTCTCTTTTCCACAATAACTTTGGGAACAGGCCTATGTGTCTTGACATCAAAGGTTTTTGCAGATCTTTTCAGCACAGAAATGGATGGAATGTATCACATACAGCATCCCCGTCCTGTTTCTGACGTTGGCCATGACTAGCTGCTTCATACAAAGGTTGAAGACACTTCAGGAGGCACCAATCCAAACTGCAAGTCCCTCCTTCACCAGCAAGAGTTAAAAGGGTTCCCTTGTTGTCTCTGGGATGCTGCTGCATTTTATTTTAAAGACTCTTACTATAACCAAGCTGGGTGTTTTTGCTAGCTATACAAACATCCCAGCCTTTTCTGAATCCTGCCACACTCTCAACTGTATATCCAGCAGTACACAGTTTTATACGTACATGTAAATAAAATTTTTAGATAGAGCACAAATATATATTTATCTGAAAAAATAATTCAATACGTATGTACTTGTGCTTTATATATTATCTATATAAAAAACGGTGGTTCATGTCATAAGCTCAAGTCTCTGATTCCACATAGAAAGGGAGCTGGTGCGCGATGGGTCCATTTCTCCAATTCTCTTTTTCTGTGCATTTATTACCAACGAAGGATATCAGACATGACAGCCCTGGAGGTGGAAGCCCTTTGTCTACACAGCTGGTCCAGTTCTGTCAGCAAGAAGGCAGGACTTCACTTCAGCTGTGTTTCAATCCACAATGCCTCAAGAAACTACCAAGAACCACCAGTAAAAAGCATGCGAATAAGAAATTAAGACTGACCAGTCAAAGTCCTTTATGAGAACACTTTCTGAGAGCTACCAAGGAAAACAATTAGGACCAATTGCATTCCTTATTTAGGTGGAACACATCTGAGACCATGGAACTGCTTATTTATGGGTGGCTTAAAAATAACCCTATAGAAAGCAACCATTAAATTGCTACTAGTACACACTAGATTCGAAATAGCAATTAAGGTTTCTCATTTCATTTGCAAGGCACTGAGCACACCAGTCCTCACCAAAAGCAAGCTTACAAAAGCTCGGACAAGAAAAGGATTACTGACATACATATTAAAATGTCAACAAAGTATGTTGTGCACGCTGCTCCCTAGAGTGATTTCATTTTATTTTTTCCGCTAGCAGCAATTCCACAAGTGCATACGAGTCAGAAAAAGAAGTCAAATGGAAGCAGTTGTGAAACTGCTCCATCTACTTTTATCATCCACACAGAAAAATGCACAAAAAGAATAGTAGGCATACACTGGAAAAAAATATATTAAGTCCTAAACTTTTCTTTTTTTCCTAGTTTTTAAGGATGGAGTACCTTCTGAATGTGTAAATTCTATGGAAGCACTGTCTCTTTAAAGTTGGAATGTGTTTTGTTGTGTTTTTTGTTGTTTTTTTTAAACCACAAGAAAAAGTGCAGTTTCCCAGGTTTTTACTGGAAAAGTTTTCTTGGGAAAATATTCATTTCCAAAGCGTTGTTTTTACACTTTCGGTTCACTGGTCATATGACTCTTAAAATGCTTTAATAGTGTTTTTACTCCATGAATGTTTCCAATAATTTAATCCATTCTATTTCCTACAGTATCTCCTTTTAAGGACATCTATATCGATAATGCTTCTGACATTTTGTAATCCAAATAATTTCATTTTTAGATTTTCTTCTCAGTTGGGACATTCAACACAAGACTAATTGTTTATTCCTTCATCTCAGAGTTTTCTGAAAATGGTACTGCACAATAAAACCCAATCAATAACCCAATAAACATTAGAGACATGAAGAATTTCACACAGCATTTTAAGTTCCTGAAACTTTCCTTTCTAATGAGGTTAGTAATCATCTGCTACGTTTTCCAAGACCATATATATATGTTTTGTGTACACCTGCCCTGCAGAGATTTTTTCTTTATATTTATTTTACTAAAATGGGAGTTCTGTGTCCTGTGACAGGCTGTAAATACGTACCCATAATCAACTGTTATTACATATGGCACTCAATAAATACCCTAAAAGTATCTATTTATAACAGTAAACTATCGAAAAACCTTAGCATTTTAATAAGCTTGCAGAAATCTTTATCAAAAACTGCATGTGGTCTTCTGCAGAGGAGATACATTGTTCAACTCAATTGTTCCCAAACTTCTGTGCTTTTTTGCTGCAATCAAATATGTCTCAAATACTATTGGAATTCAGGAGCTAATACACTTTATGGTTTCACAGACTGATTTGGGAACTATTAGTTCATCACTTCAAAATGTAATTCCTCCTATCTACACAAAGACAAAAATCAGGCCTCCTTTGCTGTCTTTTCTGATGCTCCATTTATAGTATAAGCTACCAAAATAGCTTTAACATGTCTGTTGTACTTGGTCCTTATTTAGAATGTTCTGACTGTAAATTGTTGTCAATTGTTAAATTCAGTAAGAGTGATATCTAGTCATGTCACATAAGATCTGGTCTTTTTTGTGCAAGGTATAAGAGTGCCATTAAGCAGTCTTTCTGCTGATGAGTTCGCAAAGTGTGGGAGTGATGTAGAGATGCAGTGACTCATGTGATGTCAGTCAAAAGGCCAGCTTCAGAACCAGCGACAAAAGCAAGTTTCTCGAAGCCAAGACCAGACTCATTGTACTTTTCTGCTTCCACATCACATTAAAACACAACTGTAGCCTAACTAGAAACATCTGGCTTTAATGCAGCATTTGCAATTATTGATACTTAAACTAAAGACACATTCTAAGACGGTCAAAGAAAATTTTGGTAGGCCTATCACCTATTGTCCTCACAAAGGTCCTTTGCTTAATACCGAGTGAGGGAAGTGGTGAAGCTGCTTCTTAGCTGTTTATAAAGGAAACCAGAAGATACTTTGACAAGATGCTATCTTCTTTCCTTCCTCTCACTGTATTCACTGTTCAACAGGGGAATTTTAGCTTTTGTTCCCTGTCCTATACAGTAGTCAAAAGCTCTAAAGGGGGGACCTCTCTAGCACACAAGATGAAACGAACACTCATTAATTCTCTTGTTCTTTGTAAGATTAGAGATACTTCAATGACACATCCAATATCTATCTGATGAAAATTGTTACCAGAATGTTTCAATATCAATCTCTCTCTCTCTTTCTCTGTAAATAAGTTACAGAAAGAAGCCAACTGACAGCACTTGACAACATGGAGCATGGTGCCAGAACACAAACCAATAAAGTTTCCTCTTGAATGTGACAAAACACTTATTTTAAGCATACTGAGACAATAAAGTGCTGATTAATAAGTAGCATGTTCTTGTATGAAACTTATGAGCGTGTAGTGTTCTGCTTAACAGAGAAGATGCTGAAGGTATGCAATCACAAGTACAAAACTAGCTCCACATAGCTGTATTGAAAGTTAGCTCTGAACACACATTAATTCCAGTAACAGCGTATCTTCAGCTACGTGCAGGATTGACCCAATGTCGTTGACATATTTTTATGAACTCATTAAGAATAAATACACGTGTAAGGTTTCTCAGACATATCTACATAGTCTACAGTCACGTCTTTGACTGCTGCCTTATCTGGGTACAAATGAGTGTATTGATTATTCAGGGACTGCTACTGAGTGATTATTTCAGACTTAGCTAGGAATTATGAGGCTCTATTAGCATCATATCACACGTAATTGCACGTTAATACAATGTTCTGTAGAAATTAACATGGAGAGAGCTGAAAATAATACTCACCCACAGAGTCTAAAAATAAGCACCAAAATTTCCCCTCCTCGCTTCTTTCTGATTCTTGTTTCCCCTCAGGTGATGGTAGAATTCTTCTTTCCGGCTCTCCTGAAACACATCATGTGCTCTGGGTCACAGACTGTTCTGAGAAACCTTGGTTATGCAGGCTTACACTTTTGGGATGTACTGTGTGATGCAAATTAAGGGTCTTTTTATTAGACCAGAATAACCAACACAACACACCAGTTTAACATGACCTCCAAGAAACACATTTAAGTACACACAAATAAGAAGCATAGGCACAAGAGTGGTATGCACTAATTACAGTAAATGTGTTTTCAGCTGCACTACCATGAAGAAATATACTACTTTAGAGTATTCTTGGTGTGACAGACTCTGTTTAGTTCAGACCTGCAGCTCAGCCCATTTCAGACTTCTAAAAACAAGCCAATTAAAGTACCAGAAGCTTATTGAATATTGATTGTTTCAGGCAATCCAATGTAATGATTTGTTTTACACAAACATAGGAATTGTGAGAACAAAGGGTTCTTAAAATCAGTAAAAAGGATACTAATTTTGGAGGAGCAGAAACTATTTGCAGTCCCTGCTGAGTGGACAAGCTTTCCCACAGGATGACAAATGGAGAAGAGTCCAGATGGAACTATGTGATGATGAGGAGTAACAATCCTACAGAGTTTGGGGGCAATTTGATACTTTTGTAGTACTGATATGTCCTCAGGCATACACTTTATGAACTAGTATATTCTCCAAAAACACCTTATGAGGCAAATATAACGAGCTTCCATCCCGCAGAAATAAAAAGCAGGGTCATAGGTGTAAACATGGATGGAGCTGGTTCTAGAAGGGGGATGAAAAAGCTGGAGATCTGGGATCGTGCTCCAGACTCACTACTTCTGCAGTATTTAATTTAGAGGTTTTGCTGGAGGGAGGGGAGAAGAATCAATTTTTCATTACACGTTATGCATATATGCATGCAGTCCCTGACATAAAGCTTTCCCAACCAGGTCTAAGACCTACCTCAGTGCACGCAGTAAAACTCCTCGTGCCTACAGGACTGAAGCAGAACTCCATGGTGATGATTTTCTGCATGGAGGGCACACCGCACCCCATAGGAAGAATGTCACGCTGCCAGATGCATGCTCCATTACATTCTTCTAGTCCTGAAGGAAAAACACTTTACGTTCAGCATATATAATATTCCTGTTAATGTGAGACAGGAGACTGGCAATACGCCACTAACAGAGCCAAGAGATGGAAAAAACAGCGAGCTAGTAGAGCCTCCCAATCTGAAGCAGACAGACCTATTGTAAGTTGTCTCCATCCTTGGGGCTGGATGGTCCAGGCTGATTTATGAGCACAATATTTACAACTAACACACATGAAATACATTATGGGTAGAAATAAATCTCCTAACATGCAGAGAGAACAGTTAAGATAAAAGAATGCATATGGTAAACTAGGTGAATGTTTGTCATTAGAAGTGTGGTACTAAAGCCAGAGCACGTCTTTGGGGCAAAGGATACTGTACGTTTGCACTAATGTTTATCAATACTCGGGAAGACATGAGACGTTAGGCAGACTTCTCCTTTTTTTTTTTTTCCTAGTGAATTCAAAGCTGATGAAAGACACTGTGTTGAAAGCCTCTGGGAGTAAAACGCTGCTTTAAAGGAAGGTTAGCCTTGTGCCTAATCAAAGACCCAGAGAAAAACAGGCCAGAGTTCAGGTCCCAGGTCTTGCATTATCTCAGGCAACATCCTTAATTTCTGTGCACCTGTTTTCCACCTCATAAACAGGTGTAAGTATGAAAGATGATAAGAATGGACTACTTTGAGACCAGAAGGGATCCCTGTAATTAAGTACTCTGGCTTACCGCATCACACTATAGGCAGTAGAAATTCCCTGACTTAATTTCTAGATGAAATCATTACTGATGGGTAAGCTTGTCAGAGAAATGACCATCCCTTACTATATAACGCAACTAGAAAATGGGGATGTCAATCCTAGTTTCATTATAATTTAAAAAAAAAAAAAAAAAAACGAAAGAACTGATGACAATTTCCTGCTGATCTCTGCTCTTTTGAACCTTGTACAGCAGACTTCTTTAAGCAGGCTCCCCTAAATCTTTCTTGGTTTTAGGGGGAATGTGAGACAGCTCTGTCACTTAAAGTCATCTATATTTGGCATTTCTGCCTACAAAGCTCCATTTATGACAGATCTTAGATCATCATGTCCAGCCAATCCAATTGGGCCAAAACAGTTGCTTGTAATGCCCTGGATTCAGCTCTTCCTTTGACACTACGGCTTAATAGAGCCAAATTTTTTGGAGCTCTTCATGATGTTGTTTCTTGCCCAGTAGGATCCAACAGAAGCTAACCAGCTCGCTTTATGCAGGCTAGAGAACAGCCACAGAGAGCTGTGAAGCTGCTACTCTTCCTCACAATCAACCTTCAATGTTACCTACTAATAAAATAGCTAATTACAATATGGTAGGACTTACTAATGAAGAACAGGATAATAATGGAACCGCTTGTACAAGACAGTAGTTATTCTGCTAACTAAACACACCTCCTGTCCAAAAGCAGCAGCATGACCTGTTGTTGCACCTACTACACATCCTCTTGCACAGTATTTTCCACTGATTAAAAAGAAGCTAACGAATTTATACCAGATCAGCACAGATGAACTGAAGGAATGGCAAAGCAGATTTGGGGAACAGGAGATGTCAGCTGGGGAAAATACTCCAAAAGCAGCCTAACTCCAAGCTTACTCGTGAAAAGAACAGTAGCATGAAGCTGCGGTTTGACAGCAACATTGCTTGGATGTGACAGGAATGCATCATCTTTTGTTGTTGTCTTTTTTTTCCTTTTTTTTTTTTTTACTTGAAGTAGTCTAAACGGTTTTGATTTACAGATGCTGGGAGCTGCAATGTGACAGCAAAGGCAAAAACCTACTTTAACATCTTTAACTAGGTGTCACAGTCCTGTTACTACAAGATATAATCCAAGCAGAATGACCTTTCACATTGACAATGTCACAAGATAGTTTCAGTTCACTGGGCATAAAACAATGTAAATAAACCAAGCTCAGGTCAGCCTGAGTCTGATACAATTAAATAAGTGACATCTGGAAAAGAGAAACTATAGCTCTACTGTATTGTACTGTCAGGTCTCCTAAATGAGTCCCAGTTTGTATTTCTTTTATCGAGTCAAGCTCTAATGAAGGAGATGAGAACAAGTATGAAAAAGGACAGAATTTAGGAAGGGGAGCGGGGACATCCTATGTATTCCCAAGAGCTTTTTGTAATGCAGCATAACTACCACAACTCTAGACTGCAATCAGAATACACTGTGCTCAGTGAGAATATTCATGGATTGGATTCTTGGTTTGGATTATACCTTCAGATTTAATAGATTTGCATTCTAAAACACTACCTAGTACTTCAGAAAAAAAAAATCACAGAACTAACTGAACCTATTATCCACATTTGTTTGAGCAAGAAATATTCTTTCGTTCAATAACACATTCTCTTTAAAGTTGATTTTATACACCATTCCAGTTACGGATACCAGCACACCACATTAACTAGCACTGGCATTTTTGCCCCACTGTTTTGTGGTTTCATGCCTGTAAAAGAAGACATGTGATCTTCTGTAATTACTACAGCTATTACTTATGGATTTTTTTTTGTGGAGCCCTTAAGTACATTGATTTCAGATGAAGGAATGATGCAGAGCAAACAGGAAGAATCCAAAGTGCTATAGGCTACAATACTGTGAGACACACTTAAAAAAGAAAGATAGAAATGCGAAAACCTCAAGCCATTTTTGATCCCAAATTCAGAGCCGAAGTCCTTTAAAGTGTGGGGAGATTATACAACTCCCTCAACAGAATTCGAGGCTGGGCCACAGAATCCAGGGCTTCATGCCATCAAACCTAATCTTTGTTTGAGATCTGAAACATTCTCTCCAACAGTTTTCAGTCACATTGCAAAATTGTAGAGGAAGATGAAAGGCAGATTCTCCCCGCCTCTCTTACACTAACCCCAGGGCCTAAAACATCAGGACTTGATTTAACCAGACACACACTGGGCCAGAAAAATGATGAGTGATACCAGGACATGACTGAGACACAGAAGACTTCATCTGATTCACGGTTTTCCAACACAGTCATTGGATCATCTCAGAACCTTGGGCAGATTGTGCCCAAATTAGCCAGCCAAAAAGCATCCCCTCGCTGGCCGAAACAACAGCAGAGTCAGCAGTCTCCGTCAGTCAAAAATGTTTCTTCACAGGGGAGAAGCACGCTCGTTACCAAATAAAGAGCAACTTCACAGCTTCAAATGGGCAACAAACATCTCAAGAAGCTAGGCCCTCGTGGGCCTTCTCCCTCGCCGAGCCACTACTAACAAAAAGCCCTCTGGGCTGCCGGCTCAGCAGCAGAACCCTCCCCAGCGTCTCTCCTCCACCAAACTTACTGTCCCACCCTGTAGCGCATAAAGGCTGGGCCAGGCAAAGTCTGCTGGCTCCCAAACTGGCTTCCTAAACTTCCGTTGAACCAAGAGTAGGACAAATCTCCACAGGAGGATTAGGCAGGGAGATCATAACCCTTACAGCCTGACATCTGCCGACCATTCTCCGTGAAGGAGAGATGTGTTCCAGCATCTGGAAATCACTACCTGATTAATTCTTTGTCCGAGGTAGCACGGCACAGATTACAGCTGCTAGCTCCCTTGGTTCCTGGCTGCGTAGGAAAAACAAGACTTTTCTTTCTGAGAAACAAGGAAGAGGATATAATAGTTTGTTCTAGTTCTAGTGACACCATTCCCTTGCTTCTTCGTTCTTTTATGTCAGCACGACCCCTCAATAATTGGGCCTGATCTAAGGAAGAACTGAGCGTTTGAGCTATAGTCTAAAACATTTCTCCCCGATCTCCCTCAGCTTCAGTTCCCCAAACAAAAAATGAGGTCAGTGAGTGACTTTTCCATATAAGCTGTGCAACCTGCCTTGTTCATAAACTCTTTGCATTCTACATAGTGTCTACACGTAAACCCTATTGCAATGAGGCAAGAATCTCAGCCTGAGCCTCCAAGTACAATCTTAACACAAATTAAAGTGGTAATGTCAGAGAATTATTTATTTGTGTACAACTGCAGTAGTGTAACAAGAGTGCCGTCGTTACTTTGAGTGGGAATTGTGCAAGCTTCTTGTCAATTTGGTTCAGGCTGTCTAAACCGAAGCCAAACGACTCTTACCATCTTTAGCCGCGGACGATAACGATGACTGCACGCACCATTTTCTGTACGTTTACTTTCGTCCATCGGCCAAGAGCAAAGCAGCCTTCCTTCAGCACACCTCCTGCAAAGAGGACACGGGAAGGAAAACGAACGAACAAAAACAAAAGGAAAAAAAAACACCATCATTTGCAACATCTTTTTGTGCAATAGTAACAGCCTTTTGGTGCCATCATCAGCCATGGCATTTCATTCACACAGAACACTTGTGGGCACATCACATATGCTTTTCCACTCAACGTATTTTTAAATGTTTCCCAGGCAACTGTTTCAATACAATATGCCTCCTTGGCAACCCGGTACCCACAAATGCCATGCCACTCTCCCTCTTTTTAGTCCTCTTTTTAGGTCTTCTCATCTTGGCATATAAAAATCCCGTGGCTTGATTTTCGATATACAGCCACGCAGGTACTGATCTGTCCTTACACGTGAAAAGGGAAGGCTGAATGGAAAAGATGAGTTGTGCTCTCGACTCTGGACATTATCATACGCAAGCCCTGGTAAGCTACCAGAGGAAGCGGGTTTCGAAGCTTCTCACTGAAACGACTACGTCACCTACCACTAAAATTAGGGAGAGCTTACAAAACCGTCTCCATTCATCTGACTTTCTCTGGAACACCAACGAGCCTTCTCAAAGTGAAACTGCGTGTCATCTTTAGTCTCCTGACCATGCTAAAGGAAGTATTACGCAGCATTCGTAATTCTGTGGCTTGAATTGTAATATATCAATGAAAATAATCAGATTTTCCCATTTCACTACAGCTAGAGAAATATGACTGAGTTACTCTTTCCAATGCCACATTTGCTGCTGCTCCGCTGTAGCGGAGATAACCCTGGCAAGTCCTTTTGCTGCAGAAGCTTTCACCGATGCTCTACTATACATACTTCAGTCTCCCTTATAATATCTTTAGGGACATTTTCCTTTACAGCATTTAGCAGAATGGACACACTGATTCTTGAGTAAAGCCACAGAATATTTGACAAGAACAAAAAATTGCCAACATATACTCCCAAACCAAGCATGGGTTAGATCAAGGAATCAAAACACAACAATGTTCAGTTTTCTAGCAAAGCAACATTTATCCTTAACGATCTCCTCTGATCCTGGAGCTATCACCACAGAACCAAAAACAGTTTAGAAGGACCAAAACTATCTGATACCATCAGTCACTATAAAAAAGTTTTAATAAAACTGCATACGATTTAGCCTCAAAGTGGTACGTTAAAATATATGTATATTTATATATATATTTTTATATATAGTTCATGCATGCAATTACATCAGGCTCTGAGAGGAACCTAGCAGAAACTATGGCATCTCTTCTTCATTGATTACTCCATAACAACAGCTGAAAATTACAATTTTTCCAGGCTATAAAATGCCTAACACTCCAAATTCTACACCGGCAGCAAAAATCTCATCCCTGTCTGTGAGTTGTTGTATCTGTAATAGAGACCCTGCATTACCAAGCTTTCTAATTCTTCCCAAATGCAGGAGCTCTCATTCAATGTTGCAGCTGTTGGGTAGGAAATCAGAAATAGCAGAAGGCGGATTAGTTGATAATGTACCAGTTCTTCCCCAGCAAATGCTGCCACCTGCGTTTTACACTCTCCTCTTTCCCTCAGCCCAGGAAAAGATCACTTGGTTTGTTTGGCAGGCAATTTATAGGTTTTAATGATCGTGGAATTGCAAAAGGATTAGAATTTGTTATAATAGCCCCTTCTTCCTGAGAGCAAAAGTTAAAACTGAGGCCCAATTTACAGCAAAAACCAGGGAACATGTAAGCAAAGATTAAGCGTGTGCAGCTTGATGAGGCTCTACAGGGAGTAGATAACTACACATGCTGGCACTCCATTTACAAGGAAATCCCTAAAGATAATCTGTAGAAGCATTCTAGCCTCCAAAAGCTCAAATCCTTTGACCATTGGCTAAAACCCAGTCAAGGCTGCTGATGATAAAGACTACTCTTTGCATTTTTATGAGAAATTTTTTCTAAGATTGCAAAACATTATCATTATTAAATTCAGCAAGACCCAAAATCAAGTGAGAAGCAATTGGATTTCCATGTCAGAGGAGGAAACAATAGAAATGATCTTGTCCAACATGGCAGAACCGAGAACAGGTCCTGTTCTACACTTCACCTTCCTGCTACAGTAAGTACATTATTAATTCTGAACAGATGCAGAGTAAAAATACTGAGTACAGACAATGGACAGACATTTCTAGAACACTAGTTTAATATCTACAGTAGTTACAGCAACAGATAGAACAAGAATGACAACATTAATTAATGTGCCTGCCTTCAAAGGCTGTAATAGGTATGTATTAAACAGACAACAATTAAAAAATCTTACTGTACCAAGTTTTTGGTCAAATCCACAAAATAATCAAAAACTACAAGCTACAGTTGCTACGGATGCAAGTTTTTTTTTTTTTCTTTTGCTTTTACAATCATTGGCTACAGTAATAATTTTCACTGTTCGTTTTATTATATTCTTTCACTTGTGGCCCTTTTTGTACAATAACCGATTTTTTAGTCTCATCCATAATAAAGCTTTTGCAAATGTTATAATGCATGAGTCATAGTACTAACAGTAACACACTGCAACACCTTCAGCATGAAAAACAGACAACACTTCGGATGTCTCTTTTTGGAAAAGTCACATCTAACAGAACAAACCTGTTAGTACAATGCATGATTTAGGAGCAGAGGCCGTCAAACTAGCATGCATGGGGTCGTAAGATGTATAAAACACTAACACAAACATCTCAGGAGCAAGGGAAGAAACCCTGTGGCTTAAGCAATCCTTAGCATAGATACACACACCTAGAAATATGTACAAATCCCTGCAGAAATGAGCTCAGTCAAAAAAAAAAAAAAAGCTTTCACTGCCCCTCAGATTTTTTTAAAGCAAGGTTTCCATATTGTTTGCTGCCGCCAAGTGGCGATTATCAGTGGTGTGACGTGAATTACAGCACAGTCACCAAGGCCAGCAAGTAAAAGCAAAACAAAACAAAATATTTTTTGTTTTGTCTTCTTCAATTAGGATCTGCTGTTGTGAAATCAGATCTGAACTCTCCCTCCGTTATGGAAAAGGAACGTGGCCTTATCTGGGCCTAGGAAGTTTTACAAAAAAGATTGCTGTGTACCTGCTCCCCCCTACAAGGGCCTACTATCAGAAAAACTGGGATGTTTGTTTCCTCATACTACAATTATTCTCATAACGATCATGAAGAATTTAATCAGCAGTTACTTTCTGACCCTTTTACCTGTTGGGGAACGGAGAAAGGCGCTGACAGACTACTCCCTGCCGGCTGCATTCCGAAAGGCTCCAGCCTGATTAGCGCGTCTATCAACTTCAAAAACTACCAGTTATGGCTCAGCTCTTACACGTGTTTTATTTCAAGTCATCCAGCGACATTCCTGCCAGAAAAGACAAGCAGCGTCACTTCTCCCGAAGGAACTAGATCAGAGACGCATTCCCAATCTACTTTACTTTTTGAATTAGCATATTTTGGCTTCAGCCACGTACCAACAGCTCTTTGGTGTCGGTACAACAATTATTTGATGGTGAGGAACACCGCCGAGCCCACAGCCATTTTGTGGGGCTCGTCCCAAGCCCCATTTCCCTCATTCCCGCCAGGCCTGAGCACGCTGCGTTCGCGGACGGGCCTCGTCCAGCGCCCCCCATCTCCAAAACACTACTCCCGTATAAAACTTAAGGTCTAAACCCAACACTAAAGAGCCGGACAAGCACCTCGCAGCTGCGGGTACTAGGAGCCGAGCCGGCCGCCTGTCACCTCAGGGCGGACCCCATGGCGGAGCGGGAGCGCTGAGGCGGTGCCTTCCCGCCCAGCACCGCCCCCTGACGGAGCGGGGAGGCCGGGCCGCGGCCATGGCTGAGGAAGGAGCCGCCAAACTGCGCCTCAAACCCAGGAAGGCGCCGGCAGCCTACAGCCGGGAGCCCAGCCCTGGCTTGGAGCCCCCCCGGCGGCGCCAGTGAGTCCGGGCGGGACGGGGAAAGGGCTCCTCAGGAGCGGGGACAGCGGGGGGGGGCGCGGAGCAGCGGGGCCGCCTCAGCCTCACGTCCCCGGCCGAGGGTCGAGCGCGGCCGCGCCCTCAGAGCACGCCGCGGTCGTGCCGCCAGCACGTTGCTGGTAGCGTGAAAAGTTACTTCATAAAACGCCGCCCGAAGTGTCCTAAAGAAAATTAAGTCGACTGCACTTCGTTAAAGTGCGCCGGGCCCTGTGCCTTCTGCACGTTCCTTGGCACCAAGCAGCACCCCCAAGTGTGGAGCCTGTGAGGAATGCTCGCTTATAAAAATTAATTTATTTATTTTTTCTTCAGAATAAGACTCACAGGGACCAGAAATATTTTTATGCATTTATTTATTTATTTTCCAGCCCTCTAGTAACGGAGGGTTGAGAAAAGGATTGAAGAGGTAGGGTTCAGGTCTTGTTCCAGCCTGTTAGGATGAGCAAGTGTGCAGTCAGCTTCGCCCCTTCCAAAAACAGGCTTCAAAAGGCTGCTCTCTCCTCTCTTTGATGGCTTGTAATAATTGTCTGTGGTTTCTTCATCGTGCAGCATCATTCCTGGACTGTGACCCACGAAAATGCAACGGTTGAAGTGGGAACACTGGAACTAGAATTCCCACATTGACAACCCATCCCTCTCTTCAGATTGGCTTTTATACAGCATTACTAACATAAAAACCTTTTTATGCTTGCTTTATAGTTAATCCTTTCTAATGCCTTCCTAGGAAGGATTAGATCAAGTTGTTTAGAAAGCTAATCAGTAATTTCAGAGTGCCACGTGGGAACAGCCAAGCACACAGAGGAACCAACGCGGTTTCCCTCCTCACTGCAAACACTCCATGATTTCTGTGCTCAGCTGGTGTCAAGTTCAGTCTTTGAGAAGAAAACACCGTGCCTACGCTTAACTATTTCACTTGGAAGTAAAGACTAATAAATGCCTATATCTCATTTGTTATAAGTAGAAAGTAAGGCTTTTAGATGTTCTTTTTAAAAATTGAGTGATACTGAAAGCTGTAATGGTTACATAAGTCATGGTAGACTATAAAATGAGTTGATGGGCTAAATAATTTGTGTTCTAGAAAAATCGTGCTGTAGGCTAGACAGAGGTTCCCTTGGTGAACAAATGGTATAATAAACAGCTATTTTTTTTCCTCTACAGGGAGCCTTGGCTCTCTTTTAGACTGAAAAGTCTGCGTTTGTGTACTTACTCTTACTGACAAATACTTTTTATGTACCTCTTGGTGGTTTGACATGTTAAAGTTGTCAAATATAATACTCATTTTAGCACATATAGTGCTACTTGATCAAGAGAAAATAGGTAAGAATGGAAATGTGTTGTGCAAATGGTAGAGTTACACCAATTTGCAGTCATAAAAATCTTAACATTGTGCTTAGCCATTAATGAAAGGGATCACCACACATAGCCATTGAGTTGGGCTGGAACTGGTTAATACACCATCAGCTACTGGAAATGTAACGTTAAAACTTCTGCCTTGATAAAGCAATATTCAAGAATAGCTATATCTTAAGAAACCTCAGAGTTACTGGAGGGGTAAATCAAAATAATTAAAAGGCAAACTAATAGCAATGAGAAGTATTTCCTCCTCTCTTTCCCACCCCCAAACTATTGGATTCTCTCTTCACAGGGCATTGGCTGACAGAAGTTCCTGGTTTGAAAAAGATGATTTAAATGAGTGTGAAAAAACATGGATTTTGCTACTGAAGAACATAAGTCAAGATTTACAATGCACAAGTTGGCAAGCAGTGTCCAGTTTTCCAGAGTTCTTTGGAAAGGTCGAGGTAGTGTGCTGTATCCTTGTTGTCCTCGCTTCGTGTAGTGCTTAAAATGCTGGACAGTGAATGCTGTTAAGAGGGGAAAAAAACGATCTGAAATTGCTTTTAGATGTTGGCTGACAGCTCTTTAGCCTCTACATATTGTAGTGTGAATGAGCCTTATGTGGCATGTAGTATAAGGACAACTTACTGGGCTTGTTTTTTTTTTCCTCCAGTATGGCAAAGTGTTTAGCACTTCAGAGTATTTTCCTGGAGAGGCTACCTGCGTAAGTATAAGCATTAGCACCTGCCTAAAGGAATGAAACTGGAAAAAGCAAACTGTAACAGAGAGGTTAATCATGCCGTGACGACCTTTATAGTGCTCTGATATCGTTAGGCAGTATTATAACAGAAAATACAGCCCTTCTAAAGTAGATTTTTTTTCTCTGAACAACAGCAGGTGTGGTGATTTTTTTCATCCTTAGCCTCTGAAGGACATGCTAAGAATATGCTATTGGTGTTTAATCAGTGGGAATAGTTTAGAAATGTTAAGGAAAGACACACGTTGCATACATTTCAGAAAGTTAATTGTTTTGCAAGTGCTGGAGATGCATGTAAACAAGATGCTCATTGCTTCGATGTAGTTTAGCCTTCTCTGTAGTATTTGTAATATCTCCAGCCTTGGTTTTAATCTACGGATGTAACTACATTTGTTCTGAAGACATTCTATTTATATGTCACAGAGCTCTGAGAAAGAGAGTCTACAAAAACAAGAAGTCTTTAGAATTGGAATGAAAGACTTTGAATGGATATCTTTTCCATCTTTTTGCAAAGAAGAATTTTTAAAAACAGAGGATCTTAGCTCCCCTCAGCTAACAGAAAGCCAAACTGACTGTTTACCTGAAGAACAGGGCCAAGCAGATGAACTGAAAAGTCTGCCTTCTACAGCTGAGAAAACAGGCTGTGTAACTGCTACAGATGAGGCCAAAAATATGGTTGGGGAGGACACACAAGGTACTTCAAAAATGGCTGTAAATCTTAAATCGTGTAAAGTCACTCAGCATAATACTTCTACGTGCCACTCGATGTTGTCACAAAGCGCTGCAAAAGCTCTAAACTTTCAGCAGCACTGCAGAGGGACTGTACACAACAGCAAGGAAAACAGAAAACAGGATAAGAAAGAGCATCAAGCACAAATGCATCAAAGCAGTATTTCATTTGGTAAGGCCAAGACTGTGCCTGCAGAAAAGAAGCCACCTCTTGTGAGCACGCCTGGAACTGAAAGCTGCGAGAAGACTGCAAACCAGAGCGAAGGCTCTTTAACTCTCAACAGCTGTCCAATGTGTCAGATTCGGTTTAGTGCAACGTAAGTCTGCTATTATTTTTGACTAAGTTGAGAGTATATGAAAAACAATGCTTTTGGTTGCATTCTTGCTATATAAAGTAGGTGAAACATTGAAATATTTTTGAATGGCAGAATTGCCTACTTCTAATTCAGTTTAGAAGTTCATGATTACTAAATTGTGTTGCTTCAGAAAGAAAGCTAAATTTGAGCTATACGTTGCTAGTATATGTAAAATTAGGTATTTAAACTACTTAATACAGAAAACCTTTTTTAGTGAAATTTGTATCCTAATCTATAAATTGTTCCAAAGCAGCATTCTTGGTTCTTAAAAGTTGACTTCACAGCTAGATGGATTCACCTCCTACAGGTAACAATCTTTTCAAGATCTAGGCTTCACTGTTACAGCTGTACCGGTACCTGTTCTGTAAGTACCTGGGTGCTTTTGGATGAGCAACTGTACTCCAAATTTTAGATTTAGTTTTCTAGGTCTGGGCAAGTTAGAAGAAATCTGATTTTCCTTATGGAAGCCCTGATTATTACAATGAAATGAGACTTCAGTCCTCCACTGCCGTCAGACTACCTCTGTTTAAAAAAAAATCCTCCCAGACATTGAAAACGTATTCTGCAATATGAATTACGTTGTCTCTTGAAATGATACCCCTTAGTAGTGTTTAGGCTGTCACAGTTGCTGAAAACTAGCATATGGTTTTGAAAAGGACCTCTAATACTGCAAGATATACGGCTGCAACTGTTTTCCTTCTCTTGGAGACTGAACAAGGAGACAAAAGGATGGCTTCATTAATATTTACAAAGTTGTGGTCATTATGTCAAGAGATTTAGACAGAAAAGCTAAACATAGTTCCTGTCTTCATATTCTGTTCTCTGCTGCTGGCTACTCTGTACTGATCAGGATTACATTTTATACAATCTGCTTTACCAAAGGTTGTTGGCAGTGGGGCGAGTCGCTTAGTCCCCAAAATAGCCCTCCAGAGGAAACAAGGCAGGCACAAACACAAGAAAGCATCCTTCCTCTCGCAGGAACCTCTGTTCCGATGGCCTCAGGTTAGAGAATTAGGGAAGGGTTTTCTCTCCTGTATCAGTTGCCTGATGTTTTGTCTTAGATTATGAACGTCTACGCTGAAAACTGATACTGAGATCACCAAGAGCAGGAAATTGCATGCAGATGCAATGATCCTTAAGATCTGTATGCATATACAAGCCTCAGTGTACAGCATGCCAAAAATAGAATTACTTGTCCTAAGCATAGAGAGCTTGAGCATTGTCTTCTAGTACATTACATTAGCAAGCTATCTAGCAGCAGGTAATAGCAACTACAAGAGGCTGGGGCAGGCTGTAATGCTTCTGAGCACAAGAGTGACTTATGCACCAAGCTCGTACAACAATGCTGTGACTACACAGGAAATGAGAAGTAGCATAAATAAAAGGATTTGACTTCGTATCTCACTGAAGAAATTCTCTGTATCTGCAGGATGTCACAATTGGATGTTGACAGTCATCTCGCTAGATGCTTGTCTGAAAGTGCCGATGATATCGTGTGGTAAAGCCAGAAGGATGAAGAGCAAACGCACAAGCTGAAGATGAACCTTTCTTGAAAGCAAAGGAGAAAAGTTTGTCATGGAAACAGGTCCTTGTCTCAAACTTCTTGAATGATCATAAATCAGTAACTGAAAGGAAAGTGAAAGGAAGGTCAAGTACCACCTGCCTGTTGTTCGGGGACTTATTTTAAATACTCTCCAACATACATAAAATAGTTCTGAAAATGGTGCTATACGGTATCCCAGTGACCCCCAGGGAAATTGGCCTCTGTACAGCTGGAACCTGGGTACTACAGGAAAAAACACTATCGTAAATCCCCAGAGAACGTGTTTTGTCTGATGCACCATAGTTGTTCTGAATCTCAAAGTCTAGAAGCAGCTGAACAAAGGGTAACTATTTCATCTAATCCAGAAGTTTAGTGATCTTTTTAGTTTAGTGATAATTTTTCTGAAGAGTTATCTGTAAAAAGAGTTGAAAAGTCATTCACAAGGTTTAAGTTTTCCATGATCTTAGCGTCTTAGTAAGAACTTAGATGATCATACAGTTCATTCTGTTAGTGCTAAACGAAAACACAGCACAGGCCTGGTATAGGGTGTGATTTTTTTCCTTTCTGAAGGAACACCACTAAATTTATAACCTGACTTGGTAGGTTTCTAAGTCAGTATCCATGTGATTAACATGAGTAGTGCAAAGTAATCAGGCTCTAGAAAGAATGTTTCTCCTGCCAGTTTCCTAATAGCGAAATGCAAAGTTAGATTTTAATGTACTCAGACAAGATTCCTGTTCTGTCAGGTCTCCCCCCACCTTATGAACTGTCATTGTTTCAGAATAAAGAACAAGCCGAAAGTTTAAGTCGAGAAGGTATCAGAGAAGACTCATCTACTGTTTTGGTACCTTCCTCATAGTAGCAGGTAAGCATTTTGTAAGCTTGAGAAAAAGTAACCTTCTCTGTGAACGAGAATGACATTTAGTGACAGCTTAGTAACACCAAAGGGAAAAGGAAGAAACAAAGTAGAGTGGGTTGTTCAATTCCCACAAATGAAGTTGACTGTTTACTGAACAGGGTAATTCATTAATTGTTCAGGCAGCACGCCACAGCTCAAGTGACAGCCTTACAAGTTCAAATTAGTTTCTTTTGACAAAGGGCTGTATGCAAGAATAGTACAGTTGGGCCTGTTCCAGAGATTTTGTTTACAACTTCCCTCACATAAAGTGAAGAAGAACGCAACAAACTTCAGTATTGAATGGGTTTTGTGTCTCAACAACCGCATGTCCTGGACCTCAAAAGCCTACGGTTCAGATGTAATCCAAATATGTAGAATGAACAGAATATAGTATCAACATACAGGAAGAATCCTATAGGTTTTTTTTTAAGTTTTTTTTTTTTAATTTACAATAGGGTCTTATTAAAAAGTGCAAGTGGGACATACCTCAGTTAGCTGACAAATAATAACAGTCTATTAACTTTTCATTAAAGTCTTTAATAGATGTGCAAGAATATAAATGATCTTAGCTGTTATGGATTAGTATACCATCTTCTGCACAAATAAAACTGGTCAGCAAAGATCCCAACTAATTAATTATACAAAACTACAAGAACATATTTACTGTTTTACAATCATTAAATTAGCTAGAATTTTCATTTACTATTTCAAATAAGACAACTATATATCATAACCAGATCCATTTGTAATATATTAGGATTTTTTTTTTCAAACCACACATTTAATTACATCCTTCATTTTCTTTTATTTATAAAACAAGTACTTTATATAAAAAAATTTCCCCTTCATTATGAACAGAACATTATTCATACACTTGCACATGAGCAACCAAACTTGTATCCAGCAAACTATTTGGCAACACAGCAACATTGTAAATGCCTGTAAATTTTTAAATAAATCAAGTATTCTTTACAATGTTTGTTTAGCAAATGTGTCTGTTCTTGCTTCCCTCCCTCCCAAAATGAGCTGGCCAACTAGAATCAAGGTTTAAAAAAAAAAACAACCAAGCTGCATTTTTAATATTTCCATTTAAAGTTCTATGCTCCAGCACATCAAAGGACAGCTTAATCTGTCGTATTTCCATTTATGAGCTGCCTGCAGTCACTCTTTTTTAACTATTTATCAGTTGTATAATTAGGGGAGTTGAAACAAAGAAAAATTATTCAGGGTAAATAAAGCAGTTGCCATGGAGAAGGAAAAAAATAATTTAAGTGTCAGATTACAATTAAAAGGTAAATATTGCCGTTACTCGATTAATAAAGTATCTAAAGTTCAGGCATTTGAGGCAAGTACTTCTCACTGGTTAAATTATTTAGTGCTGATTAAAACACATCTTGCTTAATATAAAAAGCTACAGTCCAATGGAGAGAAACCCACAACTTAGACCTGATGGGATTAATAAAACTAAATAACCACACATCTGCATAATTGTGGCTAATGAGGGGATACAAAATGTAGATTGTTAATCAATGGTTAATTGAAAATTTTAAACAATGTTTTGGCAGTCTCGTCCTAGCACCTCATGACTTGGATGTGAATCCGAAAGATGTCATGTTCAGCACCTAATGCAATGCTGTACCCTGAGAAAACCATATGTTAATATAAAGAAAGTGAAAGCGTTGCAATTTATCCTGCAAGTTACACCAAATTAGGTGAGATGACATGGCACAGGGTTTCTCATTTTTTCCTTTCCACATTTTTCTCTTCTCTACAACCCACACCATATAGGTAACCAAAAACCCAGCAAAAAGAAATACTGCCTCTGCTGTTGTTACCTGCAGAGGCAGGTAAATCTTCACAAGCATCTGAAGTTTTAGACAGCAATGCGCACTTACTAGTCCTCAAATGTGGTGACGTGAGCTTTTCCAAGCTGATAAATTAACCTTTTTGATGTAACGTACCCTTTATCCCTACCTCCCACACCCCACCACCCCTACGGTTTCCACAAGAAGGGGTTTGATAGTTATCTTTTGCTTACCCAAGTTCTTAGGTATATACCTTTTTGTTCCATTAAAAAAGTTACTACTTTGATGCAAACCATTTTACCAAAACATCCCATTCTTTTATGTAGAATGATTAGTTATTAATATACACTGAGTAATTGTAAGCAGACAGTTTATCGTAAGTAGGAGGTGTGCTTTATCAGGAAACTGTATTTTGTATTACGGTTATTCTAGATTTACTATTTAAACTTTAAGGCTATGCTTTGTTACGCTTTTGCTCTATTTCTGAATATTTGTACTGTTGATAAAAATAGTTTCCAAAAATCTAATATATAACACAATATCACTGTAGGTGTAGGCACTGCTTTAAGTGTTTTCAGAAATCCTTTGTGTGCAAATTTAGTTTTCTTCAATCCAGACATTTTGGTAAATTTGGAGTTTCAAACAGATTTTGAAATTGATACTGGAAAATCTAATTTGGAATTAATACTGCTGAGTCACTCTGCGTTTCAAATTCTATAAAGAAGCAAAGGAACATTAGGTCGCAGCTGTGAACCGTATGTTTCATACGTAAATGGTTACTGGAATATTAACAAGCAGAACTTACCAGGTTTAAGAACGTTCCAAATATGTAACAATTCTTCAATGCAGTTTATCCATTTAGGCACTTAAATCTTGTACCCAAATTTATGTTTTGATTGCTAATAAAACACAACTCCTTTTAAATACATCTGAGACGTTTAGACAGGTACCACTTGTGAAAAAAGGCATCAAAAATAAGCTTCAACACCACCGTAATATATTTTATTCTTCAGGATGTTACACTCTAATATTCTTCAATTGGTAGCTCATTGCATCAAATGTTTGTAGAAAGTTTGCAGTTCTCAAAGTTGTTCAGAATCTCCTCGCCGAGGGATGCAATGAATGTTTCAATCCTTCATGAAATAGGCACAAAATGCAAATTCCTTCATTAATGAAGCCAGTTGTGTCAGTGCCCAGAACGTAAGAATAACTAAGTGGCGGAAGACATCCACCAAAATCATTATTCTCTTCTTTGATTTTCAGCAGCAATTTTTTTTTTTTTAAATCATTGGTCTCCATCCAAAATCTTACAGTTCCCCAGCCTCGCATGCATATACTGTAGTTAAGGATAAAGTTAAAGGTCATTCATATTGTCTACAACGAAGATGTCATTCCTTCATACCGTTTCTTCTGTTGACAGCAACAATGGATTAATGTATTCAAATCCTTCAAATTCTGACTGATCTATTCGTTTTATTATATCTCTGAAAAACAAAGAGAAATACCAATTTAGTTAGTCTTGCTGCGCCAGTTTCAGAGTCCTGGGGTCTTAGATTTCTAATAAATGCAAATTTTGTTTTAATTCACTTTACTTCTGTATCTAAATGGGCAGCAGAAAGTTTCATTGTACTTTTGACAGAATTGCACCACGCACTAAATGTTTCACACACAAATGACATCAACAAGAGTGCTTTCTCTCTCAATTTTCCCTGTATTGCACAGAGCTTTCCTTTGTTTTCCCCGCTCCAAACTTTCCAACTTTAAATTTAAAGCTTCCAACTTTAAATTTAAACACTTCAGTAACCCCCCAAAACTGTCAACAATTATTCTACTGGAGTTTGGGCAAGCTGAGTCTCCCATTTAACTACCAAACCATAGCCTTTAGCATATTCCATCTGCTATCTGAAGCAGCTTTCTTCCTGTGCACAGAAATGGCTCCTCAGCCTTCAAATTCCTTAAATAAAGCATACTACTTCTTCCTGGAAAACTTTTCCGTACCACATTTCAACAGTAACTTTCTATAAGATTTTTCTAGCTCAGGCTCACTCCGAGACATGAGAAGCTCTGTCAATTGTTTCTGTACTCAGGAGAAATTCAAACTGCCCGGGTTAGGAATCCAATTTTCGTGTCTTCATCCAATGCCAAGCACATGCTCAACAGGAAATCGATACAGTGTTCTGACCACTTAGTAGATTACGAGGCAGTCTAATATATAAAAAGTGTGGGAAGTTATGCAAGATATGTAGGATTCTTCAAGAATTTCAAAGTGAATTTAGTTCCCTTCACTTGACTGTTTCTAAAGCTAGGTACGTATTTAGGAATTACAAAGAGGAAACTCATTCCATAACTTCTAAGTTTTTAATACGCAATTGTATTTAGGGAAAAAGAAAAACATACTCATCATCTGGGGTTAGCTGCACAGGTTCGCTGGTAAACTGTGTATCGAAGTTGTCCAAGCCATAATCATCTGTGATCTGAGGCTGAAATGGAGGGGTTGCTTGCTTCTTTTCCAGCTAAGAGAAAATATAATGGGGGAGGGAAAGAAAATTTTAAACGCTGAGCATTTAATAAATCTAAAAACAGACACATACATTGGCAGTAGAGTGCATGCACAGATAAGCCACTGTGGTTATTTTTAATATTCGGAGAAGATACAAACAAACTAGTAAAACAGAGTAGTAGATTTTGACACTAAACGTTATATGCTCATCTGTTTACCCTAGTGCTATATTTTAAATACAAAAAACTCGAAAAATGAGTAAGAAATTAATAAAATCAAGACTATAGGAAAACTGTTTCCCAAGTCTTTCACCATATAAATTAAGAGAAAACATTGTTGCTATATAATGTTAGCTTCGCACTTAAAATCGAGAACATATTCCAGAAGCTTTCCAGTCAAGCCAAGATGCCTTCCCAGAATATAATTCATTTTTCCCTTTTGTAAGCTCCTCTAAAGCTGCCTCTTGGAAAGGCAGCCTCTTGGGTTACAGGTTGCATTTAAATCAACCTGTCAAATCAGTATAACCAGGCCTAATGTTAGATGCAGCACAGAACAAAACCAGTAAGCAGTACTTACTAACATCTTATCAATGGCTAGCCACATGGCTAAGCAGTCATTAAAAGAAATACAACAAGAACTTTTATATAAAACCATTGTGTGAACTGAGCTGCATTGGATATACACAACCAGAGCAGGTAATGCTTCAAACTCTTGAGTGTAACTGAACACTCAGAGCATTTCAAGGAGGTCATATCATTAAATGTCACATGATTTTAGTTGAATCTGTCCTGCAAACATCCGCATGTTTTAGAGAAGGATAACTGACCAATTACTAATGTCTGTAGTTGTCAATACAGAAGTCATGCCTTATACTAAAAGAAAAAAAACTCAGGGATGCACTGAGTGAAGATGCTAGCATATATTGCCTCACAAAATGAATTTCTCACTTCATCAATCATAGTTTCAATTTGTTACAATTATTTATAGATGCTAGTAAATTCTATCTGTTTTGTAAAAAGAATACAATTCTTGCAGCAACACCTAGGAGCTGTTACTGAGCATTAACAAATGATTTCTTTTGCCTCTAAATTGCCAATTTACAAGATATTTATAACTGTAACTGTTAAAACTATCAGACAACCATATTTTAACAGTTTTTATTTATGACCATCTAAGATAGCAATTCTGCAAAATGTTTAATTAGCATGCTGCATTTGTACAAAGCTCCTTTAATTTGAAGGGGTTTTATGTCCACCAGTCTCAGAACATGCATCTAGAAATGGACTGAGGTCATTACCTTGCCTGGGGAAGAAAGCAATAGAAAAGATTCTGAGATAAAAATGCCAAAGAAATTGTGAGAATCCTGTTTTTCAGCGTTGATGCATGTATCTTAACACCCTTTCTGAATAATGCCTGCAACAAGTCTGTCAGCATTACTGTTTTCAGAGTGGAGCTTTATAGCTACATTCTTTATGCTTTCAGAGTTGTTTGAAGTGGTCCTACAAAACACTTCAGGTTTCCCATGTACAACACAGTTAACATCGGGTTTCCCATTTAATGTTACTGAATGAAATTTTCATTCTAAGAACAAGGGAAAACAGCAGGTAAGTAAATCCAGGCTTCTGGTACTAACAGTTCTGCTTGCTATCAAAAGGCCACCAGACTTGATCATTATTCTGATCTGCTAGGGCCTACGTGGTATATAGAGTTTGGGTTAGCCTTGCTGGCCACTGGAGGTCACCGTTCCTCTAGAGAAATATCAGATAGAAAATCAACATTCATAACTGCCTTTGGAAGAGACCTAATGACACTAATGGAAAAATCGAAAAACCACGATTTGTTCTCATGCAACACATCCTCAGTGACAACAGTATTAAATGACAAAGTAACAAGACTGTCTTAATATACGGGTTTGTATGGAGATTGAAATTTAAGTTTGGTTTTCATGTTTTCATGTATGTTTCACTAAACATACATTTAAAATTAAAGTACATCAGGCTATTCAGCCAACTAGGAGGTGCCTTTTGCTGGAAAAGCAGCAGGTAGTCTTCCCTCCTGTTTCACCATTTTTTGAAATACTAAATGCTAGGCAATATTTAGTAACAGTTGCAACTCTTAATTTTTTGCAACAGCTTTTGGTGTCTGCTCATGCAAAAGCAATGCCCAACTTTCTGATGATATTAGTTACAGTGAATTTGCCAGAAAAATGAGATGGATTTTAAAGAAAGTGTAGGTCTGCAGTTTGCACTGTCTGCATGTGCCTGCACTGATTAAAGCTGAACTGCAGCTACATGCTGAACATTCCTTTTTCTTCTGAGATTTAAAGAATTCAACACTCTCGAGTGTTCCATTCACTGTCTGGACTACAGCCAGTAATTTCCAGCCTTTTTCTACACTTGAGCCAAATATGGTAAAGTAAAGCAAAAACCTTCTTAAGTAAATGAGGAATTTCAACACAGACTTGGGTTAAAACTTACTGTTTGGACATCTGTGTCACTCAGTTACACTATTTGCTTCGGTATATCACAAGTACTGACTTTCCGCTGTGAGAAATGTAGTATTCTCACGTTGACATTATTATCTTCTTTGGCCCCAGTAAGACAACACCACAACTCCACAAATGACATACAATAGTCCGTTCAGAGTACAGGAAATTCAGTAATGGATTTACAAGTCATGATGGTTGTGTGCTATCAGTGAGAATTAATAAGTTATGCAGCTAGATCAGTTGCTAGACTCTGAGATGAGAAAGGAAACGTAGATACTATTTCCAAACAAGAAAATACTTAAGTAAAATACAAGTCAGGCAATGAACACCAATATAGTTAGTGCTCTACATTTAAAAATAGAGGTCCATAAATAATTCAGCCATTTAAGCTTTCTTCTCTAGCTTAGTACAGTGTACTCATGACTGAAAAACTCCCACACGGATATTTAATGCTGCAGTACAAGGAGTTAGCACAATATATTTACTTTTCTTCCTGAGGAACAGCATTTGTGTGCAATTAGTAGGCTAATCTAACCAACGTAATATTCCTGATACCTCATAAATGAAAATGAGAATAGTAATTAGGACCTTAAGACTTGCATCTTCTGCAACTCTGCAGAACAGTAGACTAGAAGTCTAAGACTAACAGGCAAAACTTGTGATTTAAAAACGTAAGTGTACAAGTATAGGAATGCTATGGACTATACTGAGCAGGAAGGAAAACGTATGCCTGATGAAGTGCAACACCTTTGCAAAGAGCAAATAATGAATTAACCTGGAAGTCTTACTAACAGAGCAGGGGAGACTACGTTTGTCCTGTAGTCAAATTTGTAGTAGCACAGATTTGAAACACTAATTCTAAAATTTACATTCAGTTAAAAAAAAAACAAAAAAAATCCAACAAAGCTATAATTACCATAATTCAACTTAAGAAAGAACAGATACGCATAATGTAAGTGATGAGTAGATACCACTGACCAAAATGGGTCCTTATATTACCAGTATGTTAGGAAGCATGGTTTTCGGCCAGAACATCCCATCATGCTTGTCACCAAATAAACAGCAAAAATGTGATCAATCAAAAATTCTCACTCTTGTGTTTAAGACGAAAGCATGGTGAGTACAAATGAGGATAGGAGAAAATTGTGAAACTATACTGGGCCATGAATCTCAATACATTAGCATCCCATCAGGTATCAGGTCTTAGAAAGCATCATGAAACTAGTTTAAGACAGACAAAATCTGTTCCCTCCAAACAAGAATAGCAACATGAAAGAAAGAGCAAACTGATTTTCTAAAAATTGCTGTAGGGCACTAATACCGTCATTATGAGTCAGACGTAGGTACGTGTTAACATTTCAACAGCAAGGCGCTCAACTAGATGTTAAACATCAGATTGTTTATTTGTTACACTTAGTAACCATGGCTTAGTAGTACTTTTTCCATTATGTAATGGATAAACACTATAAAAAAGGCACTAGGATAAGAACAGACTTTATGAACTGAAACAATCAGAAAGGTTGTTTTGGTGTTTCTCTGACTGCCATCAAGCCATCCTATACGCAGAGTGAGTAATCTAAAATGTTCTTAGCTGTGTCACATACATCTACATGACCAACACCTAAAGCAGCATTTATGGTGTATGGATTCACTTCACTATTCCTTATTTTCTTCCATGTAACTCACGTTCCAATCAATTTCTTAAATCAATTTTAAACTAATTTCCTTTTGCTTCACCTTGAAAAGATACGAATAACTTTTTAAGTCAAGTCTTCTCTACTCACCACCTGCTTTTCAGAAGAAAATTCTCATTTAAAATGTTTTCCAAATATTTAGTTTTATCCTCAATACATTTCCCAACATTAGAAATTTGGCTTAGGTTTCTCCTGACATTTTAGATGATCAGCCTGAGCAGCATTGTCCTACTAATCTCGCAAAACAGTACAGACAACCACCCCATTTTTCTTTTTTTTTTTTTAAATACATATTTAATACCAAGGTTTTCAGCCAAAAAAATCAAAAAATTAGGTTAAAAAATCACAATTCAAGTTAAATTAGCGTGTTGACCAAATAGCAGTCTTCTATATTAAAAAAAAATAAACCCTACAAAACAACAGAAACCCTGCAGCACACAATGTTTATGCCTTACCACAAGCTATAGCAAGTTGCATTACGCACCACTAGAAATAAAAATCACGAGAAGTCTGATAGAATTAAAGACACCCTCACAAACATGGTAGAAATAGCTTTGTAAACAGCAGGTATTTTAAAACACTGGCTCCTAATTTAGTGAATGTCTTCTCTGAAGAGTGTTAACAATGAATGTCTGAACAACAGGCCTCAAAGTAAAAATGTAATCATGCAGCTCTCTCCTCTGAACCTCTTTCATGTTATTACAGGCATTGTTGCTTGCCTGTTTCTACATTTCCTGCAGACTCCCAAGGACTATGCAAACACCATATGCGTATATTTTCATTCTTCAGCTAGGTATTAACGTAATGCTGGTAAGGAAGTATTCCTGGCTTGTTTTGCTTCGTTAACTTTTGTTGACATTTCAGCAATGTCATTTCCCTGATGATTTTCTATGAAAACAGAAGTAGGCACAATTACAAAGAAACAGTTTTAAGTTTAAGTTTTTAAAAATCTAATTTTAATACATTTTTATGCCTCTAAAAGCACTGAAATGCACATTGTCTACTCCACCACGAGCTTTAGACTTCTCTAACAACTGTACCAAAGAAAACCTGAAATTATCAGATAATTATCTTAAATAGCCACAATGCTTTCAAACCACATTTAAAAAAGGATTTTTTTTTTTTAAATGTACTACAAATGCTTCCTTTATGTGAAGCACCTCCTCTCCCATGGCTGCGTACAAACTGGTTTCATGGCTCAGTTAAATACTATCCTTCCCTCCCTTCAAGGCAGTGGTTCCACCAATACCTCAATGTTTTTTGAAGTGTTCTCTAAAATTCATCATGTATTTTAAAAATGATACGCAGAAGTTGTAACCATTCTTAAAGTTTGGAAAGAAGCTAAATCTCTGGTTGGGAAAAAAAGCCTGTTTGCATTACCTTCTGTCACCTGAAGAAAGGAAAATAGCTTTTACATTTACCAAACTGAAATACTTCTTGATTAGTGCTTCTAATGGGGTTGCTACATGTACAACAAGAAACCACAGAAAGTGTTCCTTTTGAATATGTATAAACAGAAGTAAATATTTTTACCAGATCCCAGTCTATGCTGCGGAAAAATGTATGAGACTTGATATCAGAAAATCCTGTTTGTGGCTGACAACCAAGCCTTTCTTTGGGATCCTGCAAAAAAACAAAAGCTGAGTCAGTTACAGCCCATTTCTGTCAAAAAGCTTATCTACACAACTCAAGCATGTCCTGATAGTAAACAAAATGATACAAAAAGATGCACCTATTATGGCTACCAAGTCATTTCATTCTTTTTTCTTATTCTTTGATGAAGTTTGTATGAAACTTCATTTTTAACATAGTATTTTACAACTCAAAATAACTAGATTTATTTAAGAATTCAAAATTAATATCCTCTCCTTTAAAACTATAACGCTTCTATGGATTTCAATCAACTTAATTAAATGAGTAATAAGCATTTCAGAGAAGAGTTTATAAACATCTAGAACTGTTTTTAGTTAGGCGTGGGCTTTCAAAAAGTCTATAATGTGGAATTTTTCAGTAATTTAGCAACGAAGAAGTGGTATGTTGTTTTTTTAAACATACAGGATGCCAAGGTTTTATAGATTTTCTTAATAGTAAGCAGATTAACTTCTTAACCGTATTCCTTTCAACAGGAAGCTCTGACTTCCAGATATTAGATGCTAAAAATAAGAGAATGTTATTTACCTTGTTTAAAAATCCTTTTAACACATGGGAGGCCTTGACAGAAAGAAACCTTGGAATCCGGATTGGCTTCTCAAGAATAACTGTTACAGGTTTAAAAAAGCAATATTGTTTTTTCTGTTTTATGATATTGACCATGATTTTAATACAAACATACTGTTTAAAAATGTTACCATTTGGAAAAAGGGAAGATATCGTAATTATTTAAAATAATGCAAACAAAAGGAGCTACAACAAGGACTATTGCACCAAAACTTCAAGATTTCCCTAAAAGAAATGTTGCTTCATTATCTTTTTCTGTTCTTTGTAGTACTAACAGAGAATAGAACGTCTTTGGGGTCATTAGCATATGACAAAGTGTGCTTTTAAACAATACTTCAGTTGATATTAATCTCACCAAGAAGACTGTAGTAAAGTGTTATGTAATTGCAACAGTAACTAGCTTAAAGAATAGTTCTGCATTTTAGGGAATAGGCAACTTGACAATTGTCAAGCTTAAAAAGTTTCTGTTGTAATAAACGTTGCAAGCATTAGTACTTTTGTTTAGAAAGCTCATATCACTACTCCTGAAGGGTACAACTGATTAACAAACAGTTATACTAATTCCTTAAGTAGTAAAAGAAAAGTTATACGGATCAAAACTACAGCTCGGTAAGGTTCTTTCTCAAGAGATCCTCCTATCCTCTCACATAACATTGATTTTAAAATTCATTCTTGGCCTGTAGAGTGCCTTTGAACAAAGATGCCATTCTGTGCAACTTCTGATGGTTATTTCCACACTGTGGGCATGCTTTGTCTGCATCAGGCTTCCTAATTCCAGGCCATTTTATCTCAGTTCAACAAAACTCCCAGAATTAAAAACTTAAAATACTGGGGCCCTTTATATATAGTAGGTCTGTGCGGAGCCACGAGATAAGAGAAAAGGAAAACAAGACAGTTCTAAGTGTTTTACTGCAATGCTAACTTCCACTGTTCCTCCCCCAAGAGAATTCATGGGGAAGGAAAAAAAGACTGTACCTTGGAAGAGGTAATCTTCAGTGTTCATGTCTGGATTGTCAGTAATGATATCAAATGGAGATCTTCCTGCCATCATTTCAAACATCAACACGCCAAGAGCCCACCAATCCACGCTGAACCCTGTAAATATTTAAAGAGAAGATTTTCAGCCAGGACTCCTTGAATTCCATTGTTCTCTCATAATATGAAGATTAATGGCCTGTTTCTGCAGAGTACTGAAATTCTCTAATGTCACTGAAGCCACAGATATAATGAACAGCATCACTTGACAGTTCTCAGAATTCGGCAGCAGAGGCAACTTGTACAGGATTTTTGTAGGTGTCTGCCAGAGAGCAGTCATCCACTGTGCTTAAGCTGGAATTTTTTTTCTTTTTTTTTTTAGAGGAGGTTGAACATTCTAGAATCTTATAACAGTACACAGCTCAACCTACTGATTAGATCAGTTCACAACTAACACTGGTTAAAAGACTAGTTTTCATTCTGCATAAGCAATGAATTTTGGCACAGCATTCTAGCTTCGCCTGGGGGACAAGCGCAGCTGGGATGTAAACTACATCAAGGAGTGGGCTTGGTTTTGATACAGTATCATTGAATTGTTCTTTTCCAGGGAAGGTAGGATTTAAAAGAAGCTGAAATGAATGACTACAAGAGAAAAATTACTTTTTCATTTCAAAAAAATTAGACTCTGCCACATGCATATTTTCTCAAAATATACAAACAATACTATTTGAATCAACCTACAACCGAAACTTGGATTTCTGCTTGATTATAACTCTAATGTCAAATTGTTCAGTCCTAGCTTACCATATTCTTCTCCCCTTAGGATCTCTGGTGCAATATAATTTGGTGTTCCACAGAAAGTGCTTGTAGTGTCACCAGGGCCCAATCCTTCCTACATACACAAAACAGTTAAAAAAAATAAATTAAAAGTTGACCTCTGTTTGTCACATAGGAAACAAAATAGTAGAAATTTAACTCAGCCAACAAGGTCAACTTCATTTGTCCTCAAAAATGACCCACATAAAAAATAAAAAGGAAAAAATTACAAACGTGGTCCTATTCATCGGTCATTTTTCAGAGTAAAGTTGCTACTCCACAACTAAATTCAGGCCTCAGTAACACTGGTGATAAGCAAAAGGTAATTTCTGCCAGAATATTGCTCAGTGCTGCATTGGACTTAGAAGCTTGAACATAGATATACTGAGTGACAAAGAGACAAGAGAAAGGTAAGAAAAATCCTACCTTGCACATGCCATAATCTGTTAATTTGATATGACCCTCCGCATCCAGAAGAACATTGTCTAGTTTTAAGTCTCTGTAGATTATGCCTCTTTCGTGTAGAAAGTTTAGAGCAATACAAATTTCAGCAGCATAAAACCTGAAGTTGAAAAGGAGAAAATCACATTAACAGAGATTGTACAACAGCAGGTGCAAAGAAAAAGATATGCTCTTAAAACAAGAGCTTATCAGCCAGCTTTTCTCTATGAACAGGATACTGAAAAGCAGCTACATTTATTTACAAGGACATTGAACTCATATTGTAAAATTATTCCTTAAAATAAGGCAAATTATTTTAATTCTACTAATGAAGAAAATATTCTTTATCTCACATATCTTTCAGAAAAATCTCAAACTAACAACATACAAGAACCCTATTTTCAGCTTAAGACAGGACTTTACACAGTGCATGATAGCAAACCAGGTTTTTCTTCCTTCTATCACCAAATATATTAATTCATCATAAGATCAAAAGAATTAAAATAGCTACGTCATCTATCAACCTATCAAAGAAGTGTGAACTAGATATGAAGCAGTAAACAAAAATAAATAGGAATAACTTGCTAATTATGAAATGCTTTCTTGCTTTAAAAAGTATTTATCCTTTTTTAAAAAAGTTAACATTTCTCCCCATGGCACAACATTCTAATCTTTAAAAACAACCTTTCATTCTTCCTTTGCTATTCATCTTCTTTTATAGAATAAAGCTTTGAAAGCATTTCATACATAACGTTAAACAACACAGGACAACCACTACAGCTGTATTAATAAAATACCTTGCATGTTCTTCAGGAAGCTTTCTTTGCCGTTGCATATGAAACATAAGATCTCCCCCATTTACATACTCTATGACAAGAAATAATCTGAAAGTATATAATACAATTAATGGCTTCCAGTGAAATTCTCAATAGGAAAAAATTATTTGTACTCTTCCAATTTAAGCCATTTTCAACTTCCACTCTTGAATTAATCATTCATATTTCTCAGAAACTATTTAAGAAGGGAAAAAATATTTATTTAATCCATGTTATGTAGGATCACGTCCTTCACTTAAATGCAAATAAAAATGGTGAATTCAGACTAAATGGAAAGAGGCAGCTGCATTCAACAGTTTGGTGTTAACAGACATAAACAAATTTTTCTCCTACTACAACTTGTTTTCTTCGGACCAACTAACACAATCTGATGTTGATGAACTTATGCACTTGAAAACAGTTTCTTGCTTCTTTGTTTCTTTAGTGTAAGATTTGTAACACTACAGCTATAACCAAACCAAATTCAAGACATCGCGAACTGATTCTGCCGCCTTCTGTAGATTCAGGTATTATAAAACTCACACAGCGGCTGTCTTACCCAGCTATCATCCTTCTATTCCTGAAGCCACAGGGCCTGTGCTCAGAAAAACAGCACGCAGTTCCTCCTCTCATCCTTCTCCTTTCCAATTCAGAGCTGGAAATCCCTGCTTTTTGTCCCACACCAACTTACTGCCTTAGAACTGGCATTGCTAGAGCAGGGAAGCCCTGGCAACACCAATGCTTCCTTCCAGAGATTTCTGTGTGATGGCAGTGGTTTTGTTTGTAACAACTGCTTTTCATATATCAGTGATCAAGGTTTTTAAAACAAAATTTCAGATCTTTCTTACCGACTTGTTGTTTGAAAGCATGAATGTAAACCAACTAGGAATGGGTTACTGGATGCCTGTTCAAACACATGTTTCTCTGTCTGTACCCAATCAATGTCCTGAAATAGAATAATTGAACAATCAGAACTTCTGCTGGATAACCACTGTGGGTATTCCCAGAAATTGTGAATATCTGTTTTCCCTTATGTAGTGTCATTGTTACGATGTTCTTAAGAAAGATAAAAACCCCTAGATCTGGAAGAAGATAGAAAACATTTTAATTCCATTATATATTCAGAAGTTCCTTAACCATTTAGAAAGGGCTCTGCACAAAATTCACTAAAATCCTGTCAAGAATAGTTCCACAATAGAGAGACATTGTATGAAGGGAAACAGAGTTCAACCACAGAACAACCAGCCTGGCTGAGCAACTAAAGTCTCAAAGGGAATCAGGAAGTGTCTCCATCAAAAACAGATCTAATAGGTTTTGTGCTGAGACACTCCTGAAGATAAAGCACCTTACAACGGTAAACACGAGTGTCAATATGAACCTCAAATTCAATTTTGAATAAAACAATGTGTCCACTTTGGTTTTAATGAATGAGCATCTCCTTAAGAGACTTCAAAGGAAACTCAGTTTCATACATACGTATAACACACTAATATGGGCTGCCTGCTCACTGCAGACCGGTTATCCCATCCCCTGCATATGCCTACCATGGCACATTCCAGGCCTATGGCACTGCAGGTGGTTTGCTGGGATTTGTTCATGCCCATTCTATTCCACCCCCGACTGCTTTTGTTCTTTTTCTAACTTGCACACTTCAGTGTTTTTTTGTTTTTAAATCAACAGAATTTTGATGATAATCACGATGTGCAGCACTGATTTGCGTAGAAGACTTTTTAGAACAAGTCAGTTAAACCTTAGTGACCTTAAATGGTAGCAAACAACTTTTTTTAAACCTACGGGAAAAAAAAACACTCCGGAGTACTGTGCACATACGCACTGTAACTGCAGGAACAGTTTCAGCTCCTAGTCTGAAATACAAATACTTTGCATATAAATTATATAAATTTGTCTGCCTTTGAAAACATTTTTTTCGTTCTAAATTAAGTGCCCGAATTCTACCCCATTCATCTCCTCTCACAGATTAGCACACAAGTTGGTACATTCGTCATGTGCATTCTACTAAAATAAGGACTTTTATTAAAATAGTGGACATTTCTCTCAAATTTCATTTTGATGTTAGAGTTTATGCAGTTGATGACGCATTCAGAAGCTAGTAGAACTTCTGTTACACAAATGCCATCTAAAACTTCAGCTTCTTATTTGAGTATTTTTTGTTAAACAGTATTAAGCTTTAAAAATATGTAATGTAACACAATTAACAGCCTTTTACCTCATCGTCATGGACCAATTCTTTTTTCACTACTTTCATAGCGTAAATTTGATCATTCTTTTTTAATCGAACTAAAAGAACTTTGGCATAGCTTCCACGTCCAATAACTCTGATTAAATCAAAGTCCTGTAGTCCAAGCCCCTGAGAAATCTTAATTCCATCCATCCCATCAATGACTGGTTTGATATCCTGTACAAAAAAGGAAACAAATTTACGCTAGAAACAGATGCTTTCATAACAAGTAGCTATTACAGCAGAGGTCTTTAATCACTGGACAGAACAAGCTAACTTCACATGCTGTTGTCACTGCCACACAGATTTGAATGGTCAATTATAACCCACTTATTTAGAAATTTTTTTTGGTATTGGCTTTGCTCTTGTTAGTAGCTACTGTGTTTTTCAAGGTTCTAGTTTGTTCAATGAATTGTTCAAATATTCCCTACTGGAAAACAGAATGCAGTGCCTTTACAAATGGGGTCTTATTCATTCTTGACCTGTAAGCAGGTAGAATTACACTTTCAACTGAGCAAAGAGCATCTTCCATATTCTGACACAAATACTGTAGTACAAATTAATGAAAGCTAACTAAAAAGAATATATAAAACAGTAATTTGCTAAAGAATATACTTATCTTGATTTCAGTTTAGAAAACTGCCTAAGATTTACTACAATAATTTGAAGATTTTTAATAGGTGCCTATGAACATACAGAAATACCAATTTCTCAAAAGTGAGGATTTGCGGAAAATATTCATCGATGAAGAATGTTGTTTTAAAATTCCTTATTGATTTTAAATGACAAATTTAATTCCAACAAATAGCTGAGATAACATGAACATGAGACTTGAAAAGCAAGAAGTTCAATTAGACAAATACGCTATGCATTTGCACTTTCCTTATTTTACCAGGATATACAATGCTTTGACATACTTCTATGGCCTATTTTTATCTGACCTCAAACTACAGTACTTGTAGACAGATCAGCGTTCTGCTGAACTAAGGAAAGTATTTATATAAAGAATCTTGATCTAGGATTGACTGCTATTAGAAGAGATTGGTCTGAGCCTGAAGATTCTAGTCAACAAAGCTACCAGAATACCACATCCTCTTTGCAGGACACCTTAAATTATTTTAGTAAAGCTCAAAAGCAATATGTAAAGTCAGAGGAGCATAATTCAGGTCAGCTGAACAAACAACACCTATCAAAATTTAAACACAAACAGTATCTACCTGAGCAGAAGTCAGTAACTCCAGATAGCAATTAAAATTGTTTTAAATTTATATCTTTCCATCCATGAATTTGAGACAAATCCTAAATGCACATGACTGAAAATAAGGCAGTCACTTACCCAAGAGCAGCAACTATTCAAGTGTAAATTAATAGTAGTGACAAGCATTGTAGTGGAGGTAGAGACAAGGTGCAGGCTTGTTGAAGAGCAGGATAACTAAGTGCTAGCATTCTGCAAAGTGCATTTATCTCAAATATGCCAGAAGCATTTTTAGAAGCAGCTTCTTGAAGCCCTTTAGAATTTAAGTGTGTTGGGATCAAACTGCTTTAAAGGAATAATGCTCTTTGTATGCAGAGGTTGTGTCAGAACCTCTACAAAAGCTGAAAAACAGAGCTCAAGTCTATGTTATTTTACTTGTATTTCCACAGGAGCTCTCTATAAATTATTAGTTAGAGACAGCTACATAGTTAAGGTACTATCAGATTGAACCAATTTTCATAATGTTAGCCTGCAGAGGTAGCCTTAGGGTGATAAGGGGTGTACATCCATTAGAGAGGGCAGACGATGAAATGTCAATGCCACCGTATGTTGGAAGAACCAATAAAGTCAAAAACCTGTTAAATCGATGTTGTTTCAGCATGAATGGAGAGAAAAAACATCTCTCACATCATGATTGAGATAAGAGCTGTTTACAGAAGAAATCTGAAAATCCAAAAATACTTCAGAGATCATTTTCAGAAAAAAAAACAGGCTTCTCATTTCAATGGTAGCAGAAAAAAACAGGACAAATAACTAATTACTTTATAAAAGGTGTGTGATTAAGAGTGTGTTAAAGTGAATTACAGAAGTAATTTTAAAAACATACCTCAGAGTCGTCTTTAATGCTGTCATGTTTCCTGTTTGAAGGAATGTAGGGAACTGCAAAATCAAACAAAAGTAGTGTGATTAAGGCCTTCATTAGAAATCATTACAAAACTGATAAATGGAAAGATGATTTAGTGGCTTGGGAATAGCAGTTTGCTCGTCCAAGGTAACCTTTAAAAAAAATCAGGTAAATTGGAAACTGGGCCTCCTATACCACCTTTTTTGGTCTATAGATCCACTCCATCAGACCACACTTGCTAATAAAGAGAGCCCAGCCTAGATGAGAGTTTAACTCCTCCAATACTGAACACAAAAAAGACAACTGCAAACTCAAGGTTAAAGATCTCATCCTCTGAACTAGTTAAGGATGTCACAGGAGGTAAAGTTACCAACTTGATGAATTTTAATAGTGCTCCGATGTTCACGGATTTCTGGACTATGCTACTGTCACAGTACAAGTAAGGAAGCGCATGAATTCCATCTTTTAAACATCCTTTTTACCAGGAAAATACTCACTTCCATCAGCTTCTTCTGAAGGGAGGTCAACTTCATCATTTTTATCATCTAACTGAGGTTCCTGGGAAGGCATGACCGAATCCTTGTAAAACATAAATCATACAGGAAAAATGTCAATTTACACAGTCCCTTTTAAGTCACCACGTCTTATCACATAACTGCAATACAACAAGAACCTTACATTTGTAGCTTCTGAAAGAAAGCTGGATTTTGTAGGAAGTATTCCTTTGTAACACGTTATAATAACCATCTACCAAAAAGCCTAGATGTTATTTCAACTGTCCTTTGTAACTACAGGAGATGCTTAGCTGTCTTCTGAAAGTGAGTTTAGTACATTTTATTGCAAAGCTCAAACTTCAATTCTATTAAAGAATGTTTCATGGGGAACTGAAACAAAGTAAACATACTTCAGTGATGTTACATACTCAATTTAGAGCACTGGCAATATTCCTTTCCTGTTTAAAAAAACAGGAATAGTTACTCATTTTGCAAAGGTATTGAATAACTTGGTAAATACAACAATATCAAGCAATTTTATAATATGTTTGGATCCTGGTCTCATCCCCAACTCATGATGAGTCATGTATGATTATTCCAGTAGGTATAGCAACACGCATAAATAAATTGCAAAGAATCTGGTAGTGTCAAGTCATATGTAGGCAAGTCATATGTAACACCAGTGAAGAAAAAATTGGGTTTAGCTTCTAGTTAACAAAAAGATGACGCAAGAACCAGAGAAATACTGGTTAAAGTCTGTGACAAGTATATAGAAGAGCTAAAGTTTAGGGTCACAATTTAATATTAAAAATATGGGAAAGATACTGGAGTTGCTGCTATGACAGAGAGGAAGAAAACAGGATTGGAGAAACAAACGGAAAAACATCAGAGGTGCAAATACCACACAAGTGCCTTGGTGCTTAAAATTCAGCAATAGGCTAAAAGAAGCGACCACTAAGATTGTCAATAACAACTCTTTATCTATCTGTAAAATAAATTATCTCCACTGGAGAAGTCACACTCGAGCTTGCTCACAGTTAGTCATATCACAAGTTTTCTTCTCAGTTTGTCTGTACTGCTCACAAACTAAAGGCCTGTCCTCCACAGACATTCTGGAAACTGAAAATCAAATACTGCCAAGTGTTATAAATCTTCAACCATTCAGGATGCATATCTAGAATAAGCAAAACAGGACACAACCAAACACCTTAGTTTTAGACAGAAAGCAAACTTACCATATGCCTTTTGCAGGTCAGTGGAACAAGTATATGACAACGTTTATGGACCAACAATTTGCAGTTGATACACTTGTAGCCTTGCCTTCCGAGACCCCATATCCTTTCGCTGCACTGGCCACAATATGCTCTCTAAAAGCCAGAACACGTATCATCAATTTCAGTTATCAATTCCCTTCTGTAGGCTGGTAGTCAGCTGGCAGAAAGAACCCACCCTACAACAACCCATCCTACCCATCTCCTAGGAATATTGAATAATAGTTATTTCAGAATACCCAGGATTTCATGAATAACTGAAGGTTACACCTCATGCTTAGAATTGAGCTAAAATACACTTTTTTTTAAACTGAATGTTAAGAAAACAAATGTCTCAAGCAGATGGAATACATCACAACCTAACATTTGCAAATCATCTTAGACAATAAGTCTATTCTGAACTTCAGATGCTGACAGAGGTTACCCAAACAAAATCGACAAGAATTTGCACAAGAGTACACAAAAAGCAGCCAAACTGACTTTCAAGAACACTAGCACAAAATATTATGAGCCTCCACAAATTAAAGTATAAAGACTGGTCTACATATGCACCTATACACTTCTGACAATGGTAGAACATCAGTAGAAACTCTGCAAAACAAATTAAAAATCTTATCTATCAAGTCTGATTTAAAGCCTCTGCACGTTGCATTATTTAATATCAGAAATATATGGCCTTTTTTCTTCGTGCAGGGAAATCACATCTGAATAAATTAAACCAAAATGAGGACAAAGGAAGAAGTAAGACATTCTGCTGCTGACTTTAACAAGGCACTTCTTGAAATCATTTCTCCGGTGTATGTGTGCTGTGGTCATTTTCTCTACGTTACCCAAACTGCCAAACAGATTCTTTTATGCCAAGAAGCCACCTAATCTCAGTTCTCTTTCTACACACGGTGCACAGATTGCCAAAAGAAGATGTGCTCAGTGTTCACTATCTGCAAATTTTCCCCAGTAGTTCTGACAGGCGAGGCTGCCTATCACTCTACAAGCTGCACAAGCAGTCCTGCGCTCATCCCCCATGCCAGGCTTCGAGCTCTGCAACTGTCCCAAAGCCACAGAACAGTGAAAGTCTGTTCCTCTGAGCAAACTGCAGTTAGTGTGGTTATTCAGATCCTCAGACTAATGAATCATACAGTGTCCTGCCCAAAAGTGTTCAACAACTACGAATCCTTACTGGTAGTATTTAAAAAATTAATACAAGATTGGATTTTTTTGAAATGTTTTCTGTATTGCCTTTCTTATATTTTGATAGCTGTAGAAAACCAAACGTAGCTACATTCCAGTCAGCTATACAGCTAGTTCTTGACTGGGAATAATCCAAACTACACTGTCCAGGCCAAAACAAACATAAAAACCGTACTGTGTACAAGAGAGCAAGCCTTGGACATCTGTAGCCACTTCTTTCCATTTCAAAACTCCTGCTCCACCAGACTACCTTTAGTATTCTTATGTACGTCTGGCAGCAGTAACATGAAGGCTAAATAAAATGTTTAGGGCCTGGAAAAAGCATGCAAGAAATTCTCATTTACTTCAGTCAGATGCAGGAAAGCAAGAAAAAAAATGGACAAAGGGGCAGCTCTCAAATTCCACGAGGAATACAGGTATCCCTCATGCCTCCCCAAAATGCATACAAACACAGAAGAGTTAACCCTTACATTATGCCCAACAGAGATATACTGAACAATATCAAGGCTTAGATTCTTGAACACGTTCATTTACCTGAATTAACCAAAGAGGTCTTAAAAAATTATTTTGAAAGAGGAACAAATTCATAATGTAATACTGCAGTCTTAAAAATTCAGTCAATGTGAAAATTTAGTGTCTAATTCAGTAATGCTTACCTATATGACTAATTTATTAATCTTTGCATTTTCGTGTCGCATCAGCTCATGTCAACTTTATTTCTAGCTTCAGCTGGATTTTGTTTGTACTACGGTTTTATATGATTCTATTTCTACAGAGACAGTTACACAGTCTTGTTTAGGGCTGTTAGCAAATAAGCATGCTAATGAGGTTTCAAAATCTTCACTTGTTTATTCACCATCAGCCTAATTCCCATAAAAACTTATTTATATTAATAACACTGGATGCTTAATGTGGCAGATATGTATTCACAATGCTTCAAGGAAATGCTTTATGAGCATCTCAAAGTATGGAATGTTTCATACTACAAATTAAAAAAATAGTCGGTACCCCACATTAGACAAATGCTTGTTGTAATTCAGATAAATAACTTATTTTCACATATCCAGCAATACTGAGATTGAAGGGGCTTTTCCTTCTTTTAAAATGCAGTTTTGGGGTGGGGAGCATTAAAAAAAATATTCCATCCAGGCAGTAGTAAAGATTTCATAAAAGAAATGTTACTGCTGAATCAAAAAGTTAACTCACCTCACTGTACTCAGTTTTGTACCGAATTCCCAAAAGTGTACATTACATTTGTATATGTGCTGCAATACTTTGACATAATGGGCTAAGCCAAGGAGGAGCCTCAGCCTTAAAGCTACATTCACTTGCTTATGTGGATTAAGTCAGATTCTTAATACAGCTGTATTTTAGCTCACACACGGGATGTTTTTTCTTAATTAGATTATGTAATACTTCAGATTCAAAACAGTTAAAGGCTACGGCTCTTGGTATTAATTTCAAGAACGACAAAAAGTACTGAAGGTAAAAGATTATGCTGCAATCAAGCAGCACGATCACAAAGGGTGGAGACGAGAAAAGCTGATCTAGGCACATCAGTTTAAATATTCACAAAAACAGTTATTAGAGACTTTAAATACATTTTCAGCTAATCAGATTTAAAGACTCAGCTGTATGATTTTTACGACCTGAATAACACTGCACAGACCAAAAGTCACATCAATAAGCATCCTGCTTTTCCTCTCTTTTCGCCACTCAAATACAGAAGAGCACGGACTGAGAAAACAATTACCACAGAACATTACCAAAACCCAACATTTTATACAACAGTACTCACTCTGTTAAAACGTTTGGCTTGAAACAAATGCCCATTCACTCTGTACAGCTTCCTCCATCTTCTGGCTCCACGTCGGTAGATTGATTCTAAGAAAGAAATTAAAAAGGTATAAAGCAGCAGCATGGTTGCACAGTGACAGCAGACGCACTACATTAAGCAAGTTGTGACTAAAAACAATCTTGCTTTTCTAATTATCAACGCACAGCTAAAATCCCTGCTGATTTTTTTTATTTTTTTTTAAGGCAGCCTTAAATGACAGCTCCTGCAGGATGTGCTTTCACCACTGCCTCTCCCTTTTCTCTATCCCTGTCTTTTTCCTCACATGATCGTAATCTTGTTAGTTTCTTGGCTGCTGGCTGTTCAAGCTCAGGTGAGAAGGACAGATAACAGATAGTTAAAGAAACAGTTTCCTCCAGTAAAATTACAGTGTCAACACAAACACAAAGGGTGTTTGGTGCTAATAGGGCTTTAGCTGCACAGTACTGAATATGATACTAATCTGGAGAGTTGCATTATTTGACCTCAATTTCATCTTTGTTAGCAAACATTACCCCAAAATATTTCTTCTGTTATGGAAGCAGCACAAGTAGAGGTCTGCAATTATTTCTAATATAGTCTAAACATGACAACAAGAAATCATTTAAGCTGTTGCAGACAGATTTTTCAAGAAGCCATACAAGATAGTACATAGCATCTACTCCAAATGTATTTGTTGTCACTTCTCACATACTTAAGAGCAACGTTTGAGTGACTAATTAGAGAATTTCATATTAAATACTAAGTGCTGAAAAATTCATTGTGCAGCACCAGCCCTGCGTGCAGCTGTAATGGTGACACAGCCAGTCCCTGGCACACAACCAGCACCATGGCTTCCCATAGCAGGCAACCTCAGGGGTACTGGCTGGAGTGGGAACACGGGGAGGAAGAGGTGGGTGGTGAGCTAAGCAGAAGAGTCAGCAGTCATGTTATAACTGGCAATATAGTCCTGCTATAAAAAATAGTAAAAAAATTAAAGAAAAAAGTCACATTTAGCATGATTTCCATTGCTGAATAATTAGTTCTAATGACACCTACTAAAGGATTCAAATTTATGAGCTTGAGGTTTACTGTAACACAGTTAGAAAGCTATTCTTGACAGTGGAACACTTATGACATCTCCTAAAACATTTCCAAGGATATACATCTTGCAGTGTTTTTACTGCTAGTATCACATTGCTTGCAAAAGAAAAATCAAAAACTAGTATACTTATTTAGATATCACTATTTTGTAGCTATCTTCAGTAGCATGATGAGAAAGATTTTCCAACACAGAGCTTTAACTGTATGCCTTTTTAAACACAAATCATTTGTACGAGTTATAATGCAACTTAAAACAGTTGGCAGCTTGCAAAAAATGTATTTCATACATTTCATACAAAAAATTACAAAGTAATGCAGTTTCATAGGGAATTGAGAACTAAGCAGCTTAGGAAGTCTAACTCCCTCTGAGAAGGTAGCAGTAAAATGCACACTTTTGTTTTATTCATACCTCGTGAATAGCAACATACATGCTGTACGTCCTACGTAGGTCCGCTGGTTCTGCCAATGAAAACGATTCAGTTTCCTAATGTGGTTCTATTAGGATCGTCTTACATTGACCTAATTTCTTCTGTCATCCTAACAAGGTCTATTAAATTGCTTTGTACTTCTCTTTAAGAAGCATTGTAACTTCTCTGTAGGAATATCCATCAGTTGAACAGTTTTTGTTTAACTGAGAGTCCAATACTTGTTCTTAAAACTGTCCTTTAATCAGCCTCATACAAGTGAAACAATGTTGAATATTCAACATGGTACACAGGGAAATATACAATGTTAACTAAAATGCCTGACAATGTAGCAAAGAACATGTAACAGGAAAGCTTTGATAAGACCTAGTTGGTAACATCTCAACATGGAGAAATGTGTAAAGACTGAATTTATAACCCTCAGAAATTAACATAAAACCATCTTTAGTTCTCATGTGTTGTTTCTGGCTTTCGGGTTCCAAATACCTACATTTTATTTATAACTTTAAAGGTAATGCAGGAGAAATTATTGATGAAAAATTATTTTCACTTCATATCGAGCCAGCTACAGTCAAAGGCTATGACATGCACATGCAATGTGTGAACACTGGCTGTAACACCGGTCAGATTTTAAATATTCCTTTGTTGTCCTTCACAAGCAAGACACAAGTACTGAAGATTGTTACCCCCCAAATCTGGGAACATTCATACATAATATTCGCATGTGCAAATGTTTACTTGGCAAGTTTGAAACAGACATTGCACTAATAAATTGATTGTTAACAATTTGAAAACAACAAGAAGATGAAAGACTGCCTGACACAGAATTAGCACACACATGGCTACTAGAATAGGGGTATCCCAACTGATATGCTCATTTGACCCAAAGAGCTCTTCAGAATCTGCCAAATATAAACTTTCCTTAAAGCAAGCAAACAAACAAAAACCCTTTCATAAGCGCAACGAAAATTTAAGTGAGAGTCTTGCAACACTATTGTAAAGTTTTTGCCTAAGCACATGCTTTGAAGAATAAACTTCACTCTCAGTAAAACAAAACAAACAAAAAAGCATCGGTGTAGTTATTGCTAGCACTTTAAAACAAACTTTAGCTCCATTTATTCAGAAAAATCAAACCTAATTCAATAGTGCTTTGTGAAATGCTACTTACTCTTCATAATTAATTATGAATCTTCCTGATTAAACTGTGAAATATGCCATACACAAACATCAATGAAAAACGGTTCCACCAGTTGTGGGATGGCTTTTCACCAAGAGGAAGAAAACTTCAAAGATGTTTTTCCAAAATAGCTAATTGATTCATTAGACAAAGCACCATATGGAGGCAACCTAATACATCTGTGTTCTGAACAGTAGCTTATCACTGACATGAGGAATATTAAGCGACTGGTAAGTTAACGAGCAGCTCACGCTGATGAAGTCTGTAAATAAAGAAGCAAGTCACCTCCTTAATTACCGATAAATATTAAATCAAAGTCGGGATTTTATAATATCCTTAGGAGGCAACAGTATAACAGAAACTGAACTTAACACAGCTTAGCTTTAAAAAGTAGGAACCAAAAAGGAGTGTTTCTTTACCATACTTAAATACTGAAGAGGACTACTTTTTCAGTTGTATTATATTATTGAATGCCTAAAACAATCAGCCAGCTGCCTGTGTGTAAAAAGCAGTGTAAAGCAGCCACTGTTGTGCAGTTCCCTCTGTTGTCAAGCTCTGCAACTACATCACTAACAAGAATGCCCAAGGAGCCCCGTAAATATACTGGACAGTTTTTTCAAAAACATTCCTTTCATTTCTCTCTCTTTAAAAATGATTATAAGAAGAAAAAAAGGAAAAATAATAACAAAAACTTCAGATATAAATTGATGAGTGAATTAACAAGTCTATTGTTCAGTCTTCACTGAAGACTAACTAATCTACAGAAGATACTCCCCTGTTCAAGAACAACCCCACCAGAACTTACCAGAAAGGGTGTGAACCTTGCCTTTGAAAAACAGAACTTGGTAAAGAAGAGAAATAGAAGAGCAATTGTTTTTCAAGTGACAATATATTTTCCCAGCACTGGAGAACAAAAAGAATTTAAAAGACAGGCCCAACCTCCCCCCAGGCCCAAATTATTATTTTTCCATCCAAAGAAGTTTGGCAAACCTTGTACTTTCCAGAATATGTGAGAATTCATCAGTTGTCTGAAAAGTGTGCTTTACAACAACGAATGGCAGTAAGACAGCCACAAAAATTTTATTTCCTCTGCATTTGGATTTTACAAATGCTTTCTGCAATTCCAAAGTCTGCTTTTATGTGAACAAACCATAATGAAATCTTTTACCATACTAAGCAAAGAGATAATTTGCTATTGCTGCAAATCACTTCTCAGAGATTAATGCAAGTTGTTTACAGGCCAATTACACTGCCTGCCAGCTGGACAGTATGAGAATGCCCAGTTTTTGTTTTGTTCTTTTAATGTTTTGCTGAGCAGACAAGTGAGCATTCTTTCAAAACCAACTCAGGAATTACCACTAGGAAATGGATACTGGTATTTCAGATGGACTCCGAATTACATAAAAGGTTAACGTATAGAGATGATTACATATAAAGATAAATACATTTTGGGAAAGCAAACTCTAGAGAACTTAGATAGTGCATTGCTTCAATATCCGTTACGTAATATTTTCCCAAGCAGTGAAACAAAACTGCTTTCTAAAGCACGTAACAGACATACATTGTAGGGTATAGTAATAGGCCTTATTATGACTGAACTGCTACATACAATTGACGTTCTTTTTCAGAAGCTAGAGAAGGAAGTATCCTTAACAATGTAAGCATCAACTGCTTTCACCTCTTGCAGTTATTAAAATGGTCAGAAGATGGCATTTTATTTATTTTATTTAAAACAGACTAGCATTTGGGAAGCAACAGCATCCCCATTATACTTTTCAACATACACCAAAGTAAACCTTTACGGGGAGGAAAGAAACAAGCACAATTAGGACAGGAATAATGAGGGAAAAAAATCAAGTGTGCTACATGGAGTATCATCAGAGAACCAACGGGGGGACCACAACCTATATCAGAGAGCAATAATACCGACCTGCCATTCGTTGCAACACAGCCAGAACACTTTCTGAATACCCTACTCCCCACTGGCTTCAAAGAGGTCAGCCGACTTCCATTTCAGGATTGCTGGATGTAAAACCGGTCCTCCATACACACTGATTTCTCAGGCGTGAGCTCTTGGTTGCTCATATTCATACCCTTCTGTTAAAATGGCTCCGTGCCATCACAAGGTGATAAACCAGACTTAATAAGACACTGGCATCCAATAAAAGCAAAGCTAACATCTCATTTCAAAAAGCTGCACTGCTGCTGTGTTCTCCTTTAGATCAATCACACCTGTTAATGCCCTATCCTCCTTCTTGGTGTAAGAAAAAGACCAAGCTCATTTTAAAAGCTCATCTGAATGGTTATTAGAAAATCAGGATTGCCTCGTCACTAAAAAATACTGACTGTACTCAAAGTACATGAGAAAATTAGGAATCTAAAAACTCTTCAAGAACACAGGTTTTCAATTTCAAACAAAAAAAACAGAAATACCTTACATTCACAGAAATACTAGAAATAAAATGGCCATAACATAAAGTTTCCCTTAAAAGATCCTTTAACTTGTGACCGACAGATGGACTGATCGACCAAAAATATCATGCCTGCAGCCTGAGACGCACCTCAGAGGCACCTTGTATGGAAGGCAGCAACACATCCTACCTGGAGGAAGACAGCCATCAAACGAAGAGAAGACATCCAAGGAGTTGACTTCACTTTCTTTGCTCAAGAGATGCTATCAGCCTTTTAACTCGGGCACCTTATCTAATTTGGAGACATCTAAACATTCAGTAGAAAACAGTTTACAGCACTATTTCCTGAAAACTGCAATGCAAGTATAACCCCCAACTATCATGGCCAACACATGCGTGAGATAGCTTGGCATGTTTCTGGAAAAAGACAAAAATAAGCCTTAAAATCCCATAGTCAGATATAGCAAAAAAGACATTAATGGTCCAAATTGCCTTAACATCAAGAACTGTAATTTTGGTTACGACGCTGAGTGCAGTAAGAAGTATCATGGCTAAAGCAGCCTGGCTTACATATGATTTGGGCAATGCACAGAAACAGGCAATCATAGCTTGAACCTCATGCAAAACTCAACATCACCTTCAGCATGGCACAATCGCACAATTTAGTGAGTCTACACCACGTTCAAAAGTTCGATTCTTTTCATTAGAGACTGCTGGGCACACAAGAGAATAGTTAAATACATCTGTAGTATTACCAAAATGGATACGTCTGGGATTATAGAAGGATCAGAGTAGGATTCTCCCAATCACTGGCAGAGAAATTGTAGCAAGTTAGGGTAATCAGCTTACTTCCATACTGAATTCTAGAACACCAACTGTGAAATCAATCACAGAACTTGCATACAGTTCTCTTTACTTGGGAGACTAACCATTTATTAACTAGTTGTTAAGAGCTGTTAAGAATCTGACTTGGTGATTAACAGCCCAGAGTTTACTCATTAATATCTATTCAAAACAAAAATGTTTGACATTAAAATGTATTTTAAAAAAAAGGCCACAAGAATACGGAACCAGTACGTAAATGATTTAATTTGCCTTAGTGTTGAATTAGATCAAAATGAAGTTCTGAATATTTAAGAAATCTATAGCAAAATAACTTCAGGAGGAAATGAAACATTTGTTCAGTATTAAACCCCATTTGTCACACACAGACGTCTAACCAGTATACCTAGTTACCCAAACTATTAAGTTCACTTTTTTATTTAGGTATATTTTTATCTAGATATTGCCCATGTTTCATGTTTTTACATTTTATAGCTTTAGCCAAACCTCTCATTTGTATTTAGCAAGCCCTCAGTGCAAACAAAACCCAGATTACTGAAGCAGAACACATCCCAAATATTCACCATTTTACTACCATCTGAATCTACTTGGCAGGCCACTTTTTTTTTTTTTAAAACTTCTATGTATTAGTACATACATGAAGTACTACCTTCTACTATAAATAACCTGGTAACTGAAAGCCTCCATCTTCAATACAGTCTGAAATTTCTGAAGCAGGCATACAAAGAATCAAGGAGCAACCCAATGAAGTTTACTGCAGGAATTTGGTCCTACTTCATTTTCAGTAGCTCACATGATTTAAGACTTGCTAGGTAGTCTTGAGCTATATTGGCACCACATAGTCTAGAAAAAACTGAGTCCTTTTAGTTTATGTAATTCATTATGCATTGGTAGCTATAGGGGTGAGAATTCCAGTATCAGTAGTCAAAATACTTATCTGAAGAGCTCTATCACGTGTAGACCTGCAGTGGACAACACTAGCAAAGCTCAAAGTAATTTCCAACCTTAGCCTGGCATCAGTGACAGCAAAGCTAGTAAGAGCTACTGCCAGAATCCTGAACCAATTCTTTTTCCCCCCAGTGCCCTTTGTGTCCCTCCTGTGACTGCGCCAGACAGCGATCAGAAGGAACTGAATCCAGTTTGTTAAAGCGTGGCCAGCTAAGACTACGTCAGATCAAACTTCCACCTAGTCTTCATTATCTTAAACAGCAAATTATAACATATCTATTGAAAGGGTTGGAGGGAAAAAACAAAGAAGTTAACTGTTGACAAGCCTTCCAGAACACCTTTTAGAAGATTTTGTAAGCCTTACAGGAAATGGTTAATTGATTTCTCAGTGGTGTACCTGACTTTTAAATTAGCTGTATTTCATTGGCTATCTTTTTCTAAGTTAATAGATGTATTTCTTAAGTTTTCTTCTAATGTACATCAAATGACTTGATTTGACTTCAAGTGATAGACATCCACACCTATTCAATTACATCATCAATGGAAAATGCAAACCTACTCAAAAAACCCACCAGCTATTCAAAATGAATTTCACATTATTTCAAATCAATAAGGCTTGTATAAGGTAGCCTCCCCGATGCCCTTGAAACCATTACTTGATTCCCACACTCTGAATGTTAAGACATACTTTCTGAGTCAGGCTGTTTTCCTTCACAGCATGATCCTATTACTTCGGCTTATGATCCATTCTAAAAACAGTTCCATTTCCCTTCCAAACGTTTACATTATTCCAGTATTAGCAGAATGGCAGAAGCTCAGTTTAGGTGTTAGTTCATAAATGTGTACTTTATCTCTTCTAATAAATCAGACCAAGTGCATTTCTCTGGGTATGATATTAGCAGATTCAATTGGAAGGAATTCAGGAGTGTGCAGTATCTCAGTATGACAGGATACTATTACCTTGCAGCAGGATTAACATTCCAGATCTATCACCTTCCAGCCCGACAGACAGGACCCATCAGTATCTCAGAGTACCTCATTCTGCTTTGTGTTAGGAGGAAAACTGAAATTAACAAGAATCCACATTTGTCCACTTATGTCACGAGTTCTGTAAGTTGTGCTCAATACTTATCGTCCAACAGGAGTCACACCTCAGAGAGACTCCCAGCTGTACTTGCACTCCTTCTAGGCTTCCTCACAACATAGAGAGAGAACATTTGGACATTTCACAAGTATAACTAAGAACTCATTAGCAGCATTATAATGTATCACTAATCTTATCATTATTTAGTAACCAAATAAGAAAAACCTGAATACTTTCAGAAGTTCAACAGACCTGGTATACTCTAGATTAAATAATTATACACTAATAGCAAACTGAATCAGTCTTCCAACTTACTTTATGATGCAGAGAACTACCTTTTCCCAAGAAAGCAGCTATCCATCCCAGAGCTTCTCATAGTTACAGGAGAAAAAATGCAAATGATACCATCTTATGTACCTGTCCTCTCATCTGCTCTGTTAATGGAACACTACAGCATTCTACACGTCAAAGAAAGCATGGTTAAATCTTTTGAATTAATGAGAGTATTTGTCTTTGAGCTTTCGGAAGGAGCTGTTCCATTCACCCCACAGAGGAAAGGAAGATAATTACACTAGATCTGCAAAGTTTACATGCTGCTTCCCACCTAAAACCCTTCTGATCTCTACTGTGTTCCCCATTATCTCTGTGTATACTATGAGAACTGCTGTGTAAAATCATTATGATAGTTATTTTTTCTAACAAGTTTGAAGTAACGTTCAGTTAACCTGCAGTTCTATTGTTAAAAGCATAAATTGCACCTTGAAATTAATGGAGCAGGTCCAATGGTTCTGTTCTGTAAGATCACTTTTGGTTTCTGTATGATCAGGTTTTTTTGTTCTGTAAGATCAATTTTATCACTGCCTGGGTTTTCCCTTTCTTTGCAATCCCTATGGGTAAGAACAATTTTTATCAGAACCAAAAATCTAAAGAACAGGAAATCCTGTACTAGTCATGGGGTATCTGCACCTGCTTTACTTAAGAAAGAAGAGATGATAACCTGAATTACAGAGGAGTTGTATGATTGTATTATCATGCTATTGTAAAAGTACACAACCATACTAAAATCAAGGTTTTGCTTTCAAGTATTTTCTGGTTGACTTTTAAATAAATCCCCAGCTAATAAACAAAGGAAAGCACTTACAGAAGAATTAGTAGTGGGACTTCAGAACTACAGATCAGGTGCTTTCTGGTCACTATTGAGCATCCCAGTTTTTCCTTTTTCACTACCCAAGTCACTACCTTCCCCCTGTGGTTTAAGGGCTGAACTGCACAGTCTGTTCAGCACTTAACTCTTGCACTGACAGCGATGATTAGGACTCTCTAATGCCTCTTCTGAAAACCACCCTTTCAGCAGACCCTGAAGTAGTTGCTATCTCCTTATTTACTTCAGAAGACTTACACTCCACCTAGATTTGAACTGACAGCAAGTCTGCAGTGGTTAGCCAACCACTATCATTACTTATTCTTACAAAGCTTCACTCCTTAAGTGCTCTCCATTTCAAATCAGCAGGACCTGAAGTTTCCCCTCACAAGACCTTATTTCTCACAAAACTCAAAATTCCAAGAGAGAAACACTGAAGAGCCCATTTATCTGCTGTGCAAGCCTCTGGGGCTATTTGTGGCTCAGTTAAAAAAAAACATTAAAAACCATAACTTGTATAGAGAACAGTTTTAAGAAGTATTAGAGAGCCCCAAGTAGAATACCACCTTCCTAACCTTGAGCATATCCTCTAAGAGGGTTACACATTAAACAGTTCTTTCAAGCTACCAAAACAGAAAGGCCTAACAAAGGTTTAACAGTTTTGCCAATGTCCACTGATTGCAACAAGAAACACAAAAACCCTTATCCCCTTTCCAATTTAGTGGCCCCAAATGCCTGTCCACCAAAAGCAGATTCTCCAGCTTACGAGAGAAGCGTATAGATTGAGGTTGGAGAGGTAAGCCGGGGGGCTAGAGCCAGACATCACATTTCAAGCAAGTTTTCTAAAAGCAAGTGACATCTCCCTTGTACGACAACACTACAATCTGAGCTAATAGAGGAGGGGGTGAAATAAATAAAAGGAATGCAAGGTATTTGTTACGACACCTTAAAGACTAGCTCACATATTCCTTATCCTACTGTATAGTTTATGAAGCGGTATACAAACATCTGCTAAGACGTCTGATATTTTCCACTCAGAGGACATCAAAACCCACAAACTGATGCATGCTTTGTAATTTCTTACTTAAATTACCCAAAAGGAGGCCTAGCTTTTTATTCATCACTGGATATTTCAGAGCTGAGAAAAAGGCTGGAATTATGTTAGAATGAAAAATATTAAGTGATTCTGAACAAAACAGATGATTAGCTACAGCTCTGTATTCAGTGACTTACCCTGTCTCATGATCTGTACGTATATTTTTCAAATACACCATATATGAAAAAACAAGTGGCACACAGTAAAAGAATGGAGGGAGAGATTTCAGGTATTCTTGAGAAACTATGACACAGCTATTTTCAATTCCTAGGCAACAATATATCTTACATTAAAAATATTACAAAATTCTCCTCTGTCAGTTCAGTTACTGAAAACCAGGAGGGGGTTACAAGCAGTTTCAAAATTGACTAATTACCCAGTGCAATCCAAGCTGTGTCTTCAGAATACTCTCTATGGTCGCTATAGTTCCTTTCTTCATTGGGGAATGAAATTGCTTCACGTGCTCTGAATAATCTAATCCCTGCTGCCAATACAGTAACAAATGAAGGGGAAAAACCTGCCTTATGAGCTAGAAAAATATTTACAGGCCACACTACTCTAGCAAGAAGCCTTTTGGAACTAGTTGTAGTGTTACACAGAATATAAAGCAGAAAACAAATATCCACACCTAAAATAAAATAACTCAGGACAATAACTAGGTTAGTACAATACCTTTACTCAACCCTACAATGAAATTTTCAAGAAAGGTGGCATGGGAAAAACATGAAGCCCAAACACCTAATGCTAAAATATTATTCAGATAAACAAAGAGCATAAGAGACATTCACAACACAATGTAATCATTACAAAAAAGAAAGGCCAGCAAGATCAGCCAGAAGTATAAGATAAGAACACTAGTCTACTGTCATACTAATGCTCTAAGTACTTGTACGTTAAAAACATTCATTCTGTTTATGAAATGATTTAAAGGTTCCTTACTCTGCATTCTTGTATTACATGAAGCCCACAACAAAACAATCCTAACATTTGTTATCACTAGCCACCCAAATCAAAGATATTTTCAACATTAAATACACACATTTTGTTCCGATGTAAAAACACAGAGGTATACTAGCACAGTATATTCTGATTAAATTACTAGAGACTAAGTGAACCCTTATTCAAAGCAAGCATTTCACAATTAAACAATCCACTAAATACAATTCAGCAAAAAGGCCTTAGCAAATGATGCTTCTAAAAGCATTCATCATTAGATCAGCAATCTTAAAATAAACAGGCCCTGAACACATACCGTCAGGGTTTTTTGGATACATTTCTTTCATTAATCTCCCTTAGCAGCAGCAGCATCACTCACTCTTCTGTCCTTTTCCTCCCAAAATACACTCCCCAGGAAGGAGGCTTTTCACTGCAATTTTATCAGCATTTCGGAGAGGTCTCGCCGCCACATCCCTACGCACAGGAGGCAGCAGGAATCTGTGCATTTGTAACATCTATGGCTGCAAAGGAGGCTGGTAGGCAAAGCAACTATATCATACCCAAAACGCTGACTTCTATTATCTACCGCACCACACGTACACACACACTGCATCAATGGCCTCGATTCACGACAGCAATCACGACGATATACCAGATCTATGTACAAGGCATGCATTACTCACTGGGTTTTATTCTTTAGCTTCTTCAGCATGGAATTCTTTATCCTCTACAATGCAGTAGGTACGAAACGAAACATTTTCCCTTTATTCCACCGATGCCGCTGTTTGAATACCATTAGATACCAAGGACAATAGGCAGGATCAGCTCGAACATTAAGCGCAAATATTTAATGGAAGACTGGTTACCCTCGTCTCTCCCTTTCACATCTCTGCCTCATGTATCCAGGCACGGGTGGTACTGGCTCCCTTGGGAGGCTGTAGCTAGCAGCTGAGGCACAAACTAAAACATGGCATGGATGTCAAGGAGCTGATGTCACAAAAACAAGTATTTCTCTGATAAAACGGGCAATTCCGGCAGGGAAGTCTTACAGATCAATAGGAATTGTTCAGCTCAACATGCTTTGTTATACAACGTGCCGCAGCAGCGAGAGGAATAAATCAGAGCAAGATCTGTCAGGGTAAATAAGCGGAGACGACAATAATTAACAAAACTGCCAATCAGATATCACGCTTCGCATCAGGATATCAGGAAGGCTCTCACTTAGGAGCACAGACAAGAAATACAGACACTTCCCAACAGCCTTGTTTAATATCGATTCCAAAATAATTGCTCATCTACATCTAAAAAGTAAAAATATTTTTCAACACACACAACTGGCCTAAAAGTCTCCCATCTTTATCAGGAAACATCGCGACAAAGTGCCCGAGGCTCCAGGCCAGCAGACGCGAGGCACACCTACGAGAGGTCGCATTCAGCATCTGGGAAGGGATGCGAGGTGTTTTGGAAAGCCTGCCACCTCACCCACACGGCATGGCTGCCATGCCGGCTTGGGGTGCGTTAACTGCCCTGCTGAAGGTACAGGGACTGCTTCTCCAACAGCAGCTGCACATCTATAGCAGGAGCTGAGTCTACAAGAGGAAGAAGTATAAAAATGCAGGAGCAAAAGGAATACAAAAATGATGTAAATCAGGCTGGAGAACCTGTGCAAGTTTGATTTTGCCGACAGCATTGTATTAATAAAAATTGAGCTTCTTCAAACACAAAAAAAACTTCTTACACCACGTGACTACAATTTAAATGCTATTTGCATTCCTGATTTTATTAATGATTCCATGCATTTCTTTCAAGCTTTACTGGCTGGCACAATCTCAAAGCTACATCGGTTTCACAAAGTTCTTGGACAGCTAGCAATTATATTATAAGATTTCAATATAAATGCAAAACACTCAGTACGTATTTCCGCACTCTTACTCCAAAAGATTACTGTTCTGAAGACAGAGAGAAAAACCTTACAATTCCACAGAAATTCACAGCTAAGTATTTCCAGTTCAGAAGACTGCATGCAACTAGATACAGTTACTCCATGACCTAATGTGAACAGGCCTGAGCAATATATTGCTAATTAAATAATTGAGCAGTTTGATAGTGCTGTTTAAAAATTTCATTTCCAACTGTCTGCAGTTCTGTAACAAACTGTAAGCCCATACTTACAGACTGCTAATTTAAGCAGTAGCCCATTTGGGATAGAGTGACTAATTAACTGCTTAGTTGCCTCTGGAAGTAACTTGAGACCAACTTAGAAGCTCCTTGTATAGAGTAAGGAAGAAGCTCTAGGAAAGGATTTGTTATGAATGTAGCTAACAATAAAGCTGATAAAACAAGAGTTTGAGAAATACTGGCTGATTTCTACACAAAGAACAGTATTTTAGTCCTGTCAACTTCATACTTGAGGCATACAACACAAACAATTAAGCTTATGGGTATTTTTGGTGCACAAGAAGTTCTACTCAGTTAATCTGCTTGCCTTGCGTGTCCTTTAAGTAAGCAATATCCCCAATATCAGCAGCATCTCCACACAGTCCAAGTGTATGCGCATATGTGACAAGCAATAATGCTGAATGCATTACTGTATGCTAAATTAGCACTGATGCAATTTAATAGCTCTGTCGTAAAGCAATTTGAAAATAGTAACAACCAGGCCACAGTACCAGATTTCCCTCCAGGTCCCATCAATGCAAGCAGGCAATATGCACTGAATTTATCCATTAAATGAAAAACCCAACCACAAATCACATATAAAGCACATCGTACTAAACAGGTGTTTTAAACAATCAAAGGATTACTCAACATGACCTGCAAAACCCTACAGACGGAACACCCGGGTCACCTGAACCACCCTAATCAATACATTTCTGTGGTTCATCTGATGGCTTGGGATAAGTACAACATCTACAAAACAACACGGAAAACTTTTGTACTAAAATATCCACACCTGTAACAAGACCATTAAATTGCAGAGAACTTCACATTGACATGATTTGCACAGATATCCCTTCAAGCAGCAGCCTTCCCCTCCCCACTCCCTCCCCTCCAGTTAGCATATTCTACCTGACAGTATTTCACATGAGTCTTGTGTTTTTGCAAATAATTCTACTTGGAACAAGCACCGGTCTAGACTGGTATAACATAAGTCTTTCCTCCTTCTGTCATTAACCAGCTGTAGTAACTGAAGCAGAGCTGGAGTCAGCTGGTTCTTTCAGTTCTTACACTGGGAAAGTGGAATAGCATGGATGCCCATGAGCTCACTCCCTACAGTTTCCATCCAACAAAAGCAAATTAGAAAAAGAAAACAAAATGAATGGGCTTAATATATTGGGAAACAGCCCTAAACACAGTGGTGATGTTGGTTTGTTCCATTCCTAGCTGCAGAGTTAAGGTGGAAAAGGGGAAGGGACAGCACCCCAAAGTTAGTAATTTAAGTGAAATCAGCTGTTACATCTTCACTGAAAGACAACTGTTTCACACAACACAGCATGGAGACTTCTGATGAAATATTAATACTTGTCCTTACCTGTGGCATCAAGACCTGCCCAACAGAACACGGCAAGCATTCTAAGGCTACGTAATCTCCAAGTCTATTGCTTTGTCTTTTGCTGTAAGCCTTACAGAAGTCAAAGGCACCCAAGGTATTGAATTACCCAGAGACCTGAAAACATCATTACCAAAATAGGATACAGGACAAGTAACAAAACACAGGGATGGGAAACCTTACTGTTGCTAACATTATCTTCTGTAGACAGAGCAGTTCGTTTTTTGCCTGCCTATGCAAATCTGTCACCTTTCCAGTCGAGACCGGGTTTATTCTTGGACCTGAAGGTGTGATAGCCTAAAGTAGTGCTCCTTTTACAAAATTCACATCAAGAACATATTTAAACCTACAGAGCTAAGACCGCTCTTGCCAGAATGATCATGAAGCTTAAGCCTGAAAATATTTTCCCATATTTTCAACCTGTTACTCTTAATTGGAATGTGACAGCATGGTAAAACCTACACATTTTCAACATACAGTAAAATGTAACAAGTCCTCGTTTCAGTTTTAACTCATGAACCAACAAGTATTGAAATTAAGTTACATTTGCCTGCTCATTCAGTAGAACTACATTATGTGATGTTAACAAAGGGGACTGGTTACCTATTCTCTTGTTGAAACCTGAGCAAAATTAATAGGAAACCACTGAGCTACTATTTTGACAGGTACAAAAAAGTACACAAAAAATATTAAACAATGCACTAACACCACAGATAAATGGAAAACCATGTATTAGAAGCAGCTACACACATGCTTGCCAGGTTCACCCTAAAGACCACTGGGAAGACCACAGATACCTTTCTTTTCCTTCTGAAAAGAAATGAAGTGTCTTGAAAAAAGTATTTCTTTAATATTTCTGACCAGTGTAGAAAAGTCTTATTTTCTCTAATTAGCTTAATAAGGATTGCAGATACTGTATTGCACATTTACTCCTCCTTTCTACCAGATAAGACATCTATAATTATCTAGTCACAACTAGAAATTTTGATACATTAATAAGCCTTTTACAGAAAAGGCTGTAGTTCACTCTTCTTCAGTACATCATTTCCTTTTCCTGCAAGTAAAAAAAACAGACAAAAGCAAGGACCATACTCAAATCCTGACCTCTTTTCCTGCCAGCATACCACCAACTAGAAGCCATTATTAATCCTCAGGAATATCAAAATAGTACCACAGTATTGATATACATCATTTCTCTGTTGATATATATATTAAATAATTGAACATTTTATATTCTACTAAAGCACAAAACAGATATAAGCTGGCTTTGTGTACATGTATGAAAATCTTTCAATATATTTCTTTTCTATATGACACCAAAAATGCAAGCTAGAAATTGATAGCATTCTAGTACTCACTGTCTTCTCCTGGACAAGGCATGCCAGGTTTCTCCGGAATACTTGGGAAAACTAAAACAAGAAATACATAGTTCTTAAGTGAAAACTTAATAGTACTCAGACACAGTAATATTTCCTTGATTTTTGAATACATTTACTCAAAAACAGAAGTTTCTGGAAGCCATTAAATAATTTTGCTTGAGAAGTAATCAAAACTAGTGCCCGTGCTTAAAAGATCTTACACCTGACTACAGCATCAACAAGTCAGTGCAGTTTAGAACTGTAAGCCCACTGCACTGTTTCAGCTTTAGACTCCACACTCAAAGTAACACTTCCATCTTACAACATCAAAGAACAGGGTACCAGCTACATACAGAAAAATGGCATTTGTCAGTCTAACAAGTCGTTCCAAATTGACATTTACAAAGCCATTAGTTTTATCAGCCAATGTACACAAGGTTCTCAAACTGTGTAATACTTGCCATGAATTATCAGCCCTTCATCTCTGTTTTGACAATACAAACGGAACGCTTCTTCCAGTTCCATCTGAGAGGAGATGGTACATGGGTCACCTAAGGAAAAAACAATCCATCAGTAAATTTACGACTGAAATATTGAGAATTTCAGTTAACAAGACATGTATCAGCCTTCTTTTCCTTCAAAAATTTGAAATTAATCCCGTAGTTTGATCACAGCCAGAACATAGGAAGAAATTCTTTTCCTTCTATTTTTTATCCAAACTGCACAGACAGAAACACGCTATGTTAGTTCACAAAGGGACAGCACAATACTAGCAAATAGATATGTTTGAAGATCTTAACACATGGCAGGAAAAAAGTAGGACTGCTTTCCTGAAAATTTAAGACTAAAGTTAATTTACCATTTGTTAAAGGTCCATTATATTACTACCTTAACTTTGTCAACTGCAGAACAATATAATTTAGGAAGTTACAAAGGTGCAGATAGATTTGAGTCTCTTTCACTAGACTTATAGAGAAAGAATCTATGCTGAAAGCATAAAAATTAAGATACACAGATGAAAGTTGTGGATGGGATACAGATATGCAAATGTTAATGTGGAAATAAAATTAATCTAATAGTCTCTAAACTTTTCAGGGTTTGTGTGGACATTTTCAGGAAAATTGGTCTGTGGTTTTTAACTTGCATTTAGTAGAAAAGCTAATAGAAAAAAATCATGAGATCTGCTTAGCCACAACAAATCCTCTCATCAAAAAAACCACCTAATTTAAAGTAGTATCTTTTTAGTGAGCTATGTGATCAAATGTGCTTCACTGTTTTTGAAAATCTTGGTTTAACACTTTGTGAGCAAAGGTCTGGTTCTAAGCTCAGTTTATTTCGATAATTGCTCTTATTGGCTGTCACAGCTAAAAAACCTCTAGGATCTGTAGATCCAAATGGAAGAAGTGCATAATCAGCTGCACTTACTAAATCATTCTTCAATCCTGTCCAGCACTTATGCAAAGGTTTTTGTTGAAGTTTCCATCTTCCCTGAAGTTGATCCTTCCAAACTTATCTGAAATAGCTGCATTTTTAAATTCTTAAAATATGTATTCAAAACCCACTGAAAATGTTTGGAGATTTTTAAACAGGTCAGAAAATTCTGTTTACACGTACATAGGGAAAAAAGTAAACATTCACAAATATCTGTTTTCAAAATACACTCTCACTATTGCACGGTTTCTTCTGAAAAGCAAGTCATAGGGATTAAGCGGGGGTGTCTGTTTCTTTTTTTCCCCTCTTTTGAGATGATCTGGTAGGTAGCATACTACTGACAGCCACTTGTCAGCACAGAAAAGTTGCACAGACTTGAAACATTTGTCTTTTTGCAAAAGACAACATCTGTACTTCCATCCAACTGCACAGCAAACCTCCCGTACTGCACAATTTGTTCTAAACCTCCAGCAATGTCTTCTATGCATCTTCCAACAAAGGAATGCACATTAGTTAGTCGCCATAATGTTACGCCAGCTATCTTTACCATGGCAGGAAGAATAAGCATCTCCCCAACCAGCTTTTTGACTGGCACTATTAAGTGAGACCACTAAATAGTGGATGTAAACTCATTTGTCCGTTTGAAAATTTGGATTTTTTTTTTTTTTTTTTTTGCTAACTTGTCATATCTGATTAGACCCTCACTGCTTTTACCTCTTAAAAAGTGGCTGACAGAGCTCATACTTTAGGAGTACCAGGCGCACAAACTGCAATATATCACAATGCACTGGAAGTGACCACACAAGTGAGGAGCACTACTGTGAACTCCAACACTGTGGAACACCTTCTCCTCCCTCAGCATACCTTGCCTACCCTAAGTGACACTGACCACCTGGCATTGCAGAGCAAGCAAGGGCACCAGTGTTGATCTAGATATTAAATACAAGTTAAGCTTATATTTTTAGCTTTAAGGATAAAAAGAAGTCCTATTATTTTCTTCCTGCACACCTATGGATCATCCTAAACACCCCCAGGGTATGTTTAGCCCACCCAGCAGACCAGTGTACTTGGCAGTCTAAATACTGTAATAATGCAGCGTGACAGACAATAGAATGATTGGTGCTGCCAGTCAGCAATCCATATTCCTCACAAGTTTGTGGGATATTATTATGGATGGCTTATTCCTAGTTCAAACTTTTTTGATCTTGTCAAAAATATCACAGAAATGCTAAAAAAAGTTCATCACAAAAATTCATTTTCTTTGGATCTTTGGTTAAGTTTTCTTTATCCATTAAGCCATCAGCAATTCTGTTTGCTTTAAGTTATTTCAAAGAGAACATCTGCTCATGCAATCAGTCAAATGAATTTAAATTACACATGGCAGTAAGTATAAACACTCACTCATACACAAAAATAGGATAACTCTTAAAACCTGGGACAATTGAGGGCAGCCAAAACAGTAGATTGACTAAAATTTAACAGCCAAAATGAGAAATTTGAGATGTTTGCACAGGTACATATTTAACCAAGACTAAAAGGAAACAATTACTGAACAGCGACTAAAAAAAAGAAAATTTGTTGTTTTAATCTAAGTAAACCTCCAGAAGCAGACACTGAAACCAAGAAACAGTTACAGTAATCATGTCTCATTTCCCCAATTCAAGGCTTTAAGTTTTCTCTGTCCTACTTTAGTGTTCCTTTTATCATGCAGTTCAAATAGCTAATGCAATATAATTACCAAGCACATGCAACGTAAGTACTCTGTGGGCACTTCTCAATCAGGTTACTTTTTATTAGACTACCATACACAGCAATGAAACAGTATTAGGAAATAGATCAGTATGGCTGCCTCTTTCTTGCTGATCAGATAATGAAATTAAGAGTGAAGAACAAAATGAAAAATTCCTACGTCTCCTTGGCATCTTAAAAGGACTGAATATTCTTTGAGTACAGGCTCGCTCATTCCTCATAATCATTATGAAATTCTGTTCACCCACTACAATGCACTACTTAGCTAAGAGGGCAGTATATGCTATTTTACAACTATTAGTAAGAGTAATTTTAAAAAGTGTTAGCCGAATCAATTTAGTAATTTTTCACCTTTCTTCACTCCAAGAGTTCTGCCACAGACTGTAGCTTTGGGAAGTTGGAGCAGGTAAACAACCAAACACTAGCAAAGTTGTATAATTGTATGGTAAACGTTCACAACCCACTAGTCAAGAGTTCTGCCCATCATGAATTACAGCTGAACCACACTTCTAGCAAATGATAAGCAGACACCTAAGTTCTGGAAGAAAGCAAAAAAAAAGTAGCAAAGGCACACAATGTCAAGCATCTCCATGTCACTTCTACTCACAGCGACCAGAAGGCTCTAACTAACTTAAGGCTGTAGAGAAGTGCCGCATTATGCAGCAAGAAGAAATATTCAAAGCCATCACGACGACATTTCAGAGCCTACAGAAAGGTTAAAGAAAAAGTGTTTCTCACATACAGCTACTTGTGGAAGAAGACTAATGATAAACCATGTCACATAGGAGGATAATTTGGAACAATGAGATCTGACATCAGCCTTTCCTGCAGGAAGAGAGTAAGCAGCCAAGACTTGCACAAATCATTTTTACAGGACTTTATGAACCCCCCTACTCCACAAAAGTTCACTGTTTTTCCCCACACATGAAATTCTCCCCCCAGTTTTCTTTTTCTGGACACGAACCTGAGATACACCAGACATTTTCTCCCCGCCACCAGTGGAACCAACTTATTTCTGATAAATTCAAGTCCCTTTATTTCATGCTTGGTCATTGTGTTTAAACAAACAGGATATTAACAACCAATTGAATAGAATGCTCAACATCTATCTACTCTCTAATGCTCAAATAGACTACGTCAGACCAGTAATATAATCAACACTACCATCAGGGACAACAATAGAGCTGCCAGGGACAACAACCGATAGAAAAGAAAATCATGTCACCACTGGAATTCTGAACACTTACCTTACCTCACACAAAATACAAAAATTCTGTCTGAGTGTAAAACAGTCTCCTGATATACTATCTGCAGTACTTCGCAAAAGCAACTTATTCTAGAGGCAAATCATAATTCAGAAGATGCAAAAGCCTGTCATACTGAACACTGACAGTTAAAGATACTAAAAAGTCAGCTTGCTGAACTGAGGCTATTGAGGGGTATTAGGCCCATGGAAGTCCAAAATCAACACTTACACTGCATTCAGCATCTAGGTATGTAATAGTACAATACTGAAGTTCTACAGAGCCTTCACTCTGTAGTGTTGAATTCAAATAAAGTACAACCTTGATGTTTTGAGACTTTTATCCAAGATTCCTGCTTTATAAGACAGGGTTATGTCCCGTGGCATTTACAAATTAAGTGACCCCACAACATGAATGGCTTTTATGTAAGTTGCTTCAATGCCTCTCTGTACCATAACGTTCAAAAAAATTAGAATTATTAAAGATTTCAGTACAATACCTTCATCATCAATCCACTTCAGGGTGATTGGCTGCTCCTGTTGTAAATTACACATCTCATGCACTTCATCACAAAGTTCATCATAGCTGATTGATGCATCTAGGTTTGTTATTAGGATGTCCCTGCATGAGATGAAACCATAAGCTTTTGTCAGAAAAATCCACATACCTAATGTTCCATCTTTAATGCATGTTGACTTCAGCAAGTTCAGTTCCCTTATACTATAACTATCCATGTCTAAAGTACAGTAACACAGATTTCAAAAGAATTAAAATTGATCTTGGCACTCCTTCCATTAAGAGATAAAATAAAATTTCAATTACTGCAAAATCTTTTAAAAAATAAGTGAAACTATGCAGCAAGACACCACCCCACCATACACATTACAAACTCCAGCTGAAGCTGACAATATATTAATTAGCCTCAAACTGTTAAAGTTGTGATAACAATAGCAGTCACTCTACATCTAAATTAATAAACTTCAGATTGGACTAAATAACAGCTAAAATATGCTAAACATATATAGCCAATACGAATTACCAATGAGATTTATTCAAATTGTTTTGATATCTGTGTTTTCTTGAGAGCGTTTAGTCTTAATGCCTCTGTAGTCACATTAGACAACCGTGGCAGAGATGAACACAAATCATTCACTGTTTAACTCTTAAAAAAATCTCACAAGATGCTTTTGTTGTCAGGTAGCTAAAACTGGGCACTACAAAGTAATACGAAGAACTAATGACCAGCAAGTTGTATGTACAGGCAGTTATATTAAGAAAATTCCTCATATTGTTAGATTGCACTACCATTTAGAACCAAGGTAAAGTACACGAGACATTGCACTACTGCTGTTTAAATTAAGTGATTTCAAGTAAGCACATATAAGCCAGACAAACTTAGTAACTGAAACAACGCAGTGAGAAATACACAAGCTTACTTTCCTTTGCGATCTATTTATAGAGTTATTTATACTATGCTGTGGTATGAAGTGCCACACCCAGAAACATGAATACCTGCAATCCTAGGACTCCACAGAGATAGACTCAACATGCATGGTTGTCTTTTTTTTTTTTAAACTTCCTCATGCTTAGGTTTTTAAGCTGGATTTCTACCTTACTACATACTGTCACTTACTATCAACTCCTATTTTACTTTTTCAAATGTACCATTAACTCCTATTTTAACTTCTTTTAGCAGCTACCAGAATAAACTTGTCCCTAACCTGAAGTTGTCCAGCATCAATGACTTCCTGCAGTTTATCGAATTTGTTTCAAGATGTGCAGTATTTGAACGGAGATACTGAGACACCCAGTTTTACTGTAACGCCAAAAATAGTGAGCTCTTACTGAGTCACAGACACTTGATCAATAGTTTAAAGTCAACATTCAGTAGTTATAGAACCTTTGTTTTCTAGGTTCACAGAGTTACTCTGCCTCAAGAATAGAATTAAAAAAGCAAACACCAGAGGGAGATTACTACAATGATACACCAAAACTGAATAAATAAATAAATAAGGAAATCACTGACTATAGTGGTTACAGGAGGTACACTATTACAGTAGTTTATTCTAATAACCCTTGTAATTATTACACCAGAATTGCAATGAAACCAGTGTTATCACCTCCTCCATTTTTGAGCAGACAAAACTTTAAACAAACACCTTTCTCTTCATATAACCACTATTTGCCGCCAGCAAACTATCTCAAATTGTTTATGCTAAGTTCTATTTATGTTTACAGTGCCTTCCCTTGTAGAGTTAAGGCAACTTATATCCGTGCATCTCAGCAACACATCACTTTTAAAAATGAAATTGCAAATTTCTGTATTTTATTAAGACACAAGTATTGACATGAGTTCTCATCACTAAAAGCTTACCTACATTTTTACTAAAAAATTATGTGAAAATTCAACCGGCACATAAATGAATTGTAAATCAGCAGGCTGTTGGACTTTTAGTTTACAAGCAGCATAACAAAGACAAAAATCAACTGACTAGACATAAGGAAAAAACTTGTGTCAGTAGCACTGCCAGAAATTGAAGGCAGCGGAAATAATAATAAATGCATTATGCTTTTCCATACTACTATATGATAAAACAAGCATTTACCAAGTTCCTTGCACGCGTATGTTGCTCCGCTTTTGGCTTGACACAAAAGAGGCCAAAATCTACACTGCAAATTGCTGTAGAATTCTACCCCATATTACTTGGCATTGACCTGGTAAATTATTTTGTTTAATCAAGAAAACACTTCGTTTTCAATGAAATTTAGTGAACTTACTTTCATAATTACATTACATTTAATTATTAAGTTTTTTTCTATACCACAGCATTAAAAACCACAGTATCAACATTTGTTTAACAGGAAAGTATCAGAAAAGATTACTTAGGCTTCTGCTATCATGTGCCAGTAATTTGAATCTAAATACTTCCAATCGAGTCTAAAGATTTTCTTAGGCCAATATTTAACTTCTCAAATGACTTAAATTTTGGCTTTAGAGTTAGACAGACATCAAAGCAACATCAACTTAAAGTCCTCAGAGTGGCAGCAAATTAATTAGCTAAAATGTTGTCTTTCAGACATATTTAATGATGAAATATAAAAAGGCTTCCTGAGTCTGCCAGCAACTGACTGAAGTCATAAGAACCAGGACTTAATTTATTGCCTTAAATCAGAGCTGCCAAAATAAGCATTGTGAAGATAACGGAAGCAGATGTGTTAACATCTCACTGCCCTTCATGTAGCATTAGTCTAAACACTGCAAGGGAGGGGGAAGCAGTTATTAAAAAATAAAGGGAAGCCTAACAGTGTTTACAAGTTACAGACTAACAGTTTACTTTGGGTATTCATTCATAGCAGGAAAGCAAAGGTTTTTTGATGTTTGGATTTTTAATTTAGATTTTTAATCACTTCTTATAACTGGACCTTTAAGCAGCTTGGATAGGTTCACCTGAATTTACTCTTAACATGAGACCTAACCAAATTTCTTTAATTTCTCATTTACCTACATAATTCCAATAATCCTTCTTTTTAAAGTTTATAAAAAAGGAAAGAAAACCAAAACCAATGGCACCCGCTTATTGTTTGAAGGCTTACACATTTACCCACAAAAAAAACTACTCTCATTTTCCAAGACAGGAACTGCTCTGAATTAAAATAGCATCTAAAAAACCCCATTGGAAGAGGAATCTGGTATTAAACATTCTACATTTTGTCCTAAGGAGATACTTCAGTCTCCACCTGACTTCAGGAGTAAGCTGTAAATGTAGAGATCGTTATGTAACATGTATTACATTTGATCAGAGACAACTACTCCATAATAAAGATAATAACTGCATCTGGATGCAAGAAATGGATACATCTGTGACCACAAACATTGTAATGAAGCAGAAATCAATAACCTATCAGCCCACAATAACTGCATGCCATTCTTACATATTTTTCCCCCTTTGAGACCCAAGAATAAGCTATCAACTCTTTCCTACAATCAGTATGTTGCAGGAGTCCGAAGGATTTTTAATAGTTTGGTTTACCTATCTGACATTAATTACAAATGCATCAGTTTGGTTTACCTCTCTGACATTAATTACAAATGCATCAACGCCCTGATTACTTTACCACGAGATCAGACCATGGACTTGTCGTCTCTGTGCGTCTAAACTCGGCAGGGCGCGACAGAGAGGGGAGACCACACAGACTTACCCACTGTAGTGTGTTTTCACTCTGATGAAGTCTTTGTTCAAATCAATTTTGGAGCCCATTTTGCTAGGCATGGTCTGTACCGGGCAGCCGAGGCGAAGTTATAAGCCCACAGAAGTTCGTTCGAGCTGTGTAATTCTAATTCCGGAGAGCTGCAACACGAAGTTCTCCCCCAGGTGCCTTCCAGCCCAGCTGCAGAGGAAAGCAGGACACCGATGAGCACGCACACATCCCACCAAACCGGAGCAGCGTGCCAAACTTTACAAAGCCCGGCAGCTTTGGGTACAAAGCCAAGAAACCAACATGAAACCCACAGGACTCCTGACTCCCAGATACGTTCAACGAGAAGAGTTAACGACACAGCGCGCGCTTCGGTTTTTAAGGAAATATCCCAAGCGTTTTAAACTTTTTTTTTCCCAAATACGTTTCCAACCCAAGCACCCGACGGCTCGTGCCTGGCACAAAGAGCTCCCAACCAAAGCCCCCGAGTGCCCCCTCAGCTCTGCCCCTTCCCCCTGCCTGCGCCGCCGGGGTCTGTCTGTCGGTCCGGCCGTCCGTCTGTCGGTCCGGCCGTCCGTCCCGGGCCCCCCAACAAGCCCCGAGGACCCCCCCGGGCCGAAGTTGCTCCAAGTCCCGGCAGAAGTTTGGGCCGAGCTCCCCCCGCCCCCCCGCAGTCACCTCAGGATCAGGCCCCCCGTCGGGATCGGGCCCCCCTCAGTCACGGCCCCGCCCCGCCGCCGCTGCTGGCAACGGCGCCCCCGCGCCGAACATGGCGGCCTAGGAGGGCCGGCGCCCGCAGCCAATAAGAAACCTCCCGCTCCACCTGCCAGCCAATAGCAAGCCCCAACTCACCTGGAGCCAATCCCCGAAAGGATACCGTCTACCTGCGGCCAATCGCGGGCCGAGAACCGTTACCTGGCGGAGCAGGAGCTTCCCGGCCAATTGAAAGCTAGAAAGGAAGCGGTAGGCGAACACCTGCAGCCAATCAGAGGAGCCGGCGGCAAACGCTCTCCTCCCGCGCGGGCGGTGGGCGAGGTGACAGGAGTGGCGGGCGGGTGGTGAGCGGGCGGGTGTGTCTTGCTGCGCTCGGCTTCTCAGCGCTCCCTCTGCTTCCCCTCACGGGGCAGCCCGACTCCCCTCGGGCCCGCCGGACCCTTGTGGAGCCCTCCCGGGGGTTTCGTTCCCCGCCGGGCCTGCGGGAGGCTGGGCCGGCCCGGGGCGGCGCTGAGGAGAGGGGCGGCCGCGGGGAAGGCCCGCCCGGGGGCGGCCGCAGCGCGCTGGAGCTCCGGGAACTGAAGTCTCTGAAATGGTTAATGTCCTTTCTAGCTCGGTTTTATGAAGTATTTTTTTTATTTTATTTTAAACTATACCTCATTGGTGCTCGAAGCCCAGCCGTCCCTCACATACAGCAGGAGATGGGGCTCTTCAGGTGAAGGCATGGGGGAGCTGAACCTGCACAGAAACGCTGCTTGTGCTGGCCAAACGATTACTGTGTGCCTTAAAACAATCTTCCAAGCAATTATCTATGGAAAAAGTTTGCCTTGGGTCTTTGCTGGTCTATTTTTACCTGTTACTGGGCAATGGTAACACACCAAACTTCCAAAGTAAGACAAACTGATGTGTCTGAATTTGTGTAGCAACTCTTAAGACTTTCTGACCACCTTCAGTTGTGCAGTCGTAATCTGTATTTTGAAAATACACAAAGAAATGTCCTTAGTCTCCTGCCATTGCTTTGTGTTCACCTACATCAAGTTCCTTTTGGACGCCATTTAGCACTTTCACAAGATTTACGGGGGGTTTATGTGTGTGTGTTCATATGAATGCTGCTTTCTTCTGCTGTTTCTACAGTCTTCCAGAACGTGCATAGTTCAGTGCTATTTTACTACTTTAAGTAGCTGTAGAGTGGCAAAACTTACTCCCATCAGTCTAGATGTATTCTGTGACACCAAGGAAATGCACCAGATGTCTTCATTTATCAATTTTTAACCTGAATGAATAGTGTATCCAGTGTTAATTTTAACTCGGTGGAAACCGTCGATATAATTTCTTTTTTCCTCTTCTTTCAGATTTCCTCTGCTTTAAATGGAAACTGATATGTAAGATATGTCTACAAAGATAATTTCAGAGCAAGCTAGACTTTGATCTCCTTGTCATGTCAGTTTGATGACTTCAGCTTGTTGGACTGGGAGATAAAAGGTAGCAGAGTTCTTCAGAACTGCGATTTTGGCACTTCGTGTGTTTTATTGGTTTTTGTTTGTTTTTTTGTTTTTCTCTAGCACAGCTTACTCAGGTTAAAATACTAGGTGCATTTTCAGTGCTTAAGGAAAGTCTTAACCGTATGTTTTTTACATCTTGCAGAGATTTGGTAGCTGATCACCTAGTACTAATGTTAATTTAAAAATCTCTTCTAGTTGCAAGACTATTTAAGCACTTCAATTTTGTAGTAGATTGCTTTCCACTTCTGGGCAGATGGCATTTTTTGGAGAGGATGTCAGCTTTCCTCTGTGCATTAGCTAACAAGGTTGTAACTGGTTTGAAAATGCAACATATTGTATGATCATTGTTTCAGGCATATTGCTTTTAAAACGTCATTATCTTCTGTTGGCCTAGAACTGTAAATCCTGAATGTACTCCTGAGCTTGTTTGTTTGCTTTTTCAGATGGCAGATCATTGTATTTTTATCTTCTACTGAATCATCCTCAGCTTAATAAAAAGTCATACTGTTGCTGTCCGCTACACCCAAACTTGAACACCTGTTGATATCCTTATTAACGCGGCTATTTTAAGGGTCTTACAGGTAATTTCATTTTATTTTATTTCATATTATTTCATTTTATATTCATTATTTCATTGTGCCAGTATTTGTGACAGTAAATCTGAAGCCTGTATTTAAGAATGTATGTCTGGATATTTCCAGCAGATGGCAAGATATGCCCAGGCAACTTGTCTGGGAAACACACAGTTGAATACACAGTGCATGTAAGTGGTAGTTCTTTACTTTAATGCTGTTGGCTCTTAAGAACTGTTCTTTTAAAAATTAGCTTAAAGTGAATACAAATTATTTGAAGTTAATTATAGCATTACTTTAAAGTGCTGCTTCAGGCATAGATATTTGTATTAGTGCCTATAAATCTTGCTCCACTACAAGGTTTTTCTATCTGTATTTTCCTTTTTAAAGTTTTAAGAAACACTTGCTGTTTAATGGCTTTGGAAACTCTTAGGCTAGGCAGTACAGCTGTTTTAGTGGCTCTAACAAGAATGTAGTAAATTTCCTTATAATGATCCAGTATTCTTTTTACCTCAGTGTCTTGAAAGAAACAAGCTGCAGTTGCATAGGAAAGTTGTGCAGCAGAGATATATGTTCCTTTCTGTCTTGGGCTGTTATTCAGAGAATGTTTTGTCCTGCATATCTCTGTGTATATATATGCAGATGCGTATATACATATATATGAGTGTTTATGTATATGTAATTCCCTTTATTTTAATAGATCTACTCATATACTTAGAAAATGAAGCACGTATACACCTCACTGAATCCACAGAATGAAATTAAAACAGTTTATTCCAGGGTTCACATAAAGAAAGTAATGCCTTTTAACCTTTTCTGTAAAAGGAATAATATTCTAAAATCTCTCAGAGCATTTTCTCTACATGCAGCACTCAAAAGAAACAACTAATTGTCAAATAACATTTTTATACACTACAACCAGGAAGAAATTAGAATATTTATGGGTTTAAAAGTTAACTAGTTTACTGAATACTGTAAAAATAATTTAATTTCTCACACGTTACTAGTATTCTGTCACAAATAGTTACAAAACCAGGAGGAAAAATTAAAAATGTGCTTTTTAAAATTGTTTTTAGCTCACAGGGAACTATTTTCTCATCAAGCTGGACTCAGCATAACCAAGAGACAAACATGAGTTTTCACTCATCTTCTTCATTCATCCTGCTTAAAATCTGTAAGTAACATGGTATTGGAAGAAGTAATATGGTTTTGGAAGGTTGCTGTTGCATCTGAAATTTATTGCATATATTGAATGTTATTGGTTTTTAGCTCCTGTGCTATTATTTCCACTGTGCATTTGCCTCTTCCTGATCTATCAATAGATGCATTTGTCTAATGAAAATGCAATTCAGGTCTTACAGATAGTTCTGACCTTCCTTCGCAAACAATCTCAGCAGTTCTTTTTCATTTTGATGTACAAACCTGTTTGAGTGCTTGTGCTTTGCATTAACCCCTTGTTGTTCTGCCAGCTATGGCTGCTGCAGAAAGAAAGGAAGAAAGGGAGCATCCTAATGCTTACTCATTCGTATTGTGTGCTTCCTCTTGTATAAGTTGGAATTGTGAACATAAGAACAGATACAAAAAAAAAGTCTGTGAATCCAGGCTACAACCAAAGGGAGAGAGATTTAAAGGTGTTGGGTGTTTTGGCTGCATAAAAGAAAGTTTGGCCAATTTATAGCCATTAAAGGAATGTTTTTTCTTAGTAGAATGCACGCAGTAAGCCATGGCTCATAGTTCAGTAGCTAAAGGCTCATGCAGCTGGGCTAGTGAAGGGATACAGTGGCTTATTCTTATGAACAGTACTTTTGGTCAATACAGGTAAAGAGATTTTCACGTTGAAATGATTTTTCTTCACTTTTAGGTCTGAATTATACATAAATTTAGAAAGTCTGTTTGATAACTGTTATCATTGTGTATCCCAGATCCTAAAGGGGAAAAGCTCAGCTCTTGAACCCAGTGGGGACTCCTGAGTTGAATATTAAAGGAGAATTGCAGGTTTCTGAGAGAAACACTCCAGGTCTGCTGGATGCCTTGTGAGTGGGAGGCAAAGGCGCTATTTAACCGGAAGCATAACATGAATTGATAATCCTGTGTTAGGAGGCTCTTGGTTTACTATCACTGCCAGTTCGTCTGCCTCATCTCCAGAGCATTCTCTCTGGTTTACAGAAAGCTGCTTTTGAAAGAAATATATCCATTTAGAAACAAAGATCAAAGGATACATATTTGTTATGGTTCATTTTATTTCACAGATGATGAATTCAGGAGAGCTGAACACACTATCTGTGTAGTTTGGGGGCTATTAGTGCTCTGTTGGTTTACTTCTGCCATTTCTACTGGGTATAAGAAACAAGGAGAAGAAGCTCTCTGAGTTAATTCTGATAGTTAAGTGAACACATAAAGTTGTGCAATTAACTAGCAAGTGACTCAGCTAGGTCCTTCAATGCTTAAATGACTAAAACTATTGGGAATGTTCCGACCATTAAACATTCTTAAAGAGTCATTGCTTTGTGTGGACTCATCATAGATGATGTACAAAGTTCTTATAAATTTAGACAAAGACCCAGAGTTGTAGGGTTTTAAACCCGATGACTGGGTGGCAGGACCTGTGGGTTTTTCTACATTAGCCTTGCTGAAATTAATTTGTTTGTTTGTTTTTTAAATGGCTCCATCCACAAGTACTTGTATGTTGCTGACAGGGTTGACAAAAAAAAAAATCCGTCTCCTTTTCTCTCCCATAAATATTTGAATTTAGACATGATTATGATAAATAGTTCTTAAAGACAGTTATTGAAAAAAATAGGCCAATTAATACTACTTTTACCTTAATAAAAGGAGAAGACAGTTGTCCCATTTTTACTTGAACTAGTGACTTAAGATCTTCAGATATTTTAGGATCTATCAGCTTTCCAAGGTTTTAAAGATTTATAGGGATTAGAACTGATGATTTCAGACTATGAACAAAACAACAGATAAAAGGAAAGAGAAAGCTATTATCTTCAAACATACGTGAAATGTGCGTAACCAGTTCTGTGTCACTCTGGAATGAAAATGTATCTCCACAGAATTTCTTCTCTGACAAATCAAACCAGCAGCATACGCAGACGTGCAGATTTCTCTTCAGCCTACTTTCTCTCTTTTTCCCAGGAAAGAGACAAGCTATTTTTTCTATTGAAGTAATAGCATTGAAATCACTGGATCCAGTGGGAGCAAGTATGGGCCAAATGCCTCTGAGTTTGGATTAAAAAAAGTATAAGTCAAATCATTAATATGTTTTAACATACTCTGGAGTAAAGCATATATCCTACATACCATCAGAAATCACCATGGTAGTTCCTTACTGATTTCCTTGCTGGGTTGCATATTAGTGGTTTTCTAGCCTGTGTTAATATAGAGAAAATGAATAATGTTTCAAGACTATTTTAAGACAACACGTCCTTTATTTGTGGTTTTTATGGAAGATAGAAGTACCCAGAAGCTAATTTACTTTTGTTGGCACCACATTAGCCTGGAGGATAAAGGAGAATTCTATGCGTAGCCCAAGCTACGCACATTTAAAAACACAGAACCAAACCTCTACGCTTCTGTGTTTATTTTTCCAGGATATTTAAGCAACCCGTCCTGTGAAAACACATTTTTTGCCCATTTTCCTTTTGTGTATGTACATCAGCAGACAATACGCTGGAAACCATAGAGACTCCTTTCTTCTTGCTGCATAACCTGATCCTAATCCTTTAGAAAGCAATGATTCCACTTCTGAAAGGTAACAGTGAAAGAAACTGGAGAAGAAAGGAAACTGATGTTTCTGCAACTGAAGACATGTAACTGTCATTTCAGAGGATGGAAGAAAATGGTGAAAATTTTAAACAAAAAAAGACAACCCCGGGGGTCAAGTATTCACCTTGGATTCTCAAGTATCCTAATTTTATTGCTTTCCCTTAACCGGACTTAATTACGCTTCTCTGAATTCTCATTATTCTCAGCTAGCATTGAGTTTGAATGAAACACAGGCATTCTTAGTTCAAAATACTCCAAATCCTGAAAGTGCCTGATGAGTCCTTCACTAAGCATAAACAAAAACACCACTGGTGCAATCTGAAGATACTCATAGCCAACATATTAAATGTTTCTTCTTTATAAAGTATAGGTTCAATTGTAAAATACTATATGCACTGTAGTTTATAAACAATATGTAGAATCCTCCTGGCTTTTACATGTAGAATCTCATCTATATATATATATTAGTTGCACACACACCCTGGAAAGATGAGGGTAGGATAATCCTAAATAGATGCCTATAAAAATGTGGTAAGTTTAAGAGGTACAGAAATAGATCTTTTGTGTTTGGCTAACTGTAAAAGAAATGTAACAATAAAGGAAGAGCAGCCTGGATGGAGTATGGTGCCAGATGTTTTACAGATTACGTTGTATTTCATCACTCAATCTTTATTTAATCTTAAAAGACTGTGGTAGTTCTAATACTGGAATAGCTCAATGGCCTATATGTTGGCTTGCTACGTCCGTGCCTGTTCCACACGTTTCCTCCTTAAAGCTGGCCACTTTTTTTTTATAGTTTAAAGAAAAACATCCTCTTCACCCCCATCTAGTAACCCAATGCATGAATATTCAGGGCTTTGTGATATTTGTGGTAGCAAAGGTAATTCCCAGTGCTCTTCTTTTTTTCCAGTTACTTATCCAGTAAGCAACTAATGCAAGCCTGTACTTGCTAGCAACTTACGTTACCCAGTGGCTATGTTAAAGGTGTTTGGGCCAAAATTATGATCTTCAGAAGAATTTGTTTAGGAGCGTGGAGATTTTTTGAAGAATGCTGTAAACTGCCTTTTTGTCTTTATTGCATATACGTAGTGACACAGTGTGCAGTGCAAGAGAAAGAAATGGGAAGAGAGTGTGTGTTTGTGTGGGAATGTGCTGGTCAATTTATGAAATTACTGCAGGGTTGAATCTCTTTAAGGTAATAATATCTGGAAGGTACAAATTTTGTACATTGAGACTTAAAAATTCTGTATGGATTTGTGTTTTTCATACATGCATAAAGAGATTAGAGTGGTCTTGCCTAATATGTCTAGTGTCAAAGAGAAATAAAATTGTCACTCTTTTCCAAAGTATGACATACTTTTCAAGACCTACAAATATAAAAACATTTTTCTTTGCTTTGTAATAGTGTCTGACTTTACCCCACTTGAGAACACAGAGAACAATGTAAGTGCCAAGCATTCCTGATCTCAGTAGGAGACGCACATGGTCCATGACAGACATTATAGCGAGAGAGATAGGATTCTGGGCTAGAGAGGTCTTCGGTTCAGCAGAATTAGTCCGTCCCACGCATTGGTTGGTCCTAGATCTAGAATGATCAGAAGAGTTCTGAGATAGCTCAGCGATCCGGGCTATTTGGATGACTTGTTTTGAACCAGCATTTTGCTGAGCAGTGACCTCCATTAACAGCTGATTAGTTCTGTTGGTGCTATATTTTCTGACAGACTGGGCTTGACTGTCTTCTCAGATTTGTTTTTGCTGTGCACGAGTTAGTAGAAGGAATAGGCACGATGGAAAGCTGGTGTAAGGAGAGAACAGATCCCTAATGCATTATGTAACGATGAGCTGAGGTCTTCAAATTCATTTCATTTAAGACACTAGCTATAAAGGCAGAAAGATGGTGTCATGCATTTCAGCTACCAAATCCATCCACATAGATACATTCACTGCCAAATTTTTATTCAGTCTTCATCAAGAGGAATGAGCTATATATGTTTGTAACATATACTGGACACGGAATTATTATTACCTCAAAAAAGCTTTCAACCATGGCAAGTGTTTTGAGCCACTGTAATAAAGAGGGCATGAGGGGAGTTCCTTTAGATTTTTTTAAAAAGAAAATAGGCTTTGCTATCTATTCTGCTGCGGAGAGAAATATAAAGGGGGTGCTGTTTTCCTCCTAATGGGGAAGTGCTTTCTTAGGTTAATGACTCTGAGTATTTAAAATCAGCAATCGTATTAAGTGTTTGGTTGTACCGACACTAGCAGCCTCATTGAGTTAAATTGGTTTCGGTACATTATCTGTTGGATTAGCAAACCTGAGAAGAACTGACGTGAGAGCTTTAGCTTGGATAAATGCTTGCCTTTTTGCCCAGAAACAGTATAGACATATCTGTATATTGACCTTTTAATGGTGCTGTCACTGCAAGCATTGCTTTCCAACAAATCATGCAACATCTTGCTCTTCATCTTGTGCTTTCTGATTCTTTTCAACCTCTTGAGGCAGCAACAGCTATTTTTTGTAACATAAATACAGTAGTCTGCGTAAGTGCCCCCCAGAAAGCACTCATGAATACAGAATGGTACTTTCTTTTCTGTTGTCAAGGCCAAATTAGAGTTTTATGAACCCTTGGGCACTGAAAAGGCAAAGCTTCATTATGGGATGAAATCTCTGAGGTTATTTTGATTTTCCTTATAATGTCTTGTATCTTTCGGTTCAATAGTTGGAACATCTATTTTGTTTGCTTATGGAAGCTACAATTTCCTTATAATCTACACTTTATTAACACTTCACATTTAGAACGATCACATTAATACATATCCCACTTTCTTTGTCACGGACACACCAGTCCATAGAGCAGTACTCTAGTGTGCTGAAAGGAACACAAATACTCTCAGGTACAGCACAGAAACAATTCCTTCTATGTATTTTTTTTCCTCCTTGACATTAGTACAACCTATTCAAAGCATGGATAGCCTTCAGCTGATGTCAGATTTAAGTTAAGTGTACCATAAAGTTAGAACTGATTAGGGTATTCTCTTTGGATGTTAACACTGCATTATGGCTTTTAAATAAAAACAAAACAAAAAAGATAAAACACTTCCAAAAGTACAGAAGCTTCAGGTTTGTGCAAAACTGCAATCATTACAGAATACTCCTATACTGAAGGTCCTCCTTTAGAAGAGTTTGTCTGACGTTTATATCTCTGGTTTTGGTAACACGTTTTTAAAAATGCCACCCTTCACAATGGAGGTGTTTCGTCTTGTGCTACTCATGCGAGTGCAGTAACGGGAGCTGAAACACCTGTTCTCTCTGAGTCACCTCATTCCTGGAATGGACACAACTGCCATATGTATGCTCACATTCTGGCTTCCTGAAATATTCTGAGATATATATATATTTTTTTTTTAGGTGACAGCCTAGCATTCTAGCTTTGGTTTTGGGGTGGTGGTGTTGTTGTTGCTGGTGGTGGTGGTGGTGTTTTCTTTGAGGGAACGATTGCTGCCACCTTTTACTTTGATCAATCGCAACCGAGCTGTGCACCTTGAAGATCTGCAATCAAACTGCAGAAAAATTCTTTGAATATATCTTTTGAAGAAGTCAGCAGGGCACGCAGCCTGTGACTGTCTCCCAGATGGAGAAGCAACTAATTTTGTCCAATAACCCCGTGTGATTAACTCACTTGGCTTCAGGGTAAGGAGTGATGTCAGGTGCACAATTACAAACTATTACTGCTGAAGTAATTAGATTAGACATTGCCTTTATAATATATGCAGCCGCCTTCTCACTAATTACTCTAAATAACCAGCCATCGTACTCTAGAGGGACCAGGTTGCTTTTTTCTCTGTTCTTCAATAACTTCAATCCCAAAATCATGGATTACTTTCTTACGATTTTCATTCCTCAGGAAGCTACTACAAGTATTTCCTCTGCTGGATTTAGTCAACAATCTCACTTGTAGCAGTAGTTCCTGACCCCAAAAGGCAATGAATTAAGCTAATAGCTAGACAAACTAGCAGGATACAAAAAGGTCAGACTCTGCATTCACAGCAGTAGTTATCTACTGGTATTAAAAAAGGATTATTTCTGATTTATGCAAGTATAATAGAAGAGTAAAGCACTATGACCTTTTTAAAGCATGCTGTTGCGATATGGTTCAAAGCGCTGAGTAGGATGTTTCAGACATGCCTATCACATTGCCTTGCCTATGAAAGTGCACAGTTAAGCTTCCTTTGCTTCAGAGACCAAACAAATAGGTCAGGTGTAAATTGGAACAGCTCAGTTCCAGTGGAAAGGAGGTGTAGACAGGGGAGGCAAGATAAGTCAAGGACTTGACCCATGATCATGGAAAAAGCAACAGCTTAGTAAGGAGAAGCCATTATAAAATCACACTTCTGCTGTTTGCATCCCACTCTCTACTTAATCATAAACCAGTAAGAATGATTGAGAAGAGAACAGAAGGGGTTGCAGCTCCAGCTGTTGAACTTCCTTTGGAAGAAAGGGATCTTGACCAAAAATGAACTTAGAAAACAAAATGGTGCATTTCTGTAATTTAACATTTCAACATCTGGAACAGAAAAAATAAAATAGAAGTATGATAAGCTGACGGAAGAATAGAACCCTGATCACCTTAATTCATTAAAGCTTTCTGGATAAGATGAAAATTGGGTATACCTCACCTTAACTCAGTATGTGAGACTCAGTGACTATGGTAAATAGCACCACACAAGTACTGTTGGGATGCACCTGCCTAGTTGGAGGATAAGTTTCTGTGTCTCCTGAAAGGTTTTTTTCTTCTGTAAAACTCAAAGATTTAGGAAAGAACTCAGTATGGTTATATATCAGTTCTGCAGATGATGCAGTGAAATGACTTAAGTAAGGTTCCCAACAAGTCAGTGGCCAGAGCTTGGAGCAGAATCCAGGTGTCTCAGACCAGAGCTAGACTGGTAAGAACTTTGTGGAAGAATGATAGCTTGATGTCAGTTTGTGCCTTCCAGCACACAGTTGGCAGAAAGTTTTTCCATTATAGCAGAAACTAACGATCCTAACGGTGAACCTAAGCCTGACTTACGATGGGAGCATATTTTCTATTACAGCTCAGTTCAGGATCATTAATTTTTTTTCAGAGCATTCTCTTTACTTCAGTGATGTTGAACAAATCTCATTTTAAGTTATAAATCTGTGTTAAAATGCTCTTTCAGTTCTGGTCATGTGAAATCCGACCACATGTCACAAATACATGTAAGGCAGGAGGAATGAGCACACTGGGCTGTGATCAAACGCTTGTTTCCTCCTCGATGCAATTGCAACTATTGCTCAGCAGCCACTGCATTCTAGATACCCACCTTCAAAGCCCAGCACAGCTCTTCTCATATCTACATCTTTTGTCTTGTTTAATCTTGCACCTCCCCATGCTCCCTTCTTTCAGCCACTGCCTTAGTTTCTCCCTCCTACCCTCCCTCTCTAGTTTTGTGTGTTCTGTTGTGTCAATCCCTACATTTGAAACAACCTTTTTCAAAGCATCAAAATCCTCAAAAATACCTTTTCCTTATGAAGTGTCTTCTATTGGTTTCCTATACTGAAAATATTTTGGTTTTTTTAATCCATATCCCAGTATATTTACTGTGTTTTTTTTTTTTTTAGAGGTTAATTATGAAGCTTGTATTTGTTATGTATAGTGCGTTCATTTGCTGAGATCACTGGAATTATTTACAGAACAAAGGGTTACTTTGCATGAGTTGGGTGACTTGATGTAGTCTTGCATTAAGGAGCATGTATGAGTACCCATAAATTTCATTGTCAAGTAATATGAAAGGGCCTAACATAGTATATTAGGTCAGCCTCTGAATAAAAATGGCAAAAATATTCAAAGCGACTGAGTAACTTGAAGCCATTTATGACGTTTTTGAACTTTACTCAGCTACTTAGGGCCAGATGCAAAAAGGAGATTTTCAGAGGCACATGCAGCAGACTGTCCCTGGAAACTAACAGCAAATTCTCAAGTCCTTCCCGAAATCAAAGTCTGAGTTCTTTCATTACCAAGCACCTTTGAAATTTTCTGCAATCCAACATAGAAAGCCTGTGTTTCTAAACCACTTTTGTCTATTTTGGGGCATATTACGGTAATAAACGTTACTTTGTTTAAGTGTTTAAACTTTCATTAGCTTAGATCTGAAATGTAATGCAATCATTATCAACAATTCTGTAGAATTCCGTGTAGTATATTTTATTTCATGCTGTGACTAAGAGCATTTAAACGTTTTCAATACTTGTATCCAAGACAAATAATAATTCAAGAAGAATCCTCCACTCACCTCTATTCCCTTTTTACTTTGATCATGAGATTTTTATGATTAAAATCTCCAACTTTACCACTAGTGTTAAACCTGGACCATCTCCCAGAAAGCAAGATGCAGAAAATCACTTGTGTGGAAGTGAGGAATTAGCTGTTCCATTAAGAAAAAGGAAATGCTCTGAGTGTGAAAAGCTAAACCTTCATTACTTATCAGCTCTTCAGGTGGAGGAAAACCATGGTAATTTAAGATTTAAACGTTTGCTGCAAATATATACATATTAAAAACTGTCTCACGGCAAGAGAGGAAACAAAAGGAGCTGGGACTGTTTGGCAGAGTACAGTTATTAATGTATCAAATCAGATCAGTAACAAATTGTTCCTCTTGCTGCTTTTAGTAGGAATTGATTGTAGGAGTTTCTTGACTAGAAGTGTCTCAAGCTCATCAGAAAATATTTTGAGAAGAGATGGAACAATACAGTTTCAGCAAGGACTTTTCAGTGTGTAGGTATTGTTCAATTTGTAGCTCTTCATATAGTTTTTTTACATTGTGTAGGCAACCCAGTATATAACATTGACTGCTGCAAAGGCTGCAGGAAACACTGCTCTGGCGTATATGTCAATGGTATCAGCATCAATGGGCTTAAAGAGGGACTTCAGACCACTCTTTCTATCCAGTTTCATTTCTTGCCGCAGTTTTGTCTCTCCAGTTTCTATTTCTATTGTGCCGTATGATCCGGGCAGACTTCTGGGAATGCGGTGGTGCCTGTTGGAAATGGCCAGTTCCTGGTGCACACCAGCTATGGAAAGGGAAAACAGAACGATGGCATTCTTCACGTTTACCTGCAAAGGAAAGAGGAGAACCTGTAACAGTAAGTTATAACGCAAAGGTATTTCATCCAAGCTAGACACCACTGAGACAGCATGTTGAGGCATTCCTGACTGCGTATTGACTGACTTTGAGATGAAAGTTATCCCATTGTGTGGCCAAAGCCAGCAGGCAGTTTACAGGCTCTTGTCAAAGCCAAGAGAATGTGGAAGTGGGACAGAAAATGAACGTTGATCAGTCATATCTGCTACAGCTTCCTAAAACGAAGTAATAAGACTACAAGCCTACTTTTCTGTTTTGCTGATGGTATTTTATTATGCTGTAGAAGACCTAAAAGAGCCTTAGCAGAAGAAACTGCGAAATAATATGTTTTGATAAAAGGCTTTTCTTCCCCATCTTGTATAATAGTGTCATATTGATATTGCCCGACCCTACAGGTGTAACTCTAGGTTACCTTAACTTACACTGAGGACTGGACAAATATCAAAGGCTCTAAATATATTCTCCAAGTATAAGATGTAAAAATTTGGCTCAAGACATACTTCGCATCTCTTCTTACTCATTCTCTCTTATTCTCCATTTCCTATCTTAAATACAGCAACAAATCATGTAAGAATATGTTGCATTTAGTGTAATGCTAACCATGCTGCATGGGAAAATTAACAGCTGCTTTTAGCCGCTTGCTATATTAACATAACAGAAGTGTTAAGCAAGAAATCTTGCAAAGAAGACAAAGGTTGTAATGCAGAGCCACTGCTTTTGCAAATCTTTTCACAGTATTTGGCTTACTGACCTCTCCACTCTGCCTTCTTGCCTTGAGCTTGTTCTTTTGCTTTTTCATGTAGTCAGCATTGAAATGTGCAAATGCATATTCTACAAGTGCAGCGAAGACAAACACGTAGCATATCCAGAAGTAAACATCAAGCGCCTTGATGGCAGATGCTCGTGGAAGTGAAGACCGGGCACTGACCATCAGCGTAGTCATAGTAAGAACAGTAGTTATACCTGCAGTGTGGTATGAGAAAGTTCCTTTAGTATACCTGAATAAGCATATTTACTAATCTGAAACTGAGGAATACTTTTCACAGTAGGAGACTCTTAATGGTGTGGTTTCTGATTTTCCAAACGGGATTTAAAGAGCTTGTAAAGACTGGATTTCTATGACTAACACAGCTTTGAACATCTTATCCTTGTTTTTGCTCTAGTTCTGGACAAACAAAGCAAGAAGATTTAACTCTCAAAAACGTTTGGATCTGGACTTGCAAACCTTACTCAGACAAACGGGTTAACAAGCTCTAGGAACGCTTTTGTCACAGCTCCAGTTCCTTCAAATCAATTATTTCATACAACTGCCTTACACTCACTACTGCTTTTAACCATCTTTAGATGTCTGTGTTCTTTATTGAGGCAGCTGCTCTGATAGTATGACAGAAATCACGAAAGAAATATTTTAAAGGACACTCCCTTCTGCAAATTTTAACACAGCGTTCATAAGTGCACCTTAATGGAAAGTGAGTTATATTAGAAAGCATAATTGTATAATTACAATTTCAGCATACCCTTCCCTGTTAATTCCCCAAACTATCTGCTTTACCTAATGACACTCTGGCAGGCACAGCTGACTGGCTGATCCAGAAGGATACCCACGACATGGCCACTAGTAAGATAGAAGGAACGTAAGACTGAATGATGTAAACTCCTCGATTTCGCCGAAGGTGGAAGTGGAGACTGAGCCTGGGAAACTGACCTGCTGATAAAAAGAGCAGACAAAGAAAGATTTTGACTGTGTAAATTGCAGTTAAACTGGTATTTAAAATAACATTTCCTATAATGATGCAGAGCGACATTCTTAAACAAAATGATTTTGGCTAGGGATCACAAAAAGCTTTTATGAATCTTTTCCAATTAGTCCTCATAAACCCTGCACGAGGTAGTGCGGTTCTCATCAGCACAGTTAGCTAAGAATAGGTCAAATGATTTGTCTCAGGTCATATCAATGCCAGATCTGAAAATAAAATCATGAGTCTTCTCGAATAACAGTATTGCTTCAAAATGTGTACTGTCTTATCATCTGCTGTAGAAAGTCCTCCAGATACTAAATTTAGATTTTTTAAAAGGCCAAGTTAATTTCAAACTCAAAAAAGAGCTTAGAGGAGATGTGCAGCATAAATGAGGATCTGAATACATGAAAGAGGATGAAAAATCAGCAGGAAAGAAATGACTCCAATCTTTTACAAACATTGCAATAAAGCCAGTGATATGCATACACACCACTGACTTCTACTGGATAGAATTAGAATGATCTGACTGTACGTCATAAGCCTCATAACATCAGGGCTAATGGAAATTTTTCTTTATCCGAAGTTGCAAATTAGGTCAGGAAAATGTGAGCTATACCTCAAGTGTTTTTTGTCAAGTGCTGTCTGGCTATTCCATGCAGTATTTTATCAAGCAAATAGAGCTAAAGGACATAATATGCTACAGTGGCTACCTGAAAGCAAAAGGTTAGCGATTTTTGCAAGTATGAGCAAAAAAAAAAATTATCAGGAACCTGACAGATTATTTAAATTAGTTACTGAAGAGGAGGGATTTTCTATTATACATATAGGAGGTTTCCGCATGCAGGAAAAGATTCACTACTGTCCCTGAATCGAAGACTGATCCTGTTACCAGATTTGAAGTTCATCATTTCTGTTGTGAACTGGTAATTGGTGATTGTGAACTGAGCAAGCTGCAGCTTATCCAGCCCATGGATTTCATCCTGGTTTTCTGACCAGTGGTAGACAATGTCCTCTGAAGAATAGCCATCTGCCAAAAGAAAGTTGAATAAATACAAAGCTTGGGGAAGAAATTAAGAACCTAGGAGGCTCATTGTGGAAGTCGTGTAGTTCCTTTGCTACACTGATTTTCATTGGTCCCAATGCAAACATACTGTGATTCAGTCTAGATAATTCACTATCCTGGCAACCCCAGTGTTTCCAGGATCCCATCAAGAGTAGCTTTCCTATAGGGAGAATAATCCAAGTTGATTCACACTGACTAACACTATGTGGTATGGCACAGTGCGCTTCAGTGTCATGAGAAATATTCCAACTGTCTCAAAAAGCTCCTTTGCATACAAGATGTGAGATTCTTGCAAGTTTGGTAAGAAATGGTGTGTAGAGAACAGAAAATCAAATTAGTGCATCCAGTTAGAGAAAAGATTATAACACAGACCCGTGTCCATTCTGAGATGCAGAAGCTAGGTTGACAATCGCCATGTATATCAACCTATAATTATTGCAGTTTAGTATGGGTGGCAGCTGGCAAATAACTTCTAGGGAGAGGTGCATGGTACCAGGGACATGAGAGAAGGGTGGGAGATGCAAGAGTGGATTTATGTAACACGCAAATCCATAGGAAATCAATGTCTGCTAGTTGTGTTTTTTGTTAATGCACAACTTGCTACTAAACCATTCAGTGGTTTAAAGAGGCTTTATTTCTACTTTTTTGTTGAAACCAAATCCTCAAATTCAATTAAAAAATTCAACCACCACCAAAATTCCCTGAAGAACTTGCAGGGAGAGAGAATTGATCACTGCTTCACTGTCTGCTGCCTCTGCATTTGGTGATTACATAAGTGAAACTGTAGATTGCTATTTTTGACAGGATAAAATGGTATTGTGGTTAATCGCCTAGCAAACAAAGTCCGTGCTAAAAAAGAAGAGAAACTTGCATCAAAGGCTCATGCTTCTGGTCAGAAATTGCTGTTCACAAATCTCTGGAACTCCCAGAACCTCTGAGCCCAGATCCAGAGGACTCCCAGTCTTCCAGACTCAATATAAAAATCACAACAGGCCAAATTCATTGCTAGTAATTGGGTGGCCCCTGCTTGTGTAAGTGAATTTAATTCAAAAGTATTAATGCTCATGGAAATAACATGCCGATCATAGATAAAATACAGGTTGGACAAAATATAAATTAATTCTTCACTCACCTTTCTGAGTGTAAATGAATTTAAGCCAATCTCTGCAGTATTCTGATTGATTTTGGTGTAACATGCAAGAATGCCTAGGCAAACTAAATGGCTATGCAAGAGTTAGTCACAATCTCATTCATTAAAAACAGAATTCTTTCTTTTCCATATTTTCTCACAAAGGAAAAATAGCACACCAAATTTTGCCTGTGGGCTTCTTTACTTCTTCTCACTGGATTTGATGGAAACCTCAGTAATGCTACTGAAAAGACTGTCACAGTTCCTCTACGTTTTACATCAAGCACAAAGTTCCAGACATTTATCATCAGCAGGACTGTAGGTTGTTCTTAACTGGATTAAATCCTACAGTTTTGAATCAGAACAGAGCTGAACCAGCATTGAAACGTCCACAGTCTAATGCCCAACAGAGAATGAATTGATTCATGTTTTTACCCTTTATTTGTAAATCCTAAGTGCCCCTTACATTGCAGTGACTAAAATCACTCCAGCGAGCTAAGTACCATATATGCAGGCTGTAAGCAACATGTAGGTTATATGAAACACTGTACTCAGCCCTTACAGCTCTCCAAATCCAACATGCATTCTTGCTCATCCATTGGGTACTTGGAAAGGTCCATGTCACAGGCCACCGTTGAGGTAATCCTGTCCCAAGCAAAATGAACAGCAGTTAGTTGCACTCAGATAGAGCTGGCGACTTTATTTTTTTCTCAGAACCCAAAGACTAAATAGAAAACTCTGAAAACCTTAATAATACTATTACAACACACTATTTTCAAAATTCATAGGGCTATTTTCTTTGCTAAGCATGTGGGAAACCCAAAGATTGGGAGGGGAGAGAGAGCTGAAAAGTCAAATGATTTGCCTAATGTCAGAGTCAAGACTGTGTGCTGATAAAAGGACTTTTCTGAGCCAAATTTGGTCCCTTCCACTGTCCCAGAGATCATTACCAATACCGTAAGGATGGCTCTGGACCTTCTGCTTTCTCTGTTCCTAAGATGGAGAAGCTAAACCTAAATCAGACTCATAGTTCCCATGGAAAACAGCGAGAAAGTGGAGAACAGAATCTTTGTTTTGCACTCAGCATCTCCTTCCCTGGTGCCCGAATAGTTATGAGAAGCTTCTTTTTCATTTTGAAAAGTGATTAGTGGTTACTCAGTGGAAAATCTGGTAGTGTTGCTGAGGGTACATTTCTGGCAGCGTAATCCTTGTAAAGCAAAGGGATCTCTCAATAGGAGTGACCAGAAGTTGGTTTTGCTTTGAATTAATGGTTATTTTACGGAATTATTGTGGGAAAAATGAGTGATTGCTTTGAAGTCTATTCAAAAAGTTAACACATGACCGACTACACTTGCACCCTCTCTTGCTCACCTTATGCTGTATAAAATGACCCCATCTGGCTGGAGCCTGATAAGTTTGTTTTCCACAGTCACATCATGGAACCAGGCAGACTTGGCATTTACTATGAAAGTGTCTGGCAGCCAGAGCTTGTCCACAAACCGGCTGTCTAAGCCCAGAGTTTCATTGGTGTGGTTGTAAGACAGACGCTCATCTCGCCAGCTCTGGTGCAAAAATACCGTCATGGTATATTCCTACGAGAAGAGAAATCCCAGTCAACAAGTGGTGCTAAACAAACATGATGATGCCTCGGGAGGTGGTCAAAAATCATTGGATTGGTTTAGACATGTCCTAGCTGTTCCCTGTGCACAGAAGTATTTTATACTCAGCCCATTTTAATTTAAACAATCAATTACCTCTCTGTTTAGTTAGCCACCTACACTTTCTGCCATTGCAGTACTTACGTTCACAACTTGGTGAGTTTAACTCATAACGTACCATGTTCACCTCTGAGATGTGGTCGATGCTGGCTACTTCAATTGCAAGAGCAACGTTAACAGGAGGACCTGAGAAAAAATGTTTGAATGGCATGATTTACATCATCATAGCAAGTTAAATATGTAGATGACCAAAGAATGTTAATTCTTTCATACGGAGTGAATTCATTGAAGAGTCTTCCATGGTAAATTGCACTTTCCAAATGAAATCTGCATTAGGGCAAGAGACTCCCATCTTTAGCAGATTGTGTCCTCAGTTTTCAACAGAACACCTCCCTTCAGTAATGAGGGAAATGAAATACAAGCACAACTACTGAAACTTATGGAATCTCTTCTGGAAATCACATCCTCTGGTTTAATGACTTCAAGCAATTGCAGAAATTACTGTCACAATACAATCCAAAATGATTTCAACTTAGTTATCAGGGGTCTAAGAACTGTATCAGCGAGAAGAGTGCATTGCTAGTTGTGTTGTACAGCAGAATGGGCAAATTGCTGATTGTTACCTTTTCCAGTATCCAAGTACAAGATAACTGCAACTTTTTCGTCATGTGGAAAATGAAGTTCTGATAAACATCGGAGGGTAGAAGGATTGCAAGAAATAGAAGACAATTCTCAATGTCTCACCTCCAATCCCAGGCCTGAAATTCCGTGCATACCCTTTCATCAAATCATCTAGGTTGGGTAACCAGGATATTTCGATGTTGGAGCCTATGTAATCTCCAATGTCAGTCATAGCTCTAGGTAAAGAGAGTAAATAACTTTTAAAACTTGCCTTTGTTTACAGACATAAAAATAACAGAAAATTGAAGACATTGCCTCTTTTACTCTAGAGACCACCAACAGTGTAATCAGCTAAGCATGACTGGCAGTTTAGTGGAACAATACTGTATACAGATGGGAAGACCATTTCAGATGTTTCTGTTTAAATCAAAACATATTTCAGGCAAGAACACCACCTCTTTCTGAGATAAAAGCACACACTTTTTTTTCTAAAACAAAAAAAAAGGTTTAGAAATGTAAAGAAAGCATAAGAAAAAGCAAGATACTTTGTATGCTGCATGAAATGCATGTGTGGATGCTGAAATGCATGTGTGGATGCTGAAATGCAGCTACCTGGGTAGCAGGACACAGCAGCTGTGACAGCTCCTAGCACCACTGTGGAACAGCTGAGAACAAGAAGGGACGTATATCTTCAAATGTGATGTGCACAGTGTGCAGCAGCGAGCTGTCTGTCACACCAACATGTCTCTGTCCCACTCCACCTTCCCCCAGGTGCCCCAGAGCTCTGGGCACAGAGGGACGGTTCCATCATTCCGGGAGGCACCCAGCTTCTGCTGTTTTCCCCTTGCCAGCATCAGGCAGCATGGGCGTTTGGCCTTATGTCCTTGGGTCAGGAGTGTAGGATGCTGCAACGCACACAGCCTTCTGCAGTCACTCTTGGGACGCGAGTGGTCCACCAGCAGTCAGTAGGCTGTGCTGGGGAGGTGGTGTGCTGCTGCCAGATCTGTGCAGCATGCCACAGGCCCCCTCCCAGAAACAAGGCTCCTTCTCTTGGGTGCAAGGCATACGCTTCTTTCTGACCCAGCGACGCTCTCTGAAGATACCAGCACCGTTTTGTGTTGCCTTTCCAGCACCTGTCACATACCAGCCCCTCAACCCTCCTGGTAGAAGGAGCTATTCCATAGTCTCTTAGAAGCAAAGTCAAACTCAAATTGTCTTCATTAACTGTTTAAACTGAGCTAGCAGACTTCCTTTGGAGCAGATCTGTGCCTGCTCACATAATCCCTCTTGCCAGCACTGTGATTGACATGACAGGAATAGATAAGGGAAGGACTGTGACAATGTCTACCACAACTATTTGCAAAGAGGAAAATTGCTAGTGGTTCGAGAGAGGCACGTATGTGAATGCACGTACTATAGCGGAGCTGTCTGAGCACTGTTTTAGCATCTTCCACTGAGGCCAGCAATAAATGTGGCATTTGAGAGATGTATGTCACTAGTAACAGAAGAGAAGCTTGTTAAACACTGACGGAAGACTGCAGAGTAATATACCATAAATATATTCTGCCTTGGTACTTACATAACTTTCTTAGAGTGTTCATGTGACATTGACCCACATAAAGCACGTGTTTTTTCTCTCCAAAATATGCCAGTCCGGGCATTCAGCTTAGCCCATGCAGTCACTGCTAGCACGGTAGCAGAGTATCCTACAATAACCAACTCTTCTCACAGGGAACTGAAAGAAAAGTCTTTGATCACCCTGGTGATGAAATTCTTGCCCCATGTGTATGGAATCAATTATAAAAGGGAGGAGTTCTGGGATAACAATGTATAAATGTAAGTCCTGAGCAGCTGAGACACTGAAAATTTGCATTAACAGAGTTGTCAAAGCCTAAGTGACCTTAAAGTATAGGGACACGGCTCCACGGTGAAACTTCATTAGCTCAATGCAAAATGCTGAAATTGGATATATATATTAAACACATTTGTAACGCTGCCTTGCCATAAGCAGATTGCTGTTTGTTCATCTAAAATGACAGTCCCAGACATTTCTCACTTCCCTTTATCTCTTCTGAGTAAGGATCTTGGGAGACTCAGAGCCATATTCTCAGCTATATAAATTGGAATAATGTAATTGATTTAAAGAAAGGCTCTGAAGATTTATGATAGATGTCGATAAAGACTTTTCCTTCTTTATTGCATCCCACCAACCAATCAAACACTTCTTTCTATCAGACTGCCATTTCCTATGTGCTGATCTCTCAGTCTTCCACGTGTCAGTTGTTACTTAAAGAAAATCACTGTTTAATAATACTTGACAAGATCCAAGGGCTAAGCTCTGGCTTTCTTCTGCAAGACCCTCAACCACTGCAGATCAGAAATTCTTTAATTTATTTTCTTTTACGTCCACCATCCTATTTCTGGAAATACTAAGGCTGTCAGTTAATGCAGAAAACAAAGAATTATTTAAATTAAGACCTTGGCAGAATAGAGAATGAGACTATCTTTTAAGTATTTTGTTTAGAAATGTACTCATTTGTAAGATGTAAGTCTCAGCCATAGATTTATAGTGGTATTACTAATCAGTAAAATATATAAACCTCTTTTATAGGCAGATATACCTGAATGAATATACACTATCTGCCAAAAATCTATTCGTCTTTTCAGTTGAAGATGGTGCTTTCTGATTTATCTTGCTAAAACTGCAGCCAAGTTCTTCAAAGTGTTTTTAAAACGATACTCGAGTCAAAAGGTGGCTGCAGTATGGTGGCCTATCTTGCGAGCCTGAGCTGTGAGGGTGGCAGAATGTAGCTTATGCTTCCTCCATACACAATGACAGTGCTAGATACAAGTTGTAAAATTAGAATGCCATGAGTAATCAAGCTGACAAAAATAATAGAAAAAAAATCCGCTGCTCCCCTTTCACATTAGGTATCTCTACATGCGCGCATCAAGAAATCATTCCCAGATAACCAATTTACAATCAGGCACTTGCTATAAAAGAAATAATGCCATAAGAACTGCCTCAAGCCTCATCTTTTTTTGTTTGAAAAAGCATTGACAGTGTGCAGCAATTATCCTGTGCCAGTAGTCTATTGTAATGGCATTATGGAGAGCCACAGAGCTAAAAGCAAGTTCAGATGACAGAGTTGGGTTAAAAACTGTGGGCTAGAGCTTGCCATGTGTTTTAAGCAGATTACAATCTAGAGGGAGTTTTACTTAAATATCCATGACACAATTAAAAGAATCTTGTTTCTATTATTAATAAAGCCTTAGGGTCAGATCATCAGTGTAACAAATCTGCTGAATTTAATAGTGCTATATGCACTTTATACCAGTGGGGGTTGTTAAAAGTATTACAGCTGAAATAATTTTATGGCTAGATTAAGCATTGTTTATGTTTATACTGCTGGTTCATTTTTAAATTTCTACAAATGGGCAACAAAATTCCTCAGTTACTGCTGTTCTCACTGGCATGGTGTTGGCTGAATTGCTTCTAAATACACAAAGAGAAGCTGGGAAGCACCATAACCTACAGTCGCATTTACAGACAGCTATCAGCGAGTTAACAAAAGCTTTTGCTAACACTAGGCTTTTCCAGGAAGATGAATACGGGACTAGAGCATAGCAACAGACATAGGAGTGATGGAGCCGGGGCTGTATGCTTGGGTGTGTGATTCAGCCTGGTGGAAATGCGTCCAAGTCCTGCTTGTGTCAGCCTCAAGTGTGCTCCTCAGGTCTAAAGTTATCCCGGGTCCTCCAGCATCGCAGAAATTTCCCATTCCCCTCTTTTTTTTTTTTTTTTTCCCTCAAGATTATTGAGGGGGAAGAAAAATACCAAACTCAAAAATATTCTACATATAATTTTTTTTTTTTTTTTTATCCGGTCAGAAAGGATGACTTGAAAAGCAGGCCTTCAGCTTCACGGCACTTTACAGACCAGTCTGGGGTAACTCCACTGAGCCAACGCTCCGTACATCACACCCAGTGCTTTCAAGTTACGTGAAGGATGGTGGAAGAATGTCATTAATCCTTGATAAGCAGTAGGGATTATAATGGCCTAAAATATTGTTCATGTGTTTTACCTGAAAAAGCAAGACCAGCATATAAAATACTCATTGGAAGGGATTAGCTTTTTGTAATGTAAGCAGTAAAGATTAAAAGAAAGGAAACTACCATTAGTGGAATTAGCAAGTTTGCTTCCTGATGTAGGCTGCTCTAGAGCTTGTTTTAGTAAGAAAATGAATTTCTAAAATTAAGCTATTGATTTGGTAAGTTCAAGGGGCGTAACAGCTCATCAAAAGCTTACCTTTACTTTGCACCAGGCCAGAGCGGGGTGCCTAGGTGACCTAACCACAGCATATGCTGTGCACTAATATCTCTCTGGAAATCATTCCCAAATCTGAAGCTGAGAAGGATGTTTTTTTATCTACGTTCTCACTCTGTACCCATCTCATTTCAAGCAGATATTTCAGAGAATATATTTTCATCCATCCAACTGTGGAGTTTCAGCATTTTGAGAACTTCAACAGACCTGGTTGTTAACAGTAGAAAACTGATTTCTGCTGTTTAAACTCTGAAAAAAAAATAATTCTCTTGCATAGTAGACAAAGGAAAGATGAAACCACCAGTGATAAACCTAGGAAAATTATGAAGTTCTTCTTTGTCTAACAAAGCTGTCCTTGACACAGGTTAGGAAAGCAACTCTAAGCAATGGATCAAATGACAGAGCAAAGAAATCCATCTCCTTTAGAGCTCAGTATTGTCGGTTCTAGAATCAAAAGCAGGTGTATCCTAGAATCATTTCTATTCAAGCTGACACCTTTCTCCCAGCTGCTGTGGGACCATGGCATTCTGCTTATCTGGAATGCTCTGGAGGAGAAGCATCAATCAACTCGGACAGCACGTCTCGAAGAGGCTTGTCAGGCAAGTGAGATGTTAGCCTGTCTTCACTGTCTTCGAGAACACTGCTTGAAAATGGTTGCTGGATATTTATCAACATTACTGAAAAAAATCTGCTAAGTCTTTATATTAAACCAATGAAAGAGGCAACCTCTATATTCTGTGTGCACTACAGCAGCTGAGTAAGATACAACATTAGCAATATTATTTTTGCGCAGCAGTGCCAAAAGCTCTAGCAGCAGTGCCAAAAGCTCAACAGCATCTCTAAGTTGGTGGCCAATGAGATACCGATTTCAGGTCACACTTTTAGGGAGAGTGTGCTAACCTTTTGACAAATATATACTGCAGTACGATGTGGAAAGCGACTTTTGCATCTCCGTTGCTTCTTTAAATCTGCTAGCTTGACTGATTCTATTTGGGGAGGTGACATAGATGCTGTATGAATCTTTTAACCTGGAAGATGGAAATGCCAGTCCGACTGATACTGAGGACTGGGATGGAGTACATTTCCTCTCCTTTGAGATAATCTCTTTTGGGGGCAAAAGTCCCAGATGTCACTGCCACTCAAGAAAACCTTTTCTTGGGAAAAACACAAGGAATATCCAGCAAGGTCAGTGAACAATCTGGCCTCTGTCAAGCTCCAGGATTATCCAGGGCAGTGTGTGTATCTTCCCATCTGCCATTCCGGACTCTTAAGTGAAGCTCACTGTAAATATGCTCTGTATTTTGAAATGTAATTGAAAAAGCATTAAGCTAAATTCATGGCAACCTTTTGAACATCAAAGCCCCATCAAAGCACTAAAACTCGGTGAGTTTTAAGCTACAGAAAATAGACCACTCTTTGCATATATTCACGTGTTAAAGCTCCCCCATTTCCATGACTAGAAGTAAAAGACTGAGGGAGATACAGTACAGGAGGACAATTTTATGCAAATGTATAAAAGCCATTTAATATAGTAGAATCTTTAATAGAAATGATACACCTGCTTTTAATTAGAGAATCATTCTGATATTTTTGTTTTGTGACATCCACAGCATATCAAGCTGATAAAATGGTCTTTGCCCCAAAGAGCTCTCAATCACATAGGTGCCAAATTTCTTGCCACTAATCATTGCCAAAAGCAGACCAAAAAGTACTACTTTTATAGAACTGTTTACATGAAAACAATATTGGCATAAGTAAACAGTGCTGACTTAGGTTGAATTTGGCTCATTCACTTCAGTCAAATAGCACAGGACAGAGAAATTGCGTCAAGTACAGCTCTTTTAAGCACCCTCAAAGGGTACTCAAAAACGCCACGAGGAAGCAGGCTGCATATGTTCCTCACTTCTCTCCTCTACCAAACCTTAGTGTTATTTTAATAGGTAGCTTTCCCTCTGGGACATCTTATGTCATACTACTGAGTTCAGAATTCTCTGAAATGTTCCTCTTTTTGGAAATGTTTTTGCTTACACCTGTCAATATACAGGCTGTAGAACTCATGACCGGAGAATTGAGTGGTTTTGGATGGCCTCTGTCATCATAACTATGAATCACATTACATTTAGAAAGCAAAATCAGAGCAATACAAATGTAGCTATTGGTAGTTTTGCCCATTATTCTAAAACCACAGTATTTTACTAATACTGCTCTTTGTAAAAGCATCTCTTACCAAAAATGTCATATTATAGGACTCCAAGAAAGAAAAACAAGAGTTAATGTGCTTCTTGGGGTCTTAGAAGGGGAATTATTTCATAGGTCAAGAGTCATATCTGTGTGAGTAATTTTACTGATGCAAGGGTAAAGTTTTGTTTTAGTTCCATCTCATTAACTCATCAAAAGTATACATGCAAGCAAGCTTGCTCAATTTTTACAGGATTAAACAATGTTCTCCCATAGCCATGCTAAATCCTGAATCTTCAGAAAGCTGTGTTGTACTGACCAGTGCAGCTTGCTTTGAGCACTGCATGTCTTACACTTCGGCATATTTGAAAAACTACTAAGAACCAGGCAGTTTGAATTTCACAAGCTAGAATTTGCCTTTCCTTGCCTTCTGCCATAAGCATATATATTTCTAACAAACAACTTGTCACTATTGTGCACCGGGAGGAAGAAAGTCAAGTAACTAGGCAATTAATCCAATGACAATTTACCTAAAAAATGGCAGGTTGCACATATCCTGGCAGTTTCTGTGACTAGAAACAGATCTTGAAGGCAGAAGCTGAGACGACTGATTGTTCCATAACACTCTTTTTAAATCTATGTTTTACTCAAACACTACTTTTTAACCAAAATAGTTAGTGCTAGCCCAAGTGCAGTTAGAGAAACAGGACCACTGAAATTAGGGGCAAGATCTCTATGCCCTTTGGTCATAATCAGTATCTTCTCCTCTGCCTTCAGTCTAACACTGGATTGCTTCAGAGCATGAAGGTGGCAGGATCTGGCCCTGGGTAACAGATTCAAGGTCACAGGATAAGTCATTGTGCCAGTCCTGCATAAGAGCAGTTGACTTGACACTTCCTTTAATGCAAGATCTTTTTTCTTTCCAGTGGAAAAAAGAGAGCTCACTAATTAATTCCAAAGACTGTGACCGCAATGTTGTGTCTTCCTACGATAATCGCTTTGCCTCTTCTACTCCTCTGAAGTTATTAGCAATGTCTATAAAGCAGAAGTAGGAAGACCCCTTTAATATCACAGCCACCTCTGCTCTGGATGATGTGGGCATGTTTTTACATGCAGCAAGTCCTTTTTTACTCCCCCTTCTGTTTTCATTGCATAATCATGGCAAGCTTTCTCCACATCCAGCCTCCAGATCTGTACAGAATATATAGCGAACATAGCTGGTTGCCTAGCTAACACCTCCTGAGTAAATGTGACTGAGGATCACAAACATTTATCTTTGAAATTTATTATTGAAAGAAATGGCCGGTGTTCTTCAAACTTTCTGTAAGATCTTTGCCAGGCCCATCCTCTCATCTCAGGTCCAGGAGCCATCCCGAGCCCATCACCAAAGGGATGTCGGTGTGGGGTATTGCCAGAGGGATGTCGGTTTGGGGTTTGTCGCTGGGGCAGCCCCAAGCAGGGCTGCGGGGGCAGTGCCCCGCTCCTGCTGGGCTCTGCGGGCGTTTCGTGCTCAAGCGGGCACCCTCCGGGGCTGCTCCGGGGTGTGCGGAGCCACCGCACCCGGGGATCGCCCCCAGCTTCGGGTGGGCGCCTCAGGAAAAGTCCTCCAGCGGCGTCCCGCTGAGAACACCCCTTCCGTTCCCTCAGCTTGGCAGAGGAGCATCCTCACCCGGGGGAAGCAGGGGTCCCTTATCCGGCAGGACCCACGGGTCCCCCGCCGGCAGCAGCCGGGGACGCAGCACCGGAGCCCGCGGTGCCCGCTCCCCGCCGAGCGCGCTCCCCCTCGGGGCAGCCCTCGCCGCTAAGCCCCCGGAGCGGGTCTGCCTTACCTGATGCACCTGTGCTGCTGGGTGCAGAGCAGGACCAAGGCGGGGAAAAGCCAGGTGAGAAATTCCATCTTAGCGCCGGTCGTTAGGCAGCGGCGCACGGCACCCAGCTCCCCCGGCTGTCCGTCGGCACCCCGCGGCTCTCCCGGCGGCTCGGCAGCCCGGGCAGCGCTGCCATCCTCCCTTAAGTTGCTGCCGGCTCCGTCCCGCCGGGGGCAGCCCGGCTCTCCCCGCAGCCTGCCGCCCCAAAACGGCCCCCGAGCTCCCCGGGCTGGTCCCGAGGCGAAGTGGCCCCCCTGAGGCGTCCTGCGCGGCCGGGCGGGCGGCAGGAAAATGGAGGGAGGGCGGCAGCGCGGCCCCGCCACCTCAGCCACCTCAGCTCGCAGCCACCTCAGGCGGCGGGCAGGGGGCTCGGCGCCGCCTTTTCCCCCCTCGCACGCACCCCAACGCCGCCCCCGGGGGGCTCGGAGGGGCTCCCCGCTTCCCCCGAGCTCGCAAAGTTGTGCCCGGCCGTCTGCCGTCGCTGAGGGGCCCGAGGCAGGCAGCGGGAGTGGGCGCAGGGAAGTTGGGCGCCGGGGCAGGCTGGCTTTTCTCCTCCGTGTCCGCGCCTTCCTCTTCTCCCCTCCTCCTCCTCCTCCTCTGCCTTTTGCTGCCGCTCAATCCACAACGGCAATTTTAGAAGCAGCCCACGAAGGGAGCGCCGCGGAGGAGACATTTTAAAGAAATTGTAAAGGAAAAGTGGATGTGCAGATACTTAAAGGATGTGCCTGGGGTAAAGTGCTTTATCTTTTCCTGTGGTCGGTTTTATTCTTACTAATTAGTACCAATATTTTAAATGGCAACAAAGGGCTGATGGATGAGGGGAATAAGAGAGTGCATTCAGGAGAATAAATGTACAGATTGAATGAAGGAGATTAAATGTACAGATCTGTACACAGGCTGTGTGCAGATGTAGTCAATACATGCACAAAAGTACATCCACACATATAGAAATGTACATCATAAATGTCTAAGACTGATGTGGGCTTTCATTTTCTTTCTGATCTCTTCCTTTCTCTGCACATTCCAGTGGTCGTGCCTGCACCTAGTGCGTGCTAAGGAGGAAAAGACCTGAATTTAGTTGTTGGATTGTCAGATGAAAACTGGTGGTGGTGAAGGAGGGAAAACACAAGATCTTTAATGGAATTTACGGGATGAAACGGAGAACAGAATGATTTTGCCTCTCTAATAGAGCAGATTTACGCCTTTAAGGGTATTTCAAGTTGACATTTTTCCGACTCAAGGATGGCTTTCCAATGAGCCGTGTACCTACTCTGAGAATTCCTTGGTATTGCTTTTCAGCTGTCATCTGGTTTACTAGTAAAATATAAACACAGATTTCTATGCCTTTAGGATATATCTGTTAAAATAGCAAAAAAAATCAGCGGAGGCAATTTGAACATTTAGAATGAGAGTTGGTATATGTATGGTACGTAGCCATGCGTGTGAATGTGTGTATTTGCATGTGCGTATAAGACCATGGCAGCATATGCTCTAAAGGGATAGACCTTGCTAAGAATTTGACCATTGAAACAAGTGAAAATACAATGGTGATCCTCTAAAACGATCCTTACCAAAATAATTGTATTTCCACACCAAATACACTTTCCTTACGACTTTGATTCAGTGAAAAAGTTCTCTGATGTCAGTGGTTCTGATATTGGGGAAAAAAAGAAGAGTATCATGTACATATTTTCTCTGAAATCATTAAGCGAGGTCTTTTTCTTCTTCACCTACCATTTTGCTCCTTTTTCAGCAGCTCCGTAGCCAAAACCAGTAAGTGACTGCCCACAAAATCTTCAATGGAATTGTGATGGGAATGTGTTTGGGTTCAGGAGTGTAATAACATGATAACCGAGGTATATTATCAAGGTTCTGATTATCCCAGGAAAAATTAACTGTCCCATTCATATCACTGGGCATTGCATAGGGATATTTATCCATTTGCTGTAATCATCTTGAATGATCAAGGTCTTATACTACAAATTTGGATTAATAATGTCAGCATGAATGAGAGAAATATACATGGGGAGTCTTCCAGCACCACCATGATAGTGCCTGGGCTTAACAAGATGTCGTGTTATTTTCACAAGACTGATTTAGCTGCCACTTTGTGTCCATATTTCAGAAAAAGAGATGTTCTAAGATTCATTCGCACAAAATCCTAAAATAAATGTGTAACTTCTCTCAAATAAGTAAACTACATTTGATGTAAATGGGCCTTAATTATATCATCTGTATTATATAGAAGAAGGACAAATGCTAGATCACTCAGCCTTGGGTTTAATTGATTTTGCCTACAAATACAAGCTTAAGCAAAATATGCCATTTTCATATATATTTGTAAATATATATATATACACACACCCCCACTCAAAATAAGTAATTCCTCTTCACCAAAGGGAAGAGAGAGGATAAAATAATAACGATCAACAATATATTTAATTTCCTACAATTCTAGCAGAATATCCCAAACTCTTTACGGTCAATGACAGATTAAAATTGCTCAAGAGATTAAAAAACAATTAAAATTGCTATTAAAACATCAAAACAAAACAAAATAAATAAGCTCCCCAAATCTTTCTCATCTAATCCTCTTGAAAATAATTGAAGCTTTCCTTTAGCTACTGGCTTGTAACTGTCCAACAGTCTTAAAAGATGGCCCATGATAGCACATTTTTCTCAAGCCTTTGTGTCATTATGCTGAATTGCTGCCTCTCCTCCATCCATATGGCTGCAGGCACTAGCTTTTAAGAAAATATTTGTATGGTCTGACCTTGCATACGGAGTTCAGACAGACGATAGGACTGCATGGTGGTCCAACAAAGCCAGGTTTTCACTTCAGAATCTGACAGTTTGGAGCTTCCCTCCACGTTTGCTGTTGTACTCATGGAGAAACAGCAGAGCTGGCCAAGCAGTGTGGCGGTGACCAACGTGATACCCAAGTCAGTGTTTCCATCCCATCGGACCATGTCAGTCTATCAAAAGTTGGTGGGCTCCTCCCACGTCTGCACAATTTTGCAAATATAATTTAAACCATTATTATTTATTAAATAATTAATTGTTATTTTTGCTATGTTGATAATTACCATTTTTACAGTATTTACATTTTCTCAAGTAATAAGTAAAGATCACAACTTTGAAATAATATTTTGCTATAATTGAAAATCAGAAACCCACGTTTCAAAAGCTGTCAAGTTTGCTTTTTTTTTGTTCCTTAACATGTAACAGGTGCAACTCCTTCCTGACTACAGTGCTCAATACTTTTGTTACTGCTGCTGTAAAATAATTTATTAGAGAGCATAATTTGGTGGGATTCAGAAAAAATATGCTCAGTGCTAAATAACAAGTTTTCATAGTCCTTTATTACCTCACAACTTTGGGAGCATATCAAAGGAACATTATTTAAATTAATTTTACAGTTGCACTGCATTACCTGATATTCTTAATAGATCATTTTCTAAAAGGGACAGGTGGTTTTGCAGCCAGCAAAGATGTCATATTGCCATATATAATTTTTAGAGGCAAAAAAATGTACCACACGGATAATTAGTTTCATTCTCCCACGATTCCACATAAACAGCTCGTGAAAGACTGTTGTGGCAACGTCGCCAAATGTCTCTAGATATATAAATTACACACATATGCCTATTTTTATAAATGAGATTTGGAAATATCGGTAGCAATCATATGGTGGGAATATTTAGCTTATTTCAGAGGTTGTACAAAAATGATTCTTTGTGCTGTATCAATGTCCCATGGCCCCAGCACAACTGTGTCTGTATTTAAATATCAGTATAACCACAATATTATTGTCCCTTTCACTTAAAGCCCTGTACCAGAAATGAAGTTTTTAACTGCTTCCAAATGTTCTGCAGAACATCCATTTCCTTCCCAAGTCTGTTTATATTTTTTTAACACTCATGAAGTGCAGTGTGGCCACTTTGCCCTCTTCTTCTCTCCTCTGCGCAGAAGACTTGGGACGACATTCCCCACTCTGCCCCAAGCCAGGGCTAGCTCCAGGACTGGAGATGTTTCCCTCACTGCAGATGTGTTGCTCTCAGTGCTGTGCTCTCATCCGGCGGCATCTGGCCATCCTGCTGCGGGGTGCAGTGACAGCAGTGCCCCACTCAGTCTTCCTCGTAACATCTGTAGGAATGACTCATTGGTAAGGTGCTTGTCAATGTTTTGGCATTGTTTACCCTCAAATGTTGATCTGTATCATAGAATATGGGCAGAGAAATTGTTTTATGTAATCTGATATGAGCCATACTGCAAAAATTAAGATGCCATTATTGGCATGTCTTCCTGCCTAAATGCTAGAAATCTCCATATATGAGCTGCTGTCACCTTGGAAACGTTCAGAAAAGAAATACCAACTGCCTGAAGAGGCACAGTATGTAGCCATATAGCAAACCAAACTGTCCAGTTCTTCCATTTCAAATTGATCATGAGTTGGTACTGAAGTAACTTCACTGAAATGCCACTAAATTTAATTTCACAGTGAGAGAACAGCAGGATCTTCATTTACACGTGCTCACTTCTGTACCCAAATTCTCAGAGGTGCACCACCGGTGGTCAGTGCCTACAGGATCTAGAACAGCAGCATCACTGATGCTTTTTTTTGTAAATCTCCGGGAGCTTAAAGCTGGAAGAGATTCACTGATTTCAAGTTGATAAACTGTGATTTGGGAGATACGAGCTTGTCTGAGAGACATCATTTAGCACCTTCAGAGGAAGTGCAGATATCTTCTCTCTTGTCGCATCTATGTGTGAGAGGAAAATCTAGACTACCTTGCCCTGGTGACAATTATTCACCCAACATAAAATCACAGCCGGCAGTGTGGCTAGGAGATGGCGCAGTCTGATATAACGGGTAGCGTGCCCTGAAATGACCGGTACTGATGGGAAGGGGGCTGTTGTAAAACTTAATAATAATCTTTCACATCCTAATTATGAGAGTGTGAGAACAGGCAGGCTGAGAGTTAACAACAGAATCTATTCTAGATCTGCAGAGACATCTATACAGTTAATCACTGAATATTTTTAGCCTACATCTTGTAGCTTTAATCCTGCAAATGTCTGGAGGTAACTTGTTTTATGTAATATGAATAGATGCCATAAAATCAGCAGTTCATGATATTTTGTGTAAAGAGCTAAGAACGTCCACACATTGCTAAAGAATGAGGACCTATAGCACAATTGTAGGAAAGGAATTGGTGGCTGCGATACATACTGTACATGTTAAATATGTAATAAAGGAAATAAATACTTAAGATTAGTAGCATGTGCTTTCATGTTTAGTATCAAAAAAAATGACCTTACTTCTTTTAGCAAGTATAGGAAAACAAAGAAATATTGCCTACAATGGGGTAACATTTTCAATATACCCTAAGTAAATCTGGGAATGCCTCCTGTGTACAGAGCAGTGTTTATTCCAACATAGAGCACTGCTCAAGGAATGTTGTCCCAGTGTTTTAATCACTTTGATTTTAATTTAATCTCTTTGAAACTTTGAACAGCTGCACCTCCATAGCATGCCTGGTGCCAAGAGTAATGGGACAACATTCTGCTTTTCTGTGAATTTAATGGCATCATTCTTTGACTTTGTCCAGAATAGATGTGGATAGATAAATAGATAAATGTGGAATAGATAAATGTGGAATAGAATAGGAAGGAAAGTTAACTAAGCAACACTCGAAAGCTAAAATCTGGCAACCAAGTGCCTGGTAGCAAGAACGCAGGTTCAGATGGTTCCTCTGAGGGAGTATTCCAACTGAGGCACATTTTATGAATAAAGGCATTTAGCTTTCCTATGCAAATTACTCAAATATCATCTAAATACTTTTCCACTGTGTGTTTTTGTGCATTCTTGGAGCGTTACAAGGGACCTCCAGGTCGGCAGCTTCTGCTGAAGCGAGGGGAAGTGTTGAGAGTGGGACATCATGATGGGCTGAACGATCACTACACGTAATTTTTGCTGTAATAATCTTTAATTAGAACTAACGGAGAAACCCTATTGTCCGCCTAGGACACGCTTATTCCCGAAAAGACAGAGAGCTCGGACGTCGGGGACCCGAGGTCTTCCAGGACCCAACCCCTTCCAGGACCCAACTCCCTCAGGCGCCGTCCCTCCCAGCTGCCGCCACCCGCCCGCAGCCCGCCCAGGCATGCACCACTCCGCGGGGGGGGGGGTCACGGGGCGAGCACCGCCGGACGCCTCCAGCGGCTGCAGGGGGGTGGCTCCAAGGGGGCGCCCCCGCGACGCGCCCCCGCTGTGGTTTGCTCCGTTGCCGGGGCAACGCATCCAACGGGCGCGGAGAGGGGCGGCTGTGAGGGGAGATGGCGGGGTTTGTGAGGGAAGGCGAGGGCCCGGGGCCAGGAAAGTGTTGGAGGACGCCAAGGATAGCTTTTCTTTAAGCTATTCCCTATGAATTTTAGGTCAAGTGGTTGCCTAAGTGGAGAAAGTGCGTTTGGAAGGTGTGTTTTATTGCTCAACTGCTTATTATATATATATAAATTATTTGGCGTTGTCCTCTATAAGTGATTTGTTGAAATTAATACCCAAAATGTGTGTCTAGTAGAAAGCCGTATGATGGTTTCCAGCTATTTCGTGTGAATTAAGTACTTACTAAATACCATTAATTCATCTGAAAATGTAGTCATCACTACTGCGAGTTCGTGGAGATATTTATGTATGTAAATATGGACTCTTCTCTTTGTTAGCCTGGTTGTTGTAAAAGAACCATGAATACTGAAGATAGTAAGTTCAGTGATAAGAATGAAGAGGACCAAAAAACTCTTTTACCATTTCTGGAAGAGGAAGAGAAAGAAGACCAAGCTGGTCAGTGCTCTGATGTGAAAGAATGCTGGAGAGGTGGAAATGAGAAATCTTATTGATAACTTACGAAAAGCCTCTGTTACAGTACAGTTCTAGGGGTGAGATGATATTACAAATCAATGCAATCATTCCAGGAGGTTTTTTTTGGTTGTTTTTTCTTTTTTTTTTTCTAGCATTACACTGCAACAGGTGTAATTAGTTCAAATCTAACCAATTTTGTTCTGTAGCAGTAAATTTTCACCTTAATTCTGAAAGGCATTTTTGGTTTAGAGTAAATGATGGTGAAAATCAGTATTTGTATGGGCTTGATTCAGCCACTAATATGTTAGCATCTAGTGCCACTTGGGGTGCTCTAGACATCTATCACAGTCATGGCATAGGTCTTCCCCAGATCCAAATCTGTGAAGTGGCTGGATGCACTCAGATATCTAAGCTGGCACCAGCTACCTGTTAATAGGCAACTGATTTCTCTAATTGTGTCTAAAAGTATGTTTATAGATGTTATGTCAAGTAATGTATCTACCATTTTACGGGTTATCATATATGGTATAGTGCTGAATACTGATCTTTATGTTAAGAAAATGTTCATAGGCTATTCTTTTTTTCACTGTCCTTTTCCCGACTACATAAATATTTAACAATATGTAAATAATACTTATTAAATGAAGCTTAATAAATACTTCTATCTTCACTGCAGGTCAAAATAATGAGACGTGTAACAGGGTGTTAATGTAAGATAAACACAGTAGACTTGGCATTTTCCTGCTTTGGTTTCCAGGTGTACTGTGTGATTTTGTTTTTTCTTTTTTCTTTTTTTTTTAAACATACACTACAGTAATGCTATAAAATGTCATCACTGAATCTCTATATATTTTGACTTGGCAGCAAGTACGCTAGCGCTTTGCATTTTGAAGCTCAAAGTCTCTTTATTAAACTGTTGTTTTATTTTCTATTAGAATACCAGCTTGAAGAAGAGTTGGCTGATAGTGGCAAGATGGGGAACAAGGTCACTTCTGAAGGAGCTGGAGACAAGTCTGAGTCTAGCATGTAAATAATTCATTGTTTTGTTAGCAGCTCTAACAACAACTTCCTTTATAGTGGTAATTTACCTTTTCCAGAGAAGGTTTGGTTAATTCAGCTCTATTTTTTGTCAGATAGATAGATATGCATAGATATGCATAGATGCATAAGATATGCATAGATAATATGCATTTATCTAACACAGTGGTTGCACTACGTTCATGTGGGTTAATCAGCTGCCCTTAAAGGAGCAGTTATTAGCCTGGGTGGTTTTATACCAAGCAATTTACACTTGTAAAACCCAGCCAGTTCTCTGTAATAATATGTTGTGTTATGTTCGTATCCCTCTGTACTTATAGAACATTAGGAGTTGTTGGAAAAAGAGAATTTTGTCTTTTGAAGAATATCAGTGTTGGATTGTAAGTTTCTGAATACATACGGAGTTTTGCACCACTGTGTAAAGTGGATTAGCATAGAACTGGTGAGATGATAGGTTGATACCGCTTTCGTTTTAAAGAAAGTGATAGAGCAGTTTTATTCCTGGTGAAATAAATTTACGTGTAACAAAGGTCATGTATGAAAAATAATTCAGTGATTTGAACGTGGCCTTAAGTAGTTGCTGCTCTCTTGACAAAGATCAAAGCACAGTTTGGCCTGCTTTGACAAGAGTCTTGATCTCTGCCCTGGAGTGACCTGGCATAGGGTTATAGAGCATGATGAAATGCTGAAATAATGTTTATTAATATATGTATGTGGGAAGTTGCATAGCACATATGCCTACTGCCAGTAAATGTTGACAGTGTTACTGTACTCAACAGAGGAAGTCAAAATATGCCAAGATGATTTTTAAAAATAAACAAACATCAACAAAACAAACAAACAACAACAAAAAACCACTACCTTCAGACCTTTTCTTTCTGGATGTTTAAATAGAGCAAAATGGTAAGAGAGATTACGTCATTCGCAGACTGAAGCGTTCTATACAATGTTCTAAACTAATTTAGAATGTTCCCTTTAAAGTTTAAAGCTACTATTCAGGAAAACTGGAATTTGAAAACCTTAGATATAATCAAGAGGAGCTACAGGCATTTCAAAACAAAGACGTGTAATTAATGCACTAAATGTTTGAGTAAGCATTCAACATTAGATACTTAAGTCTGGAAAATCTTGGCTTAAGTGCATGTACTCAAGCTTTTTGTGCTGATTACCTTTATTTTTTCCTTATTATATCGATGATATTTGTATTGGTTTGCTAGAACATGTAAACTGAAATAAAGAACCCATGAATGCATAAATGGATGATGCACAAACTTCACATAGCTTTTAAACTTGTCATGTTTTCATTATTCATCATGTCTTTCAATTCAAAGAGAGAGCTTGGAACACTGTTGGAGCGACATTAATAATATTGGGGCTACGAAGTATGCAGATAGAATTTCCGTATTAGCCTTATGCAGGAACCTAAAACAGCTCAACAACGTAGCCAAAGAAAAGGAACTTGTGGTCCAGAAAATCAGGTTAGTGTCGAAGCAAACATAAGGCATCAGCATAAATGTGCCATCAAATACTGGGTTACTTTACCTGTTTTGCATATGGTTATAGTAATAATAATTTACACTTTTGAAAAAATGAAACATTAATATTGATATTAAAGAAGAGGGGTTTGATCTGGAAGAATTAGATGCTAACTCTGTTACGTTTGCACAATTCTGCGGGTTCAACAGTCAGAAACAATAAGAAAATGTTTACGATGATTTTTCCATTTAACTGTGATGGGAATGTTACATTGGAATTGGTGAAGTTACTCACGTACTTTAAAATAAGCACCTGCTACGAGTGTTTTGCTGTGTAAAGGTCAAAAAACTTTCATTGGCAGCAAATGGATCTGAAGAAGACTAGTGTAAAAATGCTGTTTATGCTGTTGTCTTTTTTCTGGTAATATAGATGAAGTCAGACTAAACTATTGATACTTTTCTGGATTTTTAGAAAAAATAATTGAAATTAACAGGGGCTTCTGAAGAACCTCGTAAGATCTAAAAGTGGGATGGTGGTGGGGAGTTGGGGGGGTTGAAGGAATCCCAGCTGTGAATCTTGACCTTCAAAAAGAAGTGTTTAATGGGACAGAGCAGAGAACTTGGAAAATGTAAACAATCTGTTTATTTGTTTCAGAGATGAGCTGACTACCTGCCAGCTGCGGATCAAAATGCTAGAAAAGCAGCTGGAGTACGTAGACGATGAAATACAAAAAGAGAAGGAGGCTGACAATGCGTAGGTGGAGAATATTTCTGGATGCCAAAGACTACAGGCATCTGCTGTCTTTATCTGTGTGTAATTAATGAGCCAGTTTCCTTTTTTCACTGTGCCATGTTGTTGAACAATTGATAGAATATTTAAGCACATACATTGAGATGTTAATTGGTCAGTGACAAAACCCAACGGTATTGCATCTTGTGCTGAGAATGGCGATAGCTTGGAAGGCTGTCGTGATGCAAGCGCTGTTGTGCGTGTTGAGCTAGCCAGCAGAGCAGTGCATTCCCTCCCAGCTTGGTGAATGCTAATACTGCAGTCACCTTCCAGGTGACTTGGTGTTTTCAGCCGTAGCTCCTCCTTCTGAAATAAATAATGGTGCATTAGCTTGGGAATCATCAGTCTCTACGCCTTCAGCTCTAGAGGTAATACTTGGTTAGTTAAATCAGAGTGCCGTAAGAGGTGGGGATTTACAAATGGATAGGGAAGAGGTATGTATTTTAAAGTGGAATCTAGCAACAACTGGTTATTAGATCAGCCTCATTCATTACTCTCAATTATGTTTCTCAGTCTCTCAATCAATTCTATTCAGTATAATCAACCAATACCAGCATGCTATGCCACTTTCAGAGGTCATGGTTTTACCTCTGATAGCTATTCCAACCAGGGTTTATATGTATGCCATTTTTTAAATTGTTTTATGTTGTGAAATGCATGAATGCCTTTCAGGAGTAGTTCTGCATGCAGGAGTTGTTCTGAAACACTTTTGCTAGGAAGTAGGAGGCAATTTACTGTACTCCTCACATTTGGTTTAAATAGAAAGAAGTGGGTGGCTTGTGTACCAGGAGCCAGTGTATTGTGAACAAACTTTGCAGCTGCATTTTCTGACCTGTGTTATTCTTTAAGGTAGTGTATCAATGAATGACAGAATAAATAAAGGTAGGATAATTGCCAAAATGGAATAGCTGATTAAACAAAAATAATGAGTTGAGTGCTAATGAGACTTCTGTGGTGGGTGCTGGTACTCCCTGTTCAGGGTCTCACAGACACTCTTAATGAGAAAGACCAACGAAGACTGAAAAGCATTGTATGAGATTCTCTACTTATGACAGGACAAATTGTGAGGACTACATGTGCAGGAAAATACCACTTTTTGCATTCTATTATATTACCAAATTAATAGTGAAGGAGGAAGACCTTGTGATTTCTGGCTTATGAAGCTCAAATGCATCCTGTTTCAACACTAATGAAAATACTAGCTGCCATTAACGTTACTGACACCTAGTACAAAAGTGTGAAGCTGGAGTAGTAACTACAGGTGGAAGATCCATTTCCAGTTTTCATTTCCAGGATGCAGTTTGTTAATATAGTCAGTTCAGTGCCTGTGGATGCTGTACTACCTGTGCACTAATTTTCCTGGGTAGAAAATCCCAAGGGGAAATAAGTGTGTTGCTACACTGCTGTTGTAGCCAAAGTACAGGGAGGATTATAGTGCCATTTTAAAGGTGAAATCAGTCATGGTTCTCTAGGTTTGCCTAAACTTAATAATGATACTTACTAGTTTAAGAAATTAGTTAAGAAATAGTTTAGTTGCTTTAAACTACTAGTCAGTGCTTTTTAAATAAATACTTCTCTGTAAATTTCAGATGATGTGTAATAGTTTAAAGAAAGCTATGTCTTTGAAGGAACAATGGACACTTAGAAAGCTAAGTAAGAGACTTCGTATAAATTAGTGGAATTCTAATACATAAATGTCAGCTTCAAGCCATTATTTATTGTTGCTGCTTTTGTTTGGGGGGTGATTTCTTTCTTTAATATTCATTAGTTCCATTTTCTTTCTCATTGTTTCTTTTTTTAACATACCAGCGCAGCCCTGTTCCGCCTACAGGCAGTGCACAGGCGACTGTGCACTGAACTGGAGGATGAGAAGGATTTTGAGTTGAAAATTGCTTTGACGCTGAAAGAAAACATGTAAGTGAGGGAATGAGAAAACAGTGTGATGGGAGTCAATCTTTATTATGCTCTTCGTATGATGTTTAGAGAGAAACTCATGAATCTATTAGAAATTGTTTGTAAATACAAGTCTACATGATTTGAGGTCATGAGGTTCACTGCAAAGCCTTTTAGCCTAAACTGTTTCATTGCTTAGGAAATGGATTTCTGTGGCCCAGCTCCTGAGTTTGTTTTTCACACACAACTTTATTTATTTATTTATTTATTTATTCACAAATTGTGGCTCTAAACCAGTCCCAGTTTAATTGGAAAATAAGATGGACTAAAGGAGACCAACTTCTGAGGAAGCATAAATACTTCTAATTTATTCCTCTTACTGGTTCTCACAGGACGTAAAGGAAAAGGTGGAAATTGAGAATGATGGAGATGTAGTAGTACTTTGTATCTTTATGCGAAGTTGATATTGGTACTTGCAACTGATTGCTCATACATACTACATTATTCATTTATATGAGACATAGTAAAATTGTCTTCCACAGAAGGTAACAGGCAAGTGTGTTTGTAATTTTGCACCAGAGGTACAACTACTGATGCAGCTACATCAGAGAAGATCATAAGCATGAGCTTATAGACAGGTTTAACCAAGTGATTAACAAGACTACAATACATTCTGCTGCAATGTTGTGTAATAGCTTTAAAATGCTTGACTATTGTGAGATTAGTGATAACTAAATTAATCTGTTAATATGTATATGTCATATAAATTCCTGCAGCAAAGCATGGAAGAATAAAAACTTACAATCTGTCCTTGAAGTTATTTTCTCTTGAAAAGGGTGGGGGAGAAAGAGGAGGGGAGCTGTTTCTCTAATTTGTCTTGTATTTCATGTTTTCTGGGTAAATGTGAATGTAAAAGAGAAGAAGCTTGAACTTTTTTTTGTTGACCAGCGTTTTTGATGTCTTTAGAACTAGATATGCTGTTACCTGTGAGCCTTAGTCTGAAAGGTACAATTCCCATGTAAGTAACAGTATGGTTTAAAACATAAAAAAATGGATAGATTGTCATGTTCACTTAGCTACTCAGTAACCTCAAGTAAGTGAAAGAATGCCAATATTTTGGTGCAAACAGATCACACTTTGTTTTAAAGGCTTGAGATGTGGCGGGTAGAAACTGAGCAGGGAAAATACGAAGTCCTCCATAAACAACTTCAAAAAGATGAGGAGGAGCTAGAGACTCAATACCAAGAAAAAGCAGAAGCACGGATTCGTAAGGAAAAAATAGCAGCACTGCAAGCAGAAGAAAATCAGCTGTCAAGAAAAAAGTAAGCGCCTACAAGTCAGACTCTGCTTCCTTTCTCTCTTTTACTTTTAGCTAGTTTGTTATTTTAGGGGTTGAGAAGATTAGTTAATGGAAGTAATAGTGGTATTGTGTTTCTGAGCTGGATGTTGGCTCTGAAATATTGTTACAAGGAAAGAGAATTAACATAAGAATTGCTCAGTCTTGCAGTTACGTAGGTAAAGATTTCTGACATAGTCAACTTGCTAAAGAAAAAAATGAATGAATTTTGTCAGAGGAAACCAGGTTTATTAGATCAGACTAAATGCATATGTCTGCATTATTGTTGGATGCTTGGACCTTCTAAACTTGGGATCAAGTTCATCCAAACTTGGAGAGAAAATGGACACCAGTTTAGCAATTTGTAGGGTTTCTGAAAACGAGACTGTACAGAGGGGAGAAAACAGGCAACTCCATTTCAGAACATACTGATAGACTCCTCAACATTAGATATCATGATGATGCGATGAAGGTTTCTTTAAGCCTGTTGGTTTGCCTGTCTTTTTGTAGAAAAGAAGAGGAAGCCGAGAAAGAATATGAAGAAAGGCATAAAAAAATGCTTGAAGGAGCCAAAAAGAACCATGAAAAAGCAGTCTGCTTCCTGAGAAAAAGCATGGCAAGGTAATCATTAACTCCTTCTCTCCCCTTCCCTCCATCACTGTACTTTATCTGGTGTACAGCCATCTATCCTGTAGCCTTTGAGAAGTAATCATTTTTCTGCTAGAAGTGTCTTCTCTGTTACACTTGGGAAGTTTCTGCCACCGTGCCAGTGCTGGGAAGCCCTCAAATCTTACATGGAACAAAAGGACTTGAAAAAAGAAAATCCATTGGCAGTTCTAGTAGCTTAAGGGACTGTTTTTGATGAGATGCAGGGGATTCTGACCACTTGTAGGCATTAAAAAATTATATGAAAAACTTCTGTATGTGTATGGGTTATTAACTGTAACAGAATCCCAGGTTTGAAACTCTGCCAGGTTTGAAAGCATTCTGCCTTTCTATTATTACCTCTGAAATGTGGTAACATAGCTGTCTGGCAAAATAGATTCATAGGGCATTTCTCTGTCCTCCTGTTCTCTTACAGTGGATGGTAAATTAAATGTTTCCTTCATAGGTTTGTGTTTATATTATCACTATGATATTAAATTATTTTGCATCTAAAGAAACTGTAAGCATTTGTTACTTTAACTTGTATATTAGGACTTAATTGAAAAAGTGATTGAAATAATTGTGCTGTTTTTATGGTAGTTTATTTTTCCTTAGATGACACGTACAAACTCACAGTAATTAAGATAAACAAACTGAACCAAATCAGTTGATCTTTTTTGCTGAATAATGTATCAAATATATACATCTCAGTAATTATTTTCTAGTTTGCCATTAAATTAAGTGGGATACTCAGACTTGATTCATGCTCACATATTTCTAGGTCGTACAGTTTCTAGGGTTTATTTTTAGCATGGCTACAAATGGTTGGCTTGTGTGAAGTTCAATATGTAATTGTTTAGATATCGATTTTATGAGCAACACCTGTTTTCTAGACATATATCATAATGTGAAACGCATTCTTCGTATTCAAAATTTGAGTTGTTGAGCAAAATGGTTGAAAGCCTGTTGGCACTTTTAATTTGAGTGATACTGTATATAGAAGACTCAACTGTTCCACTTTACCCACACCCAGTATCATAGTAAACACAGAGACTTGCAGAGAGTATGTTTGGTGATATACACAATTACTATCTGTCAGGTTAAACATTCTAATACTAAAATCTTCCCAGGATTTGAGCCTGAAAGATTTTACTCTGCTTACAGAATTCATGAGGAGAATGCAAAGGAAGAAGTGAAAACTCAGGAGCATATGGAGAAAAGGATACAAGCTGTGCTCTCCCTGAAAAACAGCATAACTTCCAATAGGGTACTGCTGCTGTGGCTTAGATGGGGAATGAGGAAATTAACTTGTTAGACTGCGAGTTTTTACTGAAAGTAATTCCAGTTTTCACTGCAGAATTGTTGTGTGATGCTGCCATATCGTAGACCAAATCTCTTTTTAAACAGGAGAACTTAACTATAGGAGTAATGGTGTTAGTATGGGCAGTATTAGTATTTTGACACTTCTACTCAAAGAGTTTATTCTGTGAACAATCTAGCTGCTGAGGTAGGGTAACTTTATTGAAAATAATGCATACTACAAGTAATTCTCAAAACTTGGCCAGAAGTGTGCCCAGTTATTTAGATCCCCAAAGAAATACTTCATATGGAGAAAACAAATGGAAGAAAAACAGTTACTTAAGAATTTAAATAATGTAAATTAAGAATTTTAGAGCTAAGCTACTTCCCTCACCTGCTTGTGTTCTGTAGAGTCTGAGGGAGTGATCTTAATTTAATACTGATTTGATAGGAGCTGTAAGGGTAAAAACGTAGCCCTGACCTAGTCAGATCTTTCTGCATCTCCAGCATACACGGACTACTGACAGCTTAGTTGACTATTGTGTAGATCAAAAGCAAAAAGTTCTATTTCAGAGAAAGCTACCACAAATTTCTACTTGGATAAGGGGACCAAATTCTCTGTTTGATTTTCTTTAATATGTGAATCAAATATGTAACTGTGGTTTATTTGTTTTCACAGGAAAAACTTCAAGCACTCCAGGCTTGGAACAAAGCAATGGCCTTTAAGGCAAAGAAAGAGGAGTTGAAGATGAGGGAGGCCATCCTAGCAGAAGGAGGCAATGTTGCCAAGGAAATTTTTCTCCATAAACGACTGTTACAGCATGAAAGAGAGAAACAGTAAGTATTCAGTTCTGATACCACATTCCCAGTTGCTTACTGATGCTCATGCAGAAATACATTGGATCTCTTAATCAGATTCTGAAAACATAACATATATAGTACTATCTCAAGAGAGGGAACTCATTCTTGTACTCTGCATGTGTGATATTTGTGTAGCCTGTTATAAGCAACTTGAAATTCGAGCTTATGTATTATTCAGAGAACCAAAGTTTAGAGCCCGTGTTCTGATTACTGCAGAGGAGGTAAACTACCCCGGGAGGGCAATTCAGTGAATCTAAACTGGATGCCTGAAATAACTACTTCTGCGTTTCCTGAACGCTGTCCATATAAACACTGAATGGCTTTCTTAGGCTTTTACGGACCAGCTTTGGAAGATTGCACTGCAGTAAGGTCAGAAACGAAGTACTCTCCGTCCTGCTTTTTTGTTCGAAATCGCTCCTCTGCCTTTTAGCACAATTGACAGGAATGTGCCTGCATCTCCGCTCTCTAGTGCAAAACTTAATAATTTCATTAACTCCGTATGAAGATGAATTTGAGCTAAGGTACTAAAACAGAGGGCGGTTGAGGTATGTGTTTCTGCATACTGGCTCATCTACAAAGGCAGTAACCTGTAGCAAATGTTAGAGATTTAATAAGCAAAGGTTCAATAAGTATAAGTTTTGATAAATAAGGCTTCAGTCTTGATAGCAAAAGCGGTATTATATACATTCTAAAAATCCTGTTAATAAAACAAGTGTATCAGTTTGTACAGATCTGCAGGAAATATCTAGCTCTTTTTAAGTTTAATCTTTTGTCTCTTTTCACTTTGCTTGCTTTCTCCCTTTTACTGTTTCCCTTTGCAGGCACAGGGGAGCCAAGTTTGTTAGTCTTAATGTTAGCTGTGTTATTTGAAGAGGTGAAAGTCCGTATTAGAAAGGATCTTTAGCGTGCATAATATCTGTTGCAGAAAATGGTGTGTTAAGCTGCTGGTATTAAAACAGATTAAATGATCTGCCAAGTGTGTCATGGCAATATAGTCGTACACAGCTTTGAATTTGTATCTTCCAAGTTCAGTATGTATGGCCTTAGCTTTTACCCTTCTTTCTCTCTTTATTAAATCCACTGGATTTCAGATAGGCAATTTTCTTTACATTGCTAATTAAGTTCAGAAAATTATTTCAAAACTTTTTTTTCAGTAATGATGACTGATATGTTTGTGAACTCCTCAACTTCTAAAACGCTCTAATTGGATATGTTTATATAAATATATTTAGCTTCTGAATCCCATTGCATTTTTACACACGTTACCACTGCTCCCAATTTAAAGATGTAATGCTTAGCTTAAGGGCTCAAAAGAAACTGGACTGTAATTAATGTTATTAGTAAATGACCGTGGTTGGTTTAATGTTTCTTAAAATATTTTATTACAGAGCTTTTAGAGAAAGGCAAAAGTCAAGAAAAATTGAGATTGTATCTCGAATTTTACAAGAAAAAGCATCCATTCGTAAGCAGAAAAATCGTCAGTCATGTACTAAGGCAAGTAAGAATGGTGGTAAACTTAAGGATTCTTTACTGTGGAGAAGGAAAACATGGCACTATATTGAGAAGACCTGCAAACATCCAGCTGGAGCAATATCACAGGTAAGGTCTAAGAATAACCATCTTTATTTTTTTGGTGGTTTTTTTTTTTTTTTTGTCAGAAAGGTAGGAAGGTGAGTTTTTCTTCTGCCTCTGAATAGCACAGGCTACAACCAAATACCAGACAGTAAAGCACAAGTGGAGAGTAATTTCTCCCATTAGATCTCTTGACGGTTGCTAATCTCTCTTTTCTAGTATTTTTATGACATAAGCTTCCTGCTTGTTTTTTGGTTTTGTTTTAATTGATTTGCACAATATTAGAGGGAGTACTGGCCTGGAAAGTAAAGGTGGGATGAATTGAATCCCCTGATGAAACTAGTGGTGTCATGGAATCTTTTAGGTGTTTTTAAAAATGGGGAGAGAGGAGTAGTTGTTGGTGGAAATAGCTAAACAACCAAGTCCTTGGTTATCATGTAATAGACAAAACAGTCAAAAAACTGCACAGCTGGTATTCCTGTGCCTGAGGCCTAGTTTCTAGGCTCGTATAGATGCTTGTTACTATAAGATTTTGTTTGAGTTGTGTGCTTTAGGAAGGGATTGACTTAAGTTGTCCTCTTCAGCCCTGGAGTTTTATAGACCAGTCACTTTGTATTAAACGATGTCATAGGAGGCTGTTAAAGTAACCGTCCTCTGGTAATTTCTAATGTTATCTTCAAAATTTATTTTCTCTCACAAAAGTTGAGGTGCTCACCAGCTGAGGAAGAAGCTGATGGAGAGACAACTGCTTTTGTAGGAGATGATGTGCTCTGTGGAAGTGCTGAAGATGAGAAAGAGAAGGACAAGACCTTAGTAGAACCAGAGTTCCCTGGACTTTGGAGTCAAGAATGTGACTTGCAGAAGGTAAAAGTTGTGATATCTTCCCTTAAAAATCAGAAATAAATAGATGTGGATATGTATTTGTCCTGTTATTAAGTTAAAGTCTAGAAAACTTTTAAAATTATTCTTAAAAACATCTTAATGGATTAGAAAATTCTCATTTCCCTCTCTAGTAGTTATACATATCTGAGGTAATGATACTGGCAGGTGCTGTTTTATGAACCTTGCTTAAAAATAATAAACCGTTTTTGCAGTTAAAATGCAGTCTTTATTACTTAAATACAGAGATTCAGAGATTCAGATGTGAGAAAGTTATCAGGATACTTGCTGTTTGACACTATCTTTGTAGTTTTCTCTTAAGGAGAAAACAACACTTCAATTTTAGTTCAGAGATATGTGAAGACATATATCACATCGTATTCACTTGTTTGAGTTTTAAAACAAACAAAGAAAACTGGACATGACTTTCTGTTGAATTGGCAACACAGATTACTTTATGTGGAAACAATTTCTTCTATCCCAAGCTAGGCAAAGAAAAGTATATTTTCTCCAAAGCAACAGTGTTCCATACTTTAAACAGAAGTAAGTAATAAACAGGTAGAGTGGAATTGTGTAGTTACAATCTTAAATGTTATTCCAAGGTACCCTTCCACATGCTGCTTTTTTGAGATGTAGATCTTTAAGAGCAGACCTCAGAATCCATCAGAAAGGAGCAATGTCAGTATGTATCCATGTGCTTCAAATGAAAGGAGCACTGGACCATAACTGAAATGTTCCAGTGAAGTTAGCTGATTCTCTCTGAATGTTTGTTCAGGAAGTGGAGAAAATAACCCATTTGCTGCCATTAAAAACAGAATGTTCTGGCATTGGATTCATATAATACAAAACAATTGAAAATAAGTTAAGTTCTTCATGTACAAGTTGGGAAGCTGAGTTTGATCTGGAGAGCAGCAAAGGCTGGCCAGATACTTAAAGATTCTGATCACAGAAATTTCTACCTTGATCTACAGATTCTATGATCACAGTTACTTCCTTAGGTCACAGTGTTTTTTTATTGATGCTCCTTATTAGGTACCCAACGAAGACACGGATACAAAGCAGCTGGCTCTGAGTGTAATGAAAAAAGAGATTTTTGAGAAAAAAATGGAGGAATTCCAAACTACAGTTTCTCACAAGCAAATAGTGTCTGGTCATGAACCTAGGGGACGTACTTTCTATAGTAAACCAAGCTACATTCATTTCAAGGTTAGTGGCCATTCTGCAGTGTCTAACCCTGCCTACCAGGAGTAAGTTGGATAGACAGCTAAGCACCACGCAGCCACTTGCTCACTCTGCCCTCACCCAAGTGAAATAGGGGAAGAGGAAAACTTGGGGGTTGAAATAAAAAGTGTTCAAGTGAAGTGGAAGAAGAGAGAGAAAATGATCAATACCAAGGCAAATGCTCAGCACTCCCCATGGGTAGACTGATGCCCAGCCAGTTCCCAAGCAAAAGGTGGCTAGGCATCTCCCTTTTTATTGCTGAGCACGGTTATATGGTGTGGAATGTCTCTTTGGTTAATTTGGGTCACCTGCCCGTTGTGTCCCCTCACAGCCTCTTGTATTCCCCCCAGTCTATTCACTGCAGGGGCAGGGTGAGAAACAGAGGAGGCCATGACTCTGTGCAAGCATTGTTGGGCTGTAGCTGAAACGTGAGTGTATTATCAGCGTGGTTTTGGTCACAAGTCTAGAACACAGCACTAAACCACATGCTATGAAGAAAAACAAGCCCGCTACTGCCAAACCCAGTGCGTTGAATTGAACAGGTGTTTAGTCAAACCTGAAACAGTGCTTGCCTTTTTCTCTAGCAATCTCTCAGGGAAGTTATACAGTCAGATTAACTAAGATACTTAGTTTTAAATACAGAATAGTTCCTTTATTAAGGAAATTTAAATAATGTTGGAAAGATGAGCAAATGAATGGAACACAGTCTAACAAGATGTTTCATCCTTTTAAAAGGCAGTACAACTGTTACCTATGTATTATTTGTGCATACATTATTAATATAAGATAATGAAGAAGGCCATGATTTCCACTGTGAAGTAAAGGTTGCAGTTTGCAAGTGACTGTAATACTATACTGGTCAGGAAGAATCTGAGTTTATCAGTTTATACCTGCATTATAATCTGCAAGCATAAGAAAGTACAGTGTTCTGCATGTTTTTTAATTTGCACTCGAAAAGGCTGCCAGTGCAGCCTATCAGGTAGTAATTGGAACTGTCAGAGAGACACGTGCTGCCAGGCAGACAGCCTGCAGGGCTCTGCTTGTCTTGTGGTAGTGAATACCCAGTTATACAACTTTCATGGCAGGAAAATACAGACCAGCTTGGCACGTTAGCTGTGCGTACACCAACATAATGTTGCCATGTCTATGAAGTATGAGTTACCAGCTCTATAGGCTGTATCTTTGAATTGGATTTGTTTGGAGCAGGGCGGTGCTTTCTGAGTTTATACAATACTTTGCACTATAAGCATGACTGCGGTAAAACTAGTTGCTTTTGTCATTACATGTGTACGTGCTACTTACTGTAATTCATACCTTGTGTGATATTCCTTTATAATGTGATATTCCTTTATATAACACACCTTGTGTTTGGTATTTTAAGGATTTTGATGTTGGTAAAATCTACAAAAAGAAGATAGTTTTGACAAATGCATCCTACAGTGTTAACTTCTGCAGACTGGTGGGAATCAGTGAATGGCTGAAGGACTTCATCACCATTCAGTAAGTAAAATTGACCATAAATGAGTAGTTTCTTTTACCTTTGTACCACAACAGGAGATGTAATCAAATTCCGTAGCAAATTAAGATAGATAGATCTTCATTAGATACACCTAAATTATATTCCATCCTTGGGTGATGTGGAAAAGAACTGTGTCTCAGAGCTGAGAAGAGACTTACAATCTGAGCTGTATGTATGTCATTGGCTCCTATAGTGGTGAGAGGGTGCAGTCCCTAATCTGTGGGAGGCAACATACACACATGGATACTGCTAGCCCTGAGCAAGTAGAAAGCTTTTTTCAAAAATGTCAGACCTGTTGAAAAACAGGAAAAGGATCTCCTTGTAGGTACAAGGAGGTAAAATACTTTTGCTAGGTACCTAGCAACAAATAACCTACACCTATTTTGAAAATACCCAATACATCTAAGCTTTCGTGGTGTCAGCTGTTTACATCTCTTGCACAGTTACAGACATGGCATTCGAGAACTTATTTCAGTGACAGATGCTCTATTTGCCAATGTAGCAGCAATATTCTAATGCTTAAAGAGCATTATTACATCTCAGTGCAATGGCAGTCTGTAACAACTCATTCTTAGTGTAGTGTTTCCATGTGTGTTTGTATATGTAACCCATGGTGTTTGGCAGCACATGCTCTAAATCAAACTTTTATTTTATCAAGGTAATATTTGAAATAGAAGGGGCTATTCCTTCAGGTCTTTCTCAGGAGAAACTGGTAGTGACCTGTTCTGAAGCTCAGCATACAGCAGCTTTTTTGCCTGTCTGCTTAGATTTTAAGTTCCTGTATCATGAAAAGTATTCCATTTCGGTTTGAAAACATTTCATCCTGGTTTTGGTGTTTTTTAGTTCTGATTTGATGCGATTGTGGTTAACATATATGTTGTGTTTCAGTGTGGCCCAGTTTGCTCAGGTATTCCCATGGCTAGCAACATCCAGTTACCTATTTTCTCTAGCCTGTTTTCATCAGGCAGAATAGGGCTCTAGTTGTGCCTTAGTAATTTCATTTAGAGTGCAGCTGTGAGACTTCTTGTCTTCTGATGGGCATTTTGTTTGCATCCCAGAGACCATGAAATGAGGCATTGAAGTGACTGACAGTTGCTATTCAAGATAATTTTGATGCCGCTTGCAGCAGGCAGCACGTTCTCTAATCATTTGCAGCAACCTGCTTTTTTCCTCTTCATTTCCTTTTTGGATAGTGGGGATGTTAGAGTAGTCAAAATTGATAATGGAAGACTGCTTCCGAAGTGTTAGAATAGGTGATTGCTCCATAGTATTAGTAATAACGTTATTGAGCTACAGCTTCACCAGTTGCCTTGTTTGTAAAGTGAACGCAATAATTCTTTCCTTTTAAAAGCTTTCTAAGACTTTCTGAGTAAAACCTCAAAGAATCAGCCTTTGTTGTTTTATGGTTACACTAGAGTTCTGTAGTTTTTCATTAATCTGTCCCTTGTGCTGAATTTCTGGAGTAATAAATTAATCCAAATGGAAGAGTATTATATAAATATTCTTTGCCATGTTTCATACATAGGTTCAGTTTGGAATTTTATGTTGCTTATCTCCATAGGTTTGAGCCACCTGGCAAAATGTCTCCTGGAATATCCTGTGAAGTAGGAGTAACCTTTAAGCCAGCGGTGAGTGCACCTAAGTGATAGTTACACGGTGATGAGAATCCTACTGTAATCCACTAGCCTGATTAAAAATATATTTTTTTTAACTGTTAACAAGAGAACAACCTACAATTCTAGAAGAGGTACTGTTGTACCTAGAACTCTGTGCATGTTCAAGCACTGTTGCATTGTACTATGAAGTTTTCTAAGGGTGCGTTTTAGAATAATGCTTATCAAAAGATATTGCCCAGCTCAAGTTAGCCAGGCAGTTAACAAAAACGGTCTTGAAGTGCAAACGTAGAATCTGTAGACATGCATTTTAATGTGTTAAAGAATGAATAAAAATATTTTTCATCAGACTTGATCAAATAGACTGAATCTTGCAAATTATTTGGCTGCGGGCTTTGTTTTTGTGTTTTAGATAGACGAAAATCTGGAAGGAGAAGTCATGTTTATGGCCCAGACAGGTTCTTTTTCTGTTCCATTGAAATGTACAGCCAAGACATGCATTGTAAGTCACTGCTTAAATATTTTCAAGTCAGTGTAACTGCAGAAAACTTGAGATAACATAAACATTATTTAAAATATTTAGTAAGAGGTATTTATATTTCTTTTTCCCTATTAAATGGATAGTCTCTTCACAGAAAACAATTTCTTAGCTTCCAGCAAGACCTTCCCAGTATTGGAAGCAGGATACTAGCAAGTTAACCAAGTTGTTTATCTGTTTGGTGCTTGAACTTGAATCATATGTCTTTTGTTATCACATACCCAGTAACAAAGTTGGTGAAAACTTGGCATAAAGTAGCATATTACTCTTTGTACTGGTTGTAAACCATGAAAGCTCAGGGAAACGAGACAGGAGTGTTTAAAAACTGATATGTAGTCGCTGTATGACGTTGAATGCTTGCTTGGCAGCCTGATGCTAGTAAGACCATCTTACTGTAGTACAAGAGTAAAAATGCTGAACTGTTTTGTAAATATTGTCTACATCCAGAGTAACTACCTGAAGAATTAAGAAAGCTGCTACTATGAACAGAATTTAACCTGTTGTTCCCACTGTCATATAGTGGACTGAAATGCAAGTGGCTCAGTTTAATTGTTCAAATTAGTTGGCTTCTACAAAAAGACAGAAGAGTGCCCATAGTTTGTCATTATTTGATAATGTCTTTGAAATGATGATAAGAACTTTGAAGTCCTATTCTTGAAAAGGTGGATGCTTATTTAATTGACATGGCTGACTATCTAGGGTAGTAGTAATGAATAGTTTATCTTCCTACAGCTGGCACTAGATAAAGTGCTCATTGACTTTGGCACTCGTGTGGTGGGAGAGACAATTTCACGGACCATCAACCTGACAAACACTGGTGCTTTGGGAACAAGATTCAAAGTTCAGGCGTCAGCAGGTGACAGTAGTACATGCAGAGCAACAGCAAAATCTTCTCCTGGAAATACTGCTCTTAAAGCCCAGTTTAAGCTTTCAGGTGAATCTGCATTTCTAGGTATAACAAAGTCCAACATATACATTATCCTCCTGAAACAATATTGTTATCCTGCAATGGGAAGCTTGGTGCCTAATATGGACTTCTGGACTAGAATGAAGTTGTATGGCTAAATAGAAGTTTGTTTCTAGACATTTCCATTTTCCTTCCTTTGGGCTACATTATTGGGTTTGCAGTATTGACCAAAATCAATGTATTTGTGCTCTGATGTTTAGTGAATAGATGCACAATTCCCATATTTCTTTTTCCTTCAGAACAACTTACGCAAGGTGCATTAAGTTTCAGATCGGATCTAGACACAGATAATGCACGTAATTTAATGGAACCTTCTCCTGAAGAAACATCACAAGAAATTATGCTGGGAAAGGTAACAAATATCCTGAGTTACAAGATTTTCGGCAGTCTAAGCCTACATCAAAGGGAGTTGTCTTGACTCTAGTGTGAAATGCTTAAGCACACAGTCAATTTCAAGCCCAGTATTACAGTTAATTGTTAAAATGAAATAACATTACGTATTAGTCCTTTATTTTGATTTATAAAAGTATTTGAGCTGAAGGAGTTTCCATATACATTTACATTTCCTATAATTTAAGTTTTTTTGTAGTCAAACTGATTGTTTCGGCTGTGTCAGTTCACTGTTATATGAAGTCACGAACTTGAGCCATATTGAAGAATCTATGCATAAGAGTTCAGATACTAGCTCTTATTAGCTTTTATAGCTTCTTCCTATCCATAAAAAGGCAGGAGCACTTCACACTGCATTCAGTAGCCCTAGGCAGCTTCTTTATGTATTAGGTACATATTCACCAATATGATGGAAGCACTTTGGTTAACCACATAATCTACCTGTCATACCTGTCATACAGAGTTTTGCAGTAATAAGGAACTCAGTAAGATTCTGACCATGCCTGGCTGTGAAACCATGGCATTGCAAGCTTTTTCCCCCACAACAAACCTTGTAAGGAGTTACTGATACATTCTTCCCTTGCGTAGTTTATTCTGTCTATGGAGTGAGGTGTAGTAGTGTGTTTGTATAGTAAGAGCATAAACTCCTTCTTTATTTCATTACAATTTAGGGCTAATGACAGTAAGAGAGTCTGACTTTTATTAAAAATGTGTTACTTCCTGTTTAGGTTACTGAAGGGGAAATTGGACCCTTCAGCTCCGTCAAACTTCAGATTATATTTATCCCAGCTATCCCTGGGGCTGTACGGGCAGAGTTTGTGATCATGTTTGACAACTCAGACTGCAAACCAGTGAGTGAATTTCTGCAAAACTTTCTTCAAAACACTGCTGAAATCCTACTTCTATCAAGAATTACAAGAGCTCAGCTTCTATATTAGAACCAGGAGAAGCAGGTAGAGGACAGATATGTTTGTAGACGTAAGAAATAACAATGAGGGAGCTTAGAATTACAGTTGTAAGTCTGAGCTGATGGTAGGTAACTAGAAATCATGTCCCTTTTTTCTGATGTGCTGTGGTTGTCAAACCTTTTGAGTCTCTCAAATTTCTATGCAAGTCATCCCGATATTCCCATTTTATCAGGCATCTGGAAAATATCTAGTGTCCTGGATATAGAGCTGAATTTATTTTCTTTTATTCTCAACCCACACAGTTTATTTTCTTTCTGATACATCAGCATTGGAATTATCTAGCATGCAGTAGTGAAACTGATGTGTGAAGGCTGGGATAGATGACAACTTTAGTTACCGCTTTAGCATATTTTAATTCTGCATTTTAGCGAAAGCCAAATTCTGCCTGGGAACAGTTCACAGAGGCTTGCCAAAAAAAAAAAACCCACCACCTTCCAAGAAGCTCAGTAGGCCAGTCTTGGCTCTCCCCGTGGTCTACAGATGGAGTAGTCTGCAAAAGGAGCTGCAGAGGCATGCTGCAGCTTCCTGTGGGTACCCTTTCTTTCAGCCGTGGCAGGGAAGGGTCATTTTTCTCCATGTTTGAGCTATGTGTTTGCTGAGGTTAAACTTAAGATCTTTATAGGAAACATAGCACTACAGCCATTATTGTATTTCTTTGCTGGATAAAATAGCAGCAGTCTCTTGAATTTCTGAATTGTAGCACGTTCACTTAACACGTTAAATATTTCTTCTCAATATCTTGGGCAGCATGTTCTTCCTTTACATTTTCTGGCAAAGAATCCAAATGGAAGTATAACTAATTGTTGTTCTGTGGCACAGTAATATCTAGGTTTTATTTTACAAATGATTTCCATTGCTTTGTCTAATTAATGTACCTTTAATATAATACATATTTTAGTCAGGTGTAGTTTATAGCAAAAATTCTTGCTCTGTCTAGATCAGTAACAAATTGAGACTGATAAAAATAAGTACACTCTTGATTTGTGTATTAACAGTTGTGCTTTAGTGCCATTGGAGTTTCTGTTGATGTACCAGTTTGGGTGCCCAATCCCAACATTGATTTAAAGATCTGTATGTATGACCGACTTTACCAGGACCGTGTTGTCATTCAAAGCAGGTAAGCTGCCTTCTCCAGCTAAGGAATGAGATCTTACATCACTAGGTGATGTGCTGGGGTTCCACTGTGTCAAACCCATCTGGTTGTCACAGGAGGCTGATGAGCAGGTTTGTTTGGTTGTTTGTTTGTTTCTTGGCATTTCAGGAGGACATCCTGACTACAAGTCCTCTGAATTCTACACTGCTGTGGAAGTTGAGATCGGGTAACCTGCTGTGTTAGATACCCAGGACCAGCAGTAGCTGTGAAGTACCTGGGTTAATTCATGCCTTCCCACTCCTGTAAGGTCCCCTGTGCTGTGCCTGGTCTGTGATGTAACTGTTAAGCCCCTAGGGAATAGCAACCCCACTGAGTTTCATCATATGCAATTGCACACGGAATGTGCAATAAAGATAAACGTGTCTAAAGTTAAGTGCACAGTGGGTATAATTGGTTCAGCCAATGAATTTTATGAAGAATTTGTATTGTTATTATTTTTTTTATTTCTCACTTATTCTATGTTTAATTAACATCCATTGGAGACTTAAGATCTGGAAGGCAACCTTCTGTCAACTGTTCCTTATTGAGAAGGTCAATCACCAGTCTTTCCAGACTTGGGATATGATGCTGGATAAATCACGTCAGTCCTTTTGCATTTCCTATAAAATAGGAAAGATGCAACTTTTCTTAACCCATACAGGTATTAAGGACTTAGTATATGTATTTCCATAGCTTGGATCAGTAACGTCTGAAGACTCCTCCTGTTTGCACTGTAACAGAAGGATAATGTTCCAGCTCATCGTCTCCCAGGCATTTCTTGCTGTAATGCTCTGTTATGTGAACTTTTACTCTGTTAATTGTCTTCAGGTGCTGGGTGTCTTTGCTCTAACTAATGCAGTCACTATGAAATGCTTACTGTTCCTGTTTTACCAATCTGCATATTTTAGGCTCTATTTAAACAAGGTTGGGGTGGGTTTGTGGGAGGGTGGGGGAGAGGTTGGTTCTGTAGAAGGCATCCATTCTAAACCTCTTACCAGAATTGCAGACTGCAGAGCTTCTTCACAGTTGGAAAGAAATGAGTAAAGCTGTTATCTCTGAAATTCAGCCTACAGATATGAGAAGCACAAGTTATGTAAGGGATTTTACTTGGTCTAGATAACCCAGGGATAAAACTTAAAAGTATAGAAGCAAAATAACTATCCTAATGAAAACTTAAGATTTCAAAGGTGTCACAAAGATAGAAGCTGTCAAATCGCTTCGGCCAAAATTTCTTAACTGAAAGAAAAATCAACCTACTGATCCTTTGTTAACTTGTGGTAAATTAAGAGCACTTAATAGGTAATACGCTGTCCTTGGCAAATCAAGTCTTTGATTTATCCCACTCTTCTCTCTAACTAGATGGGGAGAGAAACAAACCTAAAACTTGTAGGGAGATGATTCTTTAGCTTTTGGGGGTGAAATCTGACCCAGACTTGAGGGAGATGATGTGTTAGAACAGCCTCTTATTCACCACCAGTACACACAAACATCTGACAGAAGCAGAACAGAAGGAACTTCTGTACCTGGCCGTATCATAGCGCTGCTGCTGCTATTTATGATACTGTAGTCTATAGCATAGGTAGAAGATAAGTTTTCAAGGTAGGTAAATAGCTTTGGCACTTCAAGTGGCCCAGCAAGCTCTGTAGAATTACAAAACATTAGTTACTTTTTTCCTTTCTGGTCTCATAGAGTACAGTAATCGGGAAGCGTTATGCAGCATAAAGGGTGTCTCACCTGAATGCTCTCCAATATAAATCACTTTGAAAAGTAATTTCATTGGAGGTTATAACATGCACTGATGTAAAGAACTAGTATATAGCTCTCTTAGACTGTCAGCAGCCAGAAATCATTCCAGGCTCCCAGTACCTCACGCTGTGGTTGTTGATTTAGAGCAGGCCATCTGGACTGACAGCTTGTAAACCAGTCCAAGAGAAGGAAAACGACAAGTGAAATATTTGTAAATTGCTTGGCAATTTTGCACATAGGCATAAAATTCCAAAGCAGGGTATGGTTTGTGGCTATCACCCTATTGTAGTATGGCCAGAATTCAGTAAACTGGGAGATGCTTCCTAAGCTTCCAATATGCCATTCGTAGGGCAGATTGATCACAAGTAGTGTACCAGAGGAACTGGCAGCAACAGTTTAGCCACAATAGGACTTCTAGCCCTACAGAATCTGCTTTTGGAGGCAGAGGAGACGTTATAAGAGATCTGTGAATTCACACCTATTAAAAAGAAGTCACCACAGTTTTGGGGACAAAAACAAAGCAGCTCTGTCGGTACGTTTCCTGGCACAAGAACCTCCCCCTAGCACAGCTGAACTTGTGTAATTTTCCCTACCTGTGCAGACTTAATTATCTGTGGTGAAAGTTTTTGAGATGACGTGGATGAATGGAATTCACAAGCTGGGTCTGTGTTGATGGTTTAGGTATGTCATGGCCTTTCAGGTTCATTCTTTGGATTCTTCTGACTGCGTAGTGGGATGTTGGTCAGTGTTGGTTAGCAGCTTGCACAGCATTGAGGCATTCTTGGCCCCACGTAGCGGTTGCTGGTCTTCATTTTTCTGTTTCTCAGAGTACCATTGCTTGAAATACAGCTGGGTTTACTTACAGTAATTCCAAAATCTTGTTTGCTATACTTAACATAAAAGACTACAAGTGTGTGATTTTGCTGTAGCAGTTTTACACACCCTTCATTTTCAAAGGAAGCTTGGAATAGTTATAATTGTAATGTAGAGCAGAGATGCAAGAGGGGGAGAGGGAACCAAGCTCCAGCGTTGCCGAGATGGCTTTGAGGCTACTGGTACTCCCATCTGAGCATGTCTGATCTGCTTGCAGAGCAAAAGCTACACTGCGTCTGAAGTTTGAAGTCTGCAAAGAATTGAGTAAGCATATGGAACTGCTTCCGAAAACAGGTTACATTCAGGCTCAGTCATCCTTCACTGTGCAACTGAAGTTTTTGCCCAGGTAACCTAACAACATTAATATTTTTGGCCTATAAGATAATGTCTGTAGGAGGCTGGTCGTGCAAAATCTGAGCAAATCAAGTATTGTTTTCTTCCTTCACATCTAATAACTGTAGCAGGCTGGACTTCACACTGCTGGTGTCAATGCGCTCCTCTTCTACCTCCTCTCCCCTTAAAAGATGCCAGATGCTCAAGGAGGAAATTAACTTGGATCACTTACCTGTGAGGAAATGCTTTTCCTGTGGCGACAGCAGCAGTGTGAAAATCTAGCAGTTGCGTTCCTGATAGACTGCTTCCATTTCTGTGGGGAAGCTAATCTTACACAAAAGAGAAGTTTTCAAGGCAGGTGGCTACTTCACGGATCAGTGATTAAATCATTTCTGGACAAGCACTCCTGTCTTGCTAGGTAGAGTAGGAATGGTTGGACTTACTTCACCCATGTATATTTTCTCTAAAATATGAATATATTGATCTTGAATTTAATTTGGCAATTTATATAGCATCTTCAAAGATGCTAAAAGCCTTTTTGCAGCAAGTTTTTCTATTTCACAAAACATCTGCATATACAAACATAACTCAGCCATAGAAACAAAGAATTACAATTTTAAAAACGTAAATACAGTATCTCTTATTCACCATTGTCAATTACATTTACTGTTCCATTGTCATCCTAAAGAATTTAGCAGGACATTTCTCTTCAAATATAAATTAAATGATAAATATTAATTGTGGTGTACAGCCAAAATACTTCAGTGGCTTCTGCAGTGATTGCTGCTGCTAACCTTGCTGCTTTTTTTGTAGAGGTTATTACTGGTGTGTGTTTAGATTTTCACTGATGTGCTCAGCATCTCTGGAAATCAGACCCAATTGTAAATTGAGAGTCTAAGTACAGACATCAAAGTTCTCAGCAGGTTAGCATTCAAGGAACTAGAAGTATTTACAATTCTCTCAACATATCAAATCCTATCAGATTACAACAGTAACCATTATGACGACATTCTTCTGTTCCTAAGCTTCAGATGCTGTAAAGCACAGTTATAGTTACCAAGTGGATAGAACCATAGCTTGGATTTAGAATATTAATCTGCCTTTTGAAAAATGAGGAAGTTTCAGAAGGGAGATTTGATGAGATTAAGGCATTTCTGACACACAAAATAAGTATCTGACTGTTTCAGTATATAGATCATTTTAAAAGGCCTAACACACCAGAGAGTATGTGTATGTCAGAGAAAGATGAGCTTGCTCCAAGCTGATGTAAAGTACTGAGCTAGTGACACATTTCTGCAAATGCCTCCTCATTGACTTAAGCTCAGTTTTCTCAGAAGAAAGAGCAGTTGTATTAAAAACAACACAAAAATAAGAAGTAGTGTTTATTCAACAAACCCAAGTCAACAGACAGATGACTGAAGGCCCGGGAAGCTCTCCCAAGTATTCTGTGCACGCTGAAATGCTTGGTCAGATGTTAAAATACTCATATAACTATCTGGGTGCTTGAAGCAAAGACACATTTTCTGCTTATTTGAAGGCAAGTTCTCTAATCTGCTGACTTTGAGCATTCCCAAATACTGCATCTTTTACTTTTTCTGTATTTGGAAGTAGTCCTGCAGATGCTGGCAGTCTAAATCTGATTGGTCTCTTATGCTTTTCTTTAATTGCTTTAAAGCATGAAGATGCCATTTTCAGAGAGCTATCTGAAGGATTTCAGTACCTCTTCCCCAAGGCATAGCAGCTAATTTAGAACCCATCGCTGTGTATGTACAGTTAAAATTATTATTTTTTTCCCTCTGGAATATTTTGTTACACGTGAATTTCTTCTGCTATTCTAATGTCCTGTGACAAAACGAAGCTGATACTTTATTCCTGCTTTATATTTAATTCTGTTTCTTATTTTCACACAAGTTAGCAATCCATTTGAAGATTACCTTCTAAAGTCACATTTCAGACTTGCAAAACAAAAGCCAGCAAGATCTCAGATCAGCATGATGATTGTGAGTGGGTGCTATTTATTCTTTAACAATTCTTTAATAATACATTAAAAAACCTGCACACAATTCCAATAGTAGTAGTAGGAATATTATTTCTGTGGAGACCTAAAAACAGGAAGCAATTCACTCTGATTCTGTAAGACACCAGAAATAGACCAGCAGAGCTAAAAATGCTGGAGCTTTTGTATTGTCCTGGCTTGAAGCTCTGAAATTGAGCTTATGATAGCAAGATGCTTCAGCAAAAGAGAACTCGCATATTTCTTATAAATGACTAATCTGGTATATAATCAGACACTATTGGTCTCCAAGTTTGTTTCACTTTATTTATGTCTCGGTGCTTTGTGATCCAACCGGTACTGCCTCAATTGGCTGGTAATTAACTAACATTAGTGTCAAAAGGAAACAATTGCCTAGGTCGGGTTGGTTATGTGCTGTGACTGCAGCAAAGATGCAGAAGGCTAATGCTCTGTTTATGAAGTCAGCTTTATTTTTTTCAGAATTTTAAATGACTGTTTGGATTATGTTTTTAGAAGAGCATCAATGGGTGCAGTCTTCTGTGAATAGCTCCCTTAAACTCCTGTGCTTCCAAAATTTCATCTTTAAAAAAAAAATCCACCATTGATATGTAATTTCATTGCTAGATACCCTTGTAATCCATGCACACCTGCTCAGAGCAGATTGTCTGGATGTATGCCATTCTATAGGAAATCTGTGACAAGTCCATAATATTTCTGATATGACTACATTTCTTTTCTTTTTTGGAGGGCGAGACAGAAGATAGAACTTCATAGGTCGCTGTAAGTTTTTGATTGGCATTTTCTTTTACCATTTTCCCTAATACTTGTATGTGTAGGGCATACAAACTTTTAGCTGGTCTTGACATTATTGAAGCGTCGGAACGGGTGCTTAACCAGAAGAAGAAAAGTTGTAGACCTAAAGTAACAGAATTTTTTCCTTTGGTTCAGAAATGTACCCATCAAGAGCTTATTATTCCCCTTAGCTAGAAAATAGGCAAAATATTTTTATGAAATGGAATGTGTGTTTTTTTTTATTTCAGGCACTCTCTTCCTCAAGATGCAGGGAGCTATTTTAATGAAGAGACGAGTGTTCTGGAAGTTCCAGTGACAATACTGATTGCAGATAAGGTTTGTAATTTCATTTCTTATGCCGGTTATTCAACTGACAGTAGATGTAAATCTGTTATTGTAGTTAATGTTCACTTAATGATAACTAATCTTACTTTAGTAGTTGAAGTCCTATGATGATAGTAAAAGGTGCTTACAGTGATAATACGGATCTGGTGATATTTTTTCTTGTCAGCATGTTTAGAATACAGAAAGCTTAATCCTTTCTAGTTAGCGGCCATTTATTCCCTAGTAATTTCTTCTGTGACAGAGAGCTCTCAGATACCACAGCACAATTTCTTTATTCTTTTCTGTACTGCAGATGTAGCATATTCTTTGAGTTCGTTTCCTAGCGATGCAGGTGTGATTCCATCCTAACATGGAATTTGAGATAACTACAGCGTGGTGGTTGGGTTTTTTTGCAAATGGATTATTTTTGAGGAACAATGAGGTTGAAGTTCAAGATTAGATCTGTCACATTAGTTACTGTCAAGGAATATAGTAGAACAACTTTTTTGTAGTTACCTTTTCAGTGATTTTTCAATTAAATCCTGTCCTCACAATGCTACAGATATTTACCCATTGCTCTTGAATTTGTTTCAGACTAAACAAGTTAATTTTACTGTCCATGCAATTGTTACTACTTCTGAATTGGAAATTAGTCCAGCAGAAATCGATTTTGGATACTGCACAATCTATGAAGCTGTGCAGACAAATGTCACACTAACAAACAAGTCCATCTTGCCACAGGAGTTCGGATTTGTGGAACTTCCAGAAGTAGGTGGTTATCCCAAACACACCTCTTCTTGTATTAAAATATAGTTAATTATTATGAAATGTTTCAATGAAAGTGTAAATAAATCAAGACTGGTTCTGATAAACTAGTGGAAATATTTCTACTAGTGGTGCTGGGGAAACATGAAGATAAGTTCTGAAATATATGGAAATTTCACTTTGATATACCATAAACATTTTCCAAGCAGTATAAATTTATTCAACGAGATTTTACTAGCCTTACTTACAGAAGATGAATAATTTTATCCTGTTAGAATGCCCTTTTCTTCCACCAAGAAATTTACTAACAGAGTATCTGGTGTCTTTTGCACAGTTTATGTCCAAATGTCTAAACTCTTTGCCCTCGAAGCAGGATGGCTGTGTCCAAACTGCTTATTAGGAATCATCCCCTGAACCATGCTTAAGCATTTTCCAAGTGACTGTAAGTTGACAAGAAAGCTAAATTAACCACAGGAGCTGCCAGTTTCCTGAGGGCTTGGTCTACCGGATTATTATTATTATTATTTGCAAAAAATAAGAGTTGTTCAAGCTTCATAATGGCATGATGACCACAGTATGCAATAGTTTGGTATGTTGGAATTAGAGCTAGAAGGAGCCTGACATTTAATTATGCATTCTCCCTTTCTCTGCTATTTTAGGGATTAAAATCGAGTAGTTAAGTGAATCTTAAGTGAAGTCTTTGAAAAGCTTTAAAAAGTAAAGCATTAAAGCTTTACTTTGCAGGATGTGTTTCATGATTAAACTGTAATGGTAAGACATTCCTGAATCATTACCAACTAATATAAACACAGAACAATACACATTTGTAGATATTATACTGGTACTTGTCACCATGGTATCTGCACATCATACAAGCATCAGCTCTTCAGAGGTACAGGGGAGCAGTTGAGATCTTTATCATATTTCATTCAGTTCTCTATGAATAGTAAGTAAACACCATTAGAGAAAGGTGATTACCATAAACAGTAAGAAGCCAGGGAAGAGATTCTAGTGAAGTATGAGTTAATAGATTTAAATTTCTGCCTTTCAAGTTACTCTGAGATTAGAAATTAGCAAATAATAGTCACTGTAACTCACATGAAAGCTTCTCACTAGTAGAGTTCTGTTTTCCTGACATTTGTACATTTAATAACAGTTTTCTTATCTTGACAATATTTTCTTGTTAGTCTTACTTTATTAGTATGTTTAATTTAATCAAATTCATTTGATTTAATAATATAACATTATTTGATAATTTATTATTCTAATAACAGTAATTTCATATTTTGCAATTTTGAAGTTTGTTGAAATTCAACCGAATGATGGCTTCGGTGTTCTTCTTCCCCTTGAAAGCCTGACACTGGACATAATCTTTAAAGCCAACAAGGCAAAAGAGTATAGCTTTGAACTGACCTGCAAGTCAGAGAGTAATAGGTATGTGGAGAAACTGGTTGAGTAATAGGTAATGTAGAAGTCTAAATCACACTTAATTTCTACTGTTAAGATAAGTCTGACCAGAAATGAAATCCCTGCCTGCTAAGAAAAGGTAAGGCTAAGATAAAGCTGTGAGGCAGGTATGAATTCTTCAGTTGGTAAGAGTTGCTCATTGCCTGTTAATTTTATCCTTAATTTGTCTCACACGCAATCTGCAAGCTTGTCCAAAGCTTTCTAAACCTGCAATGTTCTGCTTGCTTTTTCAGCAGAACTCCCAAAGAATTTTGTTTGAAATTGCGCGCGTGTGTGTGTGTGAGAGAGAGAGAGAGAGAGAGAGAGAGAGAGAGAGAGAGAGAGAGAGAGAGAGAGAGAGAGAGAGAGAGAGAGGGAAAATGCTTCATACATAAAGTTCATGCTACTAAAATAATGATGACAAAAACTTAATGATTTGACCGGGTATATTTCTAGAGGTTCATAGAGAAAGAATTCAAGTAAGGACTAGCCAATTGTGTATTAAAAATAGTATTATTGTTCATCTTTAGGCAAAATTCCCATTGCAGGCTTGAGATATTCTGCTTAAATAGGGACTACAGGATCAGTTCCCTATTTTCCGGCTGATGAAGAGACTATTTTATGCTGAGACAATTTATCATGTGTTTATTTTTAGACGATTCAAGCTGTCATGCAGAGCAGTTGGAGTCCACCCACCTCTTGAATTGTCTCATTCCTTAGTTCAATTTGCCGCAACAGCTCTAAATGATGTGTCTACAGCAACACTGTATGTGATGAATTCCCATGTGAGTGTCAACCACTTTACTCATGCTGTCCCAAGAATTGGCAATGGGGAAGTTGCCCCTGTCGGACCCGCTTCGTTTGAATTCTGTGTGCCAGAAGACTGTCCTGTGACAGTCACGCCTTCTGTTGGAACTGTGTTGCCTGGGAAGGTAAATTCACTTTAAATGTCAAATATTCAAAAAAGTCTTTTGATCATTTACATACCTACAAGTTCTGTCACTTGTATATGAAGCTGGAAACAGAAATTATTATTAGCATAGCTAGAAGACTTTGTATTGCTTGAAATAATTTTAAATTGGACTTGAGTGGTTAACCATCAAATGTAGCTAATGATCTATGCGAGCTGTCACTCTGACTGTTCTTTCTCCAGTGTTATCATTATGATTTAGTTGAAGAAATTTCAGATATCAAAAATACTGGTCATGTAAAACGAGCCCACTGTAATGTAGTGGACTTGGAAAAAAGCTGTAAGTGAACTTTGTCTTCAGGTTCATTTCACTGGGAAAAGAAATTACTAATTTTTGCTGTCACATATATGCTCCTATTGAGCTTTGTAGGTATAATACATGTATGAGGGATGAATTCTGCCTATCATTCTTGTGCATGCTCTCACACTCCCAGAAAAGCTTGATTCAAGTGTCCTTCAGACCAACATTGTCAGATCAGCTAATCAGAGAAGAGGCAGCTCGGAGGCTTTGCAGAGCAGCTGCAACAGGGGCAGAAATACAAGTAAGGAATGCTAAGAACTAGCACGTGCTCTTGGTCTATTACTTCCAGATATTTCTCTAGATGTATTTTTATCATAAAACTATTTGCATATTAAATGAAGCCCAAACTTATCATTGATGTAAGACCTGTCTATACTAGAGTGTGCATGTACTGCCGCTCTTACTGCTCAGCGAACAGACCACACATCAATTTTATTTCATTATAACATTTTCAAAAGCATTCATAGAGGATTGTTTTTGAAAATGTTAAATGCAAGTATTCCTCTAAAAAGAAAATAAAATTACTCCACTTCTTACAGATTGACTGCATACGTGGACTTCATATGTAATGCTGTGGGTCAGTTAACTTACGTGAGCACCTGTGGTTTTATTTATGAGGTTAAATAGGTAAAATTCCAGTGAGCTGTACAGTATTTTTACTTTTCTGCTCCAATAGGGGAACTCTTTTTCAAGACGGGGTAAAGTAGGTCCATTTTAACGTAACATAGAACTGTTTGTGATAACTACTGTGTCTATGGTTTGTTACCGTTATCCATGCACTCTACCGTGTTGCCTCTTAGGTTCTGTGTCCTTGGGCCACGGACTGAGTATTTGTAAACTGATGTCAATTGCATTATCTGTGATCAGTCTCAGTGTATAATTTTAGTGTATATTTGCAGAAAAAGAAGAAAGATGAAAAGAGAGAGGGAAAGAAATTAAACATTCCCATTACCAGACGGCAATCTTCCAGACAGTTTGTAAGGGATGGAAGCAGTAAATACCTGAGTTCTTCAAGTAGTTCTGAGCAACCAGAATCCAAAGAGATAAAGCCTGAGTAAGTCAGCAAAAGCATCTTCTACTAATTAGACAACATTCTTTTTATAAATGTTTAAAAATCTACTAAAACCTATAGGTGGACAAGAAACCAAACTGTAGTGAAGAAATAACTTCAGCAATATTGCAAAGGCTGTTTCCAAAATTAGTACTGCTTATAAGCCATGCAGCTGTAACCTCTCATGTAAGGCAACGAATCCCTTTATATGCATCAGAGAAACTGAAGACTTCAAAGAATATATCAGAAAGCATGAGATCTGGCTGCACTGGTAAATTTGGCTGAACCAACAAGAGCATTATTTTAAGGAGCAACTAGACAGCTGAACTTCATTACCAAAAGAAACTACAACACAATATACCTTTTCTAAATAAGTGGAATAGAGCTGAATAAATTCAGCCTAGATAGAAACTATCTGATGGTCCGTATCTGTGGGTATGGGTTAATTTGTTGTTTGTTTTTTTTTTGAGGGCTTAAATAGCCCATCATATTAGTCATGGTCTTCAGTCTTAGAAATCTTACGATGCTGCAATGCATATGTTTTTGAATAGTCATTTTTCAATATGCATCTCCCACTGAGAATTGACATTGACGTGTGCTTGCTAGCAATTTGGATACTTGGATACAAAATCTGCTATTTGAGGTCCCTTGTTTAGCATATAATTCAACTTTTTAGAACCACATTTCTGCCTGCCAAATCATGAGAAATTTATAAGTAAATGTTTGGAAGTAAATACGTGCTTAGACACATTGTGCTGCACCAGGTGTTAGATTTTTTACTAAAATTCCACATTCATTGCAAACCATTGATTAGAATTTTTAAATACTTTCAGTATGGGTCATAAAAATAAAATTTCTATTTGAAAAATTCCATTTTAAAGTATTGCTAGGCATACTGCGTTAGAGAAATGTGATTCTTGATGCATGTGTGCATGTAATTGAAACAATGTGGAAGTACTGAAAGGCACTGCAGTACTTAAATATTCAACATAAGGGAATTGTATTGAGGATTCTGCAGTCTTTAGTATGGCATCTATAATGTGGGTTTATAATTTTGTTTTTGACCAGAAAACCAAACCATTTAGTAGGGTGAATCCACTGCTGTGCCTCAAGACAGTCATTTTGTATCACTGCTCTATTGCATTTTGAATATATGACAAAGTAAATACAAATAGCTCAGTAGATATGTTTTGATTTTTTCTATACTTGCTAAGTATAAAACTTATACTAACTTGCTAAGATGATTTTTTATTATTCCTGGATTTTCTAGTTCAGAAGCTTATATGGCAGCCCAGGCTTCCCTGATGAGGAATTTCAGAGGGAGGTTTGAAAAATACATTATACCATGCTTTGTTGCAAGTGGAGATATTGATGAAAAGAGAGGCTCAGAAAATCTAACCTGCAGGTATTCTAAACACAAATGACTTGAAACAATATTTGGAACAATGCACAGTATTTGCAACTTATGATACTTCAGAAATTTCATAGGGAAGTGGTAGAGATGTTAATTTATTCATCTGAGGAGAAAATTTGTTTTCTTATCTTAATTACTTCAGTAGTCAGTGGTAGAAAGGCATGCTTACGCCCCACTAGTAGGATAAGAATCTAACACGTGAATATCAAAGCAGCTTGGAAAACAATTGTACAAAGCATGTAATAGCTAGATGTAGTCCATCTTTCTGCGTAGGCAATACACAAAAAAGCAGCCGCTAAAAATTATGTTTTCTTTTGTAATAGCAGTTTAATGATACCCTGTCATGTGAACAGAATAGGAGCAGATTTCTGACAATAGCTGGTTTTTCTGCATGATCTATGAGCAAATATCCTTTTACTGTCTCCTCAGCCCCTATAACACCTTGTATTTGGAGTTGCACTGTCCAGCTGTAGCACCATCTGTTGTGGTCACTTCAGATAATGGAAAAAACATAGTCAATTTTGGTGATGTTGCCGTAGGTATGAAATTTGAATTCAAGCTTTGAGCTTTTTCTGTCTGACTTTAATTTATTCAGAGCAAAGTTTTGCATTATTTATTTTTACATTTATTTTTACATTTTTATTATTTATTTGCATTATTTATTTTTACATTTAGTGGATTTTTTAAAAGTCAGTATAGAAATTAGCCCTGTAAAAGGTATTCAGGAGGAAAATTAGGAGCCTATCTGGACAGCTGGAGCATGTAAAAAGCTGACTTAATCCTGAAACATAGAATCAGGAGCTCTGCAATTGACTGTCCAAATTTGAAAACGTTTGATGAGCTTTGACTGTATATTAGCCATAGAAACAGAGCGAATGTTTGGTGAAAATAAGAGCAGGAGTTAAAAGAAGTGGTAGTGTATGAGCGAGTTTCATCGTGTTTTTAAATTTTGTTTTCATTCCTACCAGGCCACACAATAATTCAGCGAGTTACAATACAAAATATCTCCCCAGAAAAGCTGGAAGTATCCTTGTTTGGAATACGTGAGTTAATCTGCCATTCAGTTACTGTTTAATTTGAGTCTTCATCTGTAGGAACTGTTTGACACTAAAGCAAGGAGGAGGTAGCAAATTTCAGACTTAATTATTATCTTTCAGAGTGAGACAGGAGGTGACGTGAAGCTTATTTTCCTGAGGATATATAACCAATATATTCTTTTTTTTCTCTTAGTTATTGAGCTCTGAAAGAGCTTTCAAATGGTTGATTTACACATTTTTGGTCTGAACAATACTTAGAACCTGTTTTTGTTTGTTTTATTTTCTTTCCAGTTTCTGTATTAACTTTTTTCCTTGAGTTGCACTATTTTAGCTAGGATTCTCAGTTCTGAATCCCAGTGGTCCCTTCCTGTTGGTCAGACCAGTTAGAATACTTGAGCCAGGTGATAATAAAGCCCTCATCATCTCTTTTTCTCCAAATGAGAATAAATGGGTGAGTAAGAGATACAACAGTAGTGGGAAAAAGAAGGGAGACAAAAGAGGGAAATAAGGGGCTGCGTAAGATACACGTATTACAGACTGGGATGTGTCTTGTTGCCTGTGCCTAGCCCCTCTCAGCATTTCCATCGCTGTCTCTGCACTGTGTCCAGGAGTTTTGCAGCAATGGCCCTACAGGAGCTGGGGGAGCAGGGGCAGAGGAGTGGGGAGTGGCTGGAGGGGAGGGTGATTTGGAGCCAGTGCTGCTTTTGTGGGTGGGTGCGGGGTGGGGTGGGGGGTTTCCTCCAGCAAACGGGCTAACAGCAGCTTCTCCTCGGCAGTTTTTTGAAGCGCTAGACATCCGGACAGCACAAAAGAACTTAACCCTAAGTATCACGGGGCGTGGGGTGATGCCGTCAGTTGTTTGCTCTGTGGAGGAAGTACTGGATATGGGATACGTCCTTGCCAGAGAGAAGACAACTTCCACATTTGAGGTAAAGCCCTTTATGCTGATCCAGAAGGCACGTCAGCAGTTGTTGTAGGTTGGAAGAGGAGTTCCGTAGTTTCCAGTCTGGCAGAACGTGAGGCTGAATAGCAAGCTGTAGACAAAAGAACAGCTTTAAAAGCAGCACGTCTGGCAGAGTGATTTGAGGCTGAGACAGTTTTGGGCTAAAGGTAACAGTGCTGTGCGGGGAGGATCTTGTTTGCTAGAACTGTGCTGCCTGCAGGATTCTGCCTGTGCAAATAACAGGGATGCAGAACCTCCTATACAAAAAGAGAAAGGGCCTGTGTGATCTCTCATAGATCTAGCTGATATGTAGATCTCTGTGAAGCCAGAAACAGCTTTGCTCTTTCTTTATTCTGTCCATTACTCCTGTCACAGTTGAAGCTGCTCTGTGTCCACACAAAATGTTGACAGAGATGCATGGGTGAAATGCGAAATTGTCCTACAAAGAGCACGTGGGGGTCTGCCATGGTACAGTGTAGGGAACAGTTTAACTGATTACTCGTTCATATATTGCAGATTATCACAAACTCAGAAACAGGCCAAGATTTAAGCAGAAATTTTCTCCTCTAAGTATGTCAATAATCAAAATACATTACTTGCTGCAAGACTTAAGAGGAAGCTGGTCCCTGTTGCTGAGGGGTGGGAGTGGATGTTACACATGGATGGCAGTAACGCATGCTGTGTGTGGCATCCGGGCACACAATAGTGCAGTAATGCAGCAAAATAAATTCATCCAGTTTACGAAGTATGGATTCTACAGGCCTGAAAATCAATTTTCTTAATGAAAGTGCTGTTGTGTAAATTCACGTTATCAGATACAGAACACTTCCACACTGACCCTGCAGTACTCCATCCAACTGGATTCACTTTCGCCAACACGGAACAAAGATCAGCAGAGACTTCCATCCTTTCTCACGTCCTCTTTGCAAAGAACAGAGATTGTTGGTAATTTTTTCCCCCAATTTTTTTTTTTTTAAAAAAAGGACTCATGAAATATCTAGTAGCAGCAATACTTTGTCTTGTTAGATCTATTCAAGTTTATGAAGCCTGAGCAGATACCTACAAGTAAGGAGACACAAGCGTTTGAATCTGAATATGCCCCTATTGCCTTTTATATTATATTTATACAAAAGAATGTATTTGGGGATATCCATCTCTGTAAAAATATGCTGAAAAGTATAGGGAAAGGTTGGTGATGCCTCTTCAGCTTCATTAGAGATGAATACATTAAACTAATAAATAAATCTAAATGTTTGTTCCAACAAAAATGAGTTTAAAATATATAAAGAAGTAAAACAGAACTGTTCTTCCTTATTCATATCCTTGTTTCTGTTTACCAGGAACACAGAACTATACTGGTTTAAGCGTGTTCAGCATCTTTCCGACACAAGGAGAAATTCTTGCCGGGAAGAGCCAGGACTTTGTTGTTACTTTCAGTCCTGACCATGAAAGCCTGTACTATTCGGACCGTCTCAAGGTTGTGCTCTTTGGCAAGGTGAGCAGACCAAGATACCTGATTATGAAACGGAAGTCTAAATATGACCTACAGTTATTTTTAGCAGCATGGGTCTTAGTAGGAGTTTCACATAATTATATCCAGTCGACGGGATTTGTGGGCAGAAATATCCATACTAAATTAACTGATGGGGGTAGGAAGTGACAGTTTTGGGGCCCACTGGCTTTTTTCAGGTTTTAAATTTTCAGTTCCTAATTCATACCAATTGTGACTTGGGATTCAGTCCTGTCTTCTACCCAGCTGTCCACACTGTGTACACGGGAGGTGATGGGAGCCAGCTTGCTGCCGCACTGCTGAGCACAGTTCCAACCGGGTTCTCTGCAAGCAACATTTAATTGTAGCAGAGAATGGAAATAACACTGCAGAGTGCAAACTGGCAGGTGCGCTGAGTACCAGGAAGCCGCTTCTGCAGTCACTCAGCGTGAGGGAGGAGGTTTCCATCTGTAGAGCAGCAGTTGAGCTTAGACGAAGCCCAAATCAGGATACACAGGCTGGCAGCATTGCAGGTAGCTTTGTGCCGTGTTCCAACAGAGATGGCCCAAAAGTTAATGAAGAGTGCCAACTAATGACTGTCAGCAGGCACTGCAAACAGTAGAAACTGGTAGTGAATAAGTAAGTACTGTTTCTCTCCTTGCAAGTTTTGTATTTCCAGATTATCTTTGGATCTGCAGGTAAGAACGAAAACCAGAATAAGATGAATAAAAACTGGCCCAAGTTCACAAACTTGAAGCTCTGTTTGGCAACAGATAAATTTTGCCCGTTTTGGTGGCTTGAGTATAGTTTGTCCAGCCTCCTCCTTTGGCACACTGCCCAGGAATGAAAGGCTGTTGAAAACAAAAGTGCCTGAGTGACACACAAAAGACAAGGGGAAGACGCAGGATCCTTGTGTTAGTGTGGGGCGCCTCTTGGCATTAATATAGGCAGATGTCATTTTTAAGGAACTGAAGCTGTTGTGTCAGTATTGCAGTTACACTGGTACTTAAGCTGTAACCTGCATCTAAAGCGCTCTTGTCCTGTATAGAAAACAGCCCACGTAATCCAGCTAAAGGGTGCAGCAAGAGAACATCCAATGTTTGTGGAAGGTGGAATTCCACTGGATGTGCCCATCGAGTCCTTGGCTGTAACGTTACCTGTGTCATCACAGGAAGCGCTAAAGGAAGGTAATGTGCTGCCACTTTATTACAAAACAAATTAAAGATAACCTTTCAGTATCCAGAATGAATAAGCATTATGGTGTAGCCTATATTCGTAACACACACCAAAAAAAAGCAAGAAACTTTCCCTTAAGGAAGGCTTTTATGTGAATTTTAATGCAGTAGTGTCTTAATGAATATAATCTATCTGCACAACTTACCTTGCAAAAAGCTGTTGTAATTATTACTACTACAAAGAATTAGAGCGCGTTTGCTTTCTGCTACTTCTATTTGCATTAAATATTTATAAAATTATTTCCCATCTAATAAAATACCCTGGACTCTCCTGATTGTACTGTTATGAAGTTGACACGCTTTCAGGGGGTTTGAATTTATCCTCCCTTAATTTCCTTGGACAGGATTTGTGTTCAGAGATGGTATGTAAGCACCTTCTAGCTCCTGAGCTATAAATAAACACAAGCACTTACCGTACACAAGTAGGACTATAGTACACACAATGCGTATGCCGTGGGGCTAGAAAACAAACATGAATTAGAAGTGATGGTGGTGTAGTTTAACCCTGGCAGACAGCTCAGCACCATGCAGCTGCTTGCTCGCTCTCCCCGCAGCGGGATGGGGAAGAGAATCAGAAAGGTAAAAGTACGAGAACTCAGGGGCTGACATAAGGACAGTTTAATAGGTAGAGCCAAAGCTGCGTGCGCAAGCAAAGCAAAATGAGGAATTAATTCATTATTCCCCGTCAGTAGGCAGGTGGTGTTCAGCCACTTCCAGGAAAGCGGGGCTCATCATGCCCAACAGCTGCTTGGGAAGTCAAACACCATTGTTCTGCGAGTGCCCCAGCCTGTCCTGCTGAGCAGGACACTGCGTGGTGGGGACATCCCCTTGGGCAGCCTGCGCCCGCTATCCCGGCCTCCAGCCTCCTCGCTGGCAGGCAGCAGCAGCAGTAGAAAAGGCTTTGACTGCGTAAGCACTGCTCTGCGACAACTAAACATTGGTGTGTTATCACCACTACTTTCATCAAAATCCAAAACACGGCATGATACACACTACTGTGAAGAGAATTTACTCCATCCCAGCCAAAAGCAGGACAAATAGAAAACCTGCTTTTGCTTGATTCTTCACTAACTCTGCAAGAAGGATCTCCTTATCTATGCCAACTCATGAATGTGCCACATTGCTTTGTTTTGAGCCGTCTTGGTGTAATTTGTTTTTGTTCCAAGTTAATAATTCTTCAGTTTTGACTGTCTCAAAGTTTACCTGATTGATATTTGTTTAGAGCTACAAGAACCAGTGAAGTCCATCCTCCTGGTTCTGGAGCACATCGAGGGAGAGAATTCTCTGGTGCCAGCAAAGACAGAACTGAGAGTTGGAGCTATGCAGACAGCTCAGTTTGCGTCTAAGAAGGTGAAGAAAATAAAAAGCGCAACTTCATGTCAGATGCTGTAAAAAATACTGATAGTGTACAAATGGTTACTAGTTCCTTCTGTCAAAAATTTGGTCTTTAAATTAAAAATACAAATCTCAGGGTCTCAAACAAACTTTGTTACAAAAGCATCAGCATTTGAAAGCAAAAGTTTGTTGTTTTTTTTTTTCAGGGTTTAATAAGAGGAATTAGCATTATGGTATTAAAAGTAAACAAAATTCAATTACCAGTTTCCTTCCCTGATACTGAAATACAGAAATTTGAGCACAGAACTGAATGGCAGTTCTGATCCTCTCATTTTTCATACCATATTTTATGACAACTTGTGACAGCAAACAGGATGGATGTTTGCAACTTCAAATGGCAGAAGTAGTTTGGCAAACGAGGGCCATATATAGCATCTGTGCGAAGTAAGCTTTAAGAAACAGTGACTGTGTGTGAAGAAGTTGAACTGGCTGTAATGAAGGTGCATTGTGTGTCTCTTGTAGAATGTGGAGTTCAGTTTTGGTAACCTGTCGCTCCTGCAGAAGAAGGGATTCACTGTTGAATTTGTCAAGGGAACCGTTGATCGTGGTCAAGTAAAATGCATCGGCGTTTCTTGGGTGCCACCTGCTGACTTGGATGTAAGTAACAGTTGCACACTGCTTCCCAGACTGCAGTGTGGTGCTGCTGTGTCTTTTGACTGATTTAGAGGAGCAATACAAAGGCTGATCTTTGAGATGTCAGCACTCCAGGCTGCTTTGGCACATTAGGACGATAGACACGTTACCTAAGAGAGTTTACGCTGGTATAAACACTGGTACGGGAACAAAATCCAGGAACTATAGGTATGATTTTAAGCCTTGCTATCTCGTCTTGGACTTCAAATCATGTGTGATGGGAAGAGCAAGCATCATTCATTTGCGCTTTATAGGACATAAAATAACTTCTTACAGGCCACCGCATTATATAGTACCAAAATACTGCTGCTGTTCACTAAAAGACACTGCTTTGGTGACAGTGATGAAGTGAGCTTCTTAATGTCCCCCTTTGCAAGGAAATTTGCAGTCCTGCTGACACAGAACTGTTTCCATGGATCATTCTGCTCTGGTGTCCACACTTCTGGCTGTGGGTGCCTCTTTTTTGGAATATTCCTGGAAGTCAGCGAGACCTGTTTGATCTCCCACTTTATGAACCTTGCTTCCCTGGCTTCTTCTGCTTTTTCATATTGCAGAGTCTTGGTGCGAGTTCAAAACATCCCTACAGGGCTGTAATTGCCCTCCCTGATTCATCTTCGTGGGGACGGAAAGAATTCACTCTGCTACTTTTTGTTGTCAGCAGTGTGTGGGATGGCAGAATGAGTGGTCTGATGCAAAATTACAAGGATGCTGACATCGTGTGTGGAAGGAAGGCACTAGAGTTCCTGGCATGACATATGGGGTTGACATAGTGCCTCTTGGTAACCACGGGATGTTACACAAGATTTAACCCTAGCTCGTGGCTAACAGGACCCATCTCTTCCCTAACCCTCACTGCAGCACACTCTTGTCGCTTGCCTTGCCCAGTTGTCGTGGTTGTAATGTGGTGACGGTATCGGCAGCACTCTGCAGATCGAGCACTTAGTCACTGCTGCTTTGCTTACTGCAGTGTGAGTGTTGGGTGAAAATGTGAAAAAGCCAACCAAGTAGGAAGAGAGGTAACCAACAGCTTTAACGGGCACCTCTTACAACTGAAACATACACTGCTTAGACCTTGATCAGCTAACCTGCTCTGTGTGCAAAAGAAATAGGTTGGGTTTGTGTGTGCATTTTTGTAGACCACTGACCCTGTGATTGAGACAGCCCTCCTGACCTTAAAGGGTGACGTTCAGGAATCTTACCGAATCATCTGCATGGCGAAAGTTGTATCAGCGTGTGCTCCCGGTAACTGATGGAACCAAGCTAAGTGGGAAGGAAAATGGAGGCTTATATTTTTGGGGAGGTCTTTGGATCTCAGTTGGAACATGGAAAGATTTTGAGATTGTTGCAGATATGTAAGGGGAGGTAGGAGAGAGAAAGCAAGGTAACTTGTACATTTTCTGCCTTTTTTTTCTTTACAAAATTCTGTATAAACTCTGTTTCCAATAGTTTTATTTTCAGACTGACTGTGACAATAACCTTGTAGTAGAAGGAAGAATTAACATGAGAGGCCACGTAGATAAATCTGCTGTTAATACCAGTGTCTTCCAAAGGTGGGAACTCCCTCAGGAGTGTTTTTGTTTAATCTCTAAATGGGCGAGTTTCAAGCAACGTATCTTTCTGACCTCAGATGCATTTTCACATATGTAGAAAGTCCCTGATATTTTTTTCCTGCTAAGACTACAATAAAGCTTTTATTTTAAGTCTCCTCCAATTCGCTTGGGCAGTTATTTTCACAATACAGTGTGCAGTCATCCTGATGACACATGATCAAGGCTACGGTGACCACGCTGTGTACTGAGTCACTGAATGTGCGTAGACACTTGCTCTAGATCATGCCTGTCCAGGAACTTTTTATTTCTACATCTGTTTTTGTCTGAATTTTCTCACTGAGAATAGATTTCTGCCAGCTGCTGGGGAAGCTAGAGTGTCCTGTAGATATAACTTCTGTCAAGAAGCAGTATCCAGTTCAGGGAAGAGTACAGAGCAAGTACAATACAGAGAATAATCTGTTGGTCAGACCGCAGGAAAAAAACAGTAAAGCACGTGTCCCCAGAAATGTTTTAACTATTTTTCCACTGTATGTAGAAAACGCTTGTGTAACTGATGGAAAAAGAGGAGAAAAACGGATGAGATTCCTGCAACTTGTTTCAGGCCACGTGAATGCTGAGCTGTTCAGCTGGTCCTTGAGCTGTTGATGTTTATAATGCATACAATACAGAAACAGCAGCTAGAATCAAACGTGGATTCTCCCTTTCTCATTCTGGCTCTGCTGTGTCAGGCACCAGTCAAAGATAACACAAGTAGTTTTTAACATCATCCGTTTCTCCTGTACCAGGCTGAGCTCTCTGAACTACGTTTTCTCTGTGTACTCCTTAATACAAAGGATCCTGATTATAGTTCCAAGCTGTGGCTTGTGATGCATATTGTAGTAATATTCTGGAAACAAATGTTCCCAAAATACGCATAGCATCTGTTAGTTATTTCTGGGAACGCTTTCAAAATGAGCACACAGGGTTATTCTGCATTAATGTTTGTTAAAAACACTGTGAGCAATGGGCCCACTCCAAAACCTGGGTTCTCCCAGTGAAGACCTCTGCAAATCTCCAGTTCTCTGCCACCATCTGAACAGGTTATGATACAGCCTGATGTCAATGATTAGAAAGAAGGAAAAAAGAGGCAGTGGGAAGCCAAGACAGATTTGCTCCCAAGCACAACTGAAGAGGGAAATGCCACAAGTGAGCAAATTGATCTTCGCAATACAAAATTGCAGTTATCTGAAAATCACACTGTCAGGCTACTGAAAATTTAGCAGTTATATTTGGATGCTCCTACCTAAACAATTATTTTATATAATGGATATGAAAATACAGGAAATGGAAAATTGACTGACACGAGTGACTATAGGAAACAATTCTGCTGCTAATTTAGAAACATCAAGCTGAACTAAAAATAGTGGGTTTGTTGGTAATTCCTTGAGGACATCAGGTGAAGACAGCTGAGAGCCCTCTTGCATTACGTTTGCGTGGCTTCATGCCAAGCTCACAACTACCAGAAGCTCAACACAGCAGCTTGAACCTTCATGCAAGTTCTCTCTTGAAGAAACAAAAAATCCTGTTCAGTGCTGTGCTTCCAAAGCAGGCCAGCAATGATCACAAGTGCATTTGGTATCAAAATTGCCAGGAAAAGCTAAATGTGATCTGATGTTTGTGTTTTCATGTTGGAAGACTCTAGGAAGGATGGAGCCCTTACTGTGAGAATAATATTGAAAATCTATCCTCAGAAATGCATCAAAGTTTTCCAGAGGGGTAAGGTTTTGGCTCCTGTAACTGTACTTCTGAACATTACACTTTCAGACTGAGTTTTGCGTCTGTAATTGCTCTTGGATGGCCAGATGCAAACTCCTCTACTTTCAGAGAAGCAAGTATCTAAATACTTCTTGGTTCTCATCCAGCTCTAGTTTAATAAGAAAGCATTTCATAGCCATGTATGATTTTTATAATCCTTAGAAGCTGCACCTAGCTCATTCATAAAACAGAAAGGAAGTGACAGAATCATGCACCTCTCATGCACTAGTCATGCACCTCTCATCGATACATGTTGGGCTTACCCAGTGACTTCAGAGATTGCTTCACGCTTATGAACGGAGCTTTTCCTAAGTGAGCAATGACCCCATGACCCTGGGTGGTCCTGTAGGAAAGTATTCCAGTCAGCAACACATGACATTACTGATCCTCAGAGCACTGGTCTTCAGTTCTATCAGCTGGAGAAGGAACCACTGAACCCAGTACTTTCAAGCGACTGGGTCTGTCGTTGCTCCCAGTGTTTTGGCGCCGATCCATGCTGCTTGCAGAAGAAACCTCTGTCAACTCAAGTCCAAATACATTCCCTCTTGTTGCGCTAAAATCTCAGGGAAAAATAAATAAATAAAACTTGTGTTTTGTCACACTTATTACTTGCAGGAGGTTTTATACAAGCAGCCAAATACAGACCACTGAGGGACCTGAATACCAGGGGCCTCAGCAAAATGTTCTTGTATTAGTTGATATTCCCCTTTGTTCTCCAACTAAAACCTTTCATAATCCATTAACTAGTTCCCTGCTTTTTAGCTCTAGTTGTCTTTTTTGTTGCTTACCCAGTCATATAGCACGGCCACCGTGACTCTGATCGTCTGTCACACGGGCTGGCATGGGGGGTTTTGCCATGTAACTGACCTCTGCTGTATCGGTGCTGCCAAGGTGTCTGACCTTTAAGTCACCTACTCTGAAGCAGAAATAATCCGTGTTCATTCATACACGGTGGATGTGGGTGACCTTTGATGTATGTTTTGCTCTTCCCTGATGAGGGCAGGACTGCTGTAACCAGCCAGGGGAGCGTTTCGACGTGATGGGCTGCGTGCAGTCCTGTTAGAGCAGCTGGGCTTCACCGTGACGGGAACTGCAGAAAAGCTGTCGTTTAGAAGGGAGAAAAGCTGCTGTAATGATTGCTATAGTTGAAGTAATGAAATAGTTTCTGGAAAGTTTCTACCAAATAGTATCAACACCATTGCAAGGTAGACATAACAACATGTAGATCTTTATACATTTGAAATGTTGAGCACGGTTAAATTATTTTGGAGCAAGCGCATTTCCAGGGAGTAGATGATGCCTTTTCATTTATCTTCTGTGCGTTTTAAAAAGACTTTCTACAAAGGGAAGCGCTCTGCTTTTCCAAACCTTTTTTTTTTTTTTTTTAAATATTCTTTTCGATCCCTTTCCACGACTCCTCCACCATCTCTCGGACACTGCAGAGGCAGAAGTGTGTTCAGCACACAAAGCTGCGGCCGGCCTCCCCTGAGAAGCGCCGAGCCGCAGCCCCCAGGCGGCCCAGCCGGAGCCGGGAGCAGAGCGCACCCCCCGGGGCCGGCGCCCCCGGGGCCGCTCCCGCAGCAGCTTGGCCCCGGCCCCGCCTCGGCGGCTCCTCCCCCGGCGCTGCCGCCTCCGGGCCCCGCTCGCCCTTGAGGCGGCCCCCAGCCACGCTCCTCTCCACTCTCCTCTCCTCTCCTCCTGCCTTTTGCTGGCATCGCTCCGGGCTCCTGCCCGCGGCTGGAGGCGCTCCGACCGGTGAGTACCCAACGCCGGGCGAATCTGCGCCCACCCCGCTCCAGTGACCTTAGCTGAGCAGAGAGGGGCTCGCTCCTGGCCGTCCAGTGCTGCTTTTTTTAGCCCCCAGACCCGCACCGGCTCGCAGACGTGGCCCGGCTGGCCTTGCTGCGCCTCCCCAGGGTCTTCTGCAAAGGCAGCCGGCAGGCGCCCGCCGGCCCCTGCAGCCCCCTGCCACCTGCAGCACCGCCGGGGCGGCCGCACTCTGAAACGTGTCGGAAGCTCTCCCCTTCGCTTTGTACGTACGTAGCTCTGAATAAAACATTCCTGGAGCTACGGGGGATACGGAGCTATGAAGCATTGAAGCTTTCATAGCACTGGAGCTATGAAAAAGTAATTTAAAAATAACTGGGAGAAATAGGAGGTTATCTTAGGCTGGGTTAAGGAGCTGGACTCAAAGATCGTTGTGGGTCCCTTCCAGCTCAGGATATTCTGAGACTCTGTGAGTGTTTGCTGTGGTACTTCACCCTGGTTAACGTGAAATAACTGCCTCGTAGTTCTGAGAATCCAGCATGTGTAGTTCTCTCCCCTAAGCAACAGCAAAGCTCCACTTTGAAAACAGTTCTTCACCCAGGACCCCACTTACGCAGCGGGATTTGTATGATTGCAGCTGGAGTAATGTTACGACCATGAGGAACAGTCCTCTGAAACTAAATCACGGGTGTTTTTGTTCCTATCCCCATTGATTGCTTTTCCTTTTTCAACTCAAAAATGTATTCCTTGTCATGTGTTCCCTGTTTGAGTGCAGACACTTAAACCAGTGAATTATCCACCTTCCTTCGCAGATGCCCTCAGAACATGTCTAACTGGACAAGTCTGTGGTATGTCTGGTAAGTTGATTGTTAATCTTACTAACCTCGGAGTAATTTGACAGATATTATGAGCAGTAATTGCAGTAAAGTAATGGGACGCGATGTGGGAAAGGGTTTCTCCTCTTTTATGAAAGCCACCAGTGGCATGACCACATCGCAGAGGAGATACGGTGTCAGGCGGGACAGAGCATTCATCTAGGGATATGTCATCTTTCCATTCTGAGTACGCTCGAGTTCAGCCGTAGCGCTTGTTTGTTCTTCCTAAATAAACAACTTTGAACACAATGGCAACTGCCCAGAACGGGCTTGTTAGGGCTTGGCACTGCGCTGCCTCCCGCGCAGTCCCCAGCTCGCTCCCTTTTATGGGACAAGGCACCGTTAGCTTGCAGCGCTGGTTTGTCATTCTGAACCCGGGCTGATTTTACAATCCTGTTCACTGGCTGCTTCACTGAGAGGGGAAAGGTAGTGGTGAGTGAAAGGCAGGGGGCTCGCCACAAGTAGATTGGTCTCTGGCATAGACCCTGCATTGTATGTATCCTGACATTATTTTTAGAGTTTGCATTCTGTCACATACTATCAATTTTGATGATAACATGCAGAGCGAGGTGGTTACTTTTAATTGTCATTCTTTGCTTTCTTAGAACGTGCTGATATAGAGCCGTTTAAAATATATATATGGTTATACAACGTGTTTTAAGGCTTCTGTAATTAGGCAGCGTTGAAATCATGAAAGCTAATGAGCCAGTGCTGAGACTGATAATGCTGCGATACCTTTCCCTAGGTGATTTCCGCCTCCATCAGAAGGCAGCGTGTGAGGGCTCACAATCCTTTATTTCACGGCACACCAGCAGGCAGCTCCTGGGTGTGAGGACTTAGGGATTAGCTAGTGCTGAGGTAACGCTCCTCACGCTGGAGGAATGTTTCATTGCAAAGTTCCAGCAGGGCAGCGTGCACTTCTCGCACGTGGTTTTAAATTCTCTGAAAGCATTTTTCTAAAACAATAATTTGCATGAAAATGCATGAAATTTGTGGAAGTTTGAGGCCCTCAAATCCAAACTTTGAGTGTAGTCTTTGTGTGCATCTGACTCATACTAAAGAGAAACATTCTCTCTTGAAAAATAAATAAAACAGTTATTAAAGAAATGTTCTGTTTGGAATTATGATTCTTATGGACAAGTACTACCTCTGGTTTGGAAAAAAGAACAGAATGCTACTGAGGGCTTTTCTACAAACCCTTACCACTGAAAGTGAATATACAACCCGAGGTAATTAACATCACTGGATCTGTGAGCCAGAAAGGATTGTACCAACAGTCAGTAGCACTTCAGTTTGTGATTGTTTGTGATCCAACTTTCTAATTCTGGATCCAGCACCCATTCAGAACCAAGCCTGAGAAGGTTTGGCCTGTCTTTCACCCATTAAGAGCAAAATTATATTCAGCTCTAGAAGAAGCAAAACGTAAGCACTGACTTTATGGTGTTCTCCATCCTTCTCCAAGGTTAATCCTGCTGACTATGTTCATGCTCCTGCTCTGTGGGATCACAGCCAGCTGCATCAAGTTCTGCTGCCGGAAGAAGAGGCCTCCAGTTCAGCCCTTCCCTAGGCACCCCTACGATCTGACTGGTGTTGCTATTGACAGCGACAGCACAGCCCACAGCACGGTGACCTGTAAGTACCCATGGGAGTCAGCTACTCAGCCGTGCTTTGCCGTAGAGCGTGTCCACAACGCTGCGCTCAGTCCTTGCAACACCAGGGACTTCCTGAGCTCCTCTCAGAACATCTTCCAAAACCACAGGGAGGGCATGGGAAAACTGAGTGTCATCAGGGCAATGCAGTAAGTGAATGCAGATGGCAAGTAGGATTTAATGCTGCAGAAGTTAGAATAAAGTCCGTGGGGGGTTAACCTCTCCCATGTCCTCTCCCACATCTGCTCTAATTCCCACTGCCCCATTTGTTTTAACCCTTTCTGCCCACCTCACTGTCCAACTATTTCAGCCCAAGTTATCTCTAACCTAAGATATTGTTCCCAGCTGTTGGTATAGGAGCCCAGCTGGAACTGCCTCTGTTACAGCATGCACCTACTGTGTCAGGTGTTCTTCAGCAACAGCTGGACGGCAATATGCAGACATTTTCTCTTCTGACAGCTTTTTTTGGGCAATGTATAGATTCTATACAGTAATTCTGTAGTGGTAGCTTTTAGTATATAGTGCACCCATTCTGCGAAAAAAAAATTGAGTCCATAATTTCTTGGAGAAGAATGGGATTAGCCTTCTATATATCAGGGTTCCATGCAATTGTTTAAATTTTTTTCATTCCTTTTCCTCACAGCATACAGCTCATTCCAGTACCCTCTGAGTGTCCCTATTCCTTCACTATTTGTGGGCATGGACAGGAGCACTGTGTCCCCTCCAGCTTACAGTCCCTACACGACGGAGTTGCCACCTTCTTATGATGAAGCTGTCCAAATGGGTAAACAATACATAGAAGTAGCACTGGTCAGCCAGAAGCTCGGTGACATCCCTGAACAGGTGATACCAGGCGGGCTGAATTGCACCCAGCGTTCACCTGACAGAACCAACAGAGATCCAGCAACACAGCCCAACTCAGAAAATTCAGAAGATGTACCACAAGAACAGCCTCAGCTCTAGCTCATTTCACATTTGGAGTAAAGGAATGGAAGGCGTGAAGAATTTGGTTTTATAAGACAAGTTTTGATGAAGAGATGTTTCCTCCCATGCAGTTGTAACGATCTGTCAGAAGAAATGTTTTCTGCTGTAACTTCCTTGTTAAGCTTCTTCAGGGTATGAAGTGAAGTAGAAGGGCAGCAGTTTAAAAATACCTGTAAAAGTGGGACAGGGATGCTTGTTCATCTCCTGATTAAGAAAAACGATTCCCTGTGCCCAGCATATGGCAACAAAAAAGGTCAGGGCGATTTTGCCATCTTGGAAACAAAGAGTCAGGTGGTACAAGAGCAAGTTGTTCCAGAACAGAACCTTCCCAAACTGGAGTTGAAAAGCAGAATGCTATGAACTCGCTCTGAAGAGTCCGTGATGCTCAGATGCTCTGTAGTTTCATTTATTTTGGGAACTTTAACTGTCCAGCAAACTGCTGAGGTGCTAAACTTGTTGCTACACAATGGCACGTGTTCCTACACTGAAGGAAGATGGCAGGAACATATTTGAGGGAAATGTACTATCTTGTGTTTCCCACCTAGAATTGTTAGTTATGAGACTTGAAGGTGTTTATTTTTTTTTTAATCTTTAAACTTCTATTTTTAAGATGCAGTGGCTTGTGTGGGAGATCCTTTTGCTACATATTTTGCCAGTTAAAGTACAAATTAGTTTTGGAGGTATTTCTGCACGTGGTTAAGTATTAGTAATGTTTCAAATATTCAGTTTCTTTGCTGATTGAGCCTGGTGGATTTGAAAAACACCACAAATTGGAAAATATCAATTGTTTCAGATAGCCAAATATATTTTTTCTGTATTTCAGAAGAATATGATACTACCATCATCAGAATTTATCTTAAAAAATCTCACCTGGAGGGATAATTAATATGAACTTGACAAACACTTAAACCTCAGGGGAAAAAAAAGGCAGAAATGAATAGCAAGATAACCCACATGGCATCAGTTTAAAGGTTTATGAAAAACTGTTAGCTACTCAGTTGAATTATATCACCTGCCAGTGTCAGCAGCAAGTTCATAATGATTTTCTGCAGTGTGAATTTCTCCCAAATAAAACACTTCTTTCTGTATTGATAAAGTTTGTTTGCGTTAAACAGGAAAATCCACAGTGGGGGAATTAAGGATGAAAGTAATGTGTACCGGGGCCACTAAAAGAATAGTTAAAGTTAGGTGCTAAGCAAATGTTTGCATATAGGTTTGTCCAAACCACATGGAAGTTCCCAGGGCAGTAACAAACGTTATGCATTTGGAGAAGCAAGATGAGAGCTAATGGATCATACAGAAGAACAACAACAACAAATACCAAGAACAATACAATGAGATCTTAATGATTTAGACAGAGGGTGAAAGTTACTTTTCTGACTGCTTGTGGGTTTGCATTTGTACAAATAGTCACCAGCACCTGAATAATACACTGTTAGCCATTTGCTCTAGCATAGCTCTATCTATGTTTCAAAAATACTAAGCTATGCAAGACTTCAGTATTAGTAGTGTTTATCAATGAAAACATATTTTCTGCTCATCTCAGATATCCAGGCAGATAAGAGGCAAGTGTTATTTTTAAGTGAAACTAGATTAAATGAAAAACTAAGATCATGAGATACCGTAATTTCTGTAAAACATCTGCTCAAGAGTAGGATGGCACTATGATTTCCTCAAGTAAACGTGCTTTTATTGCCATCTACTGAAGGATCTGCTGAACTGTGTTGCATTAAACTGCTGTGTAGTGACCACTCCCTTAACGTTGATCAAAATCATGAAACAATATGCTAAATGCCTTCAGGTGCATGGTTTACAAACAGGCTTTGCTATAAAGACGAGTGTTACAGAAACTAAGCATCACTTACATTATTGTAGAGAAACTGGAAAGTACCTTTGAAACATGATCACAGGGTTCACTTTCTAGTCCTCTTGCTACAAAAATAACTTGCTACTTGATTGGAGAAGTTGGTGTCAGCTGAAATCGTATGTAAAGCCCTACATTATGTAGCCACCAGAGCTGTATACTTACTGGCTTTCTGCATCCAGCTCACCAGAAGTAACGGCCTCATAAGATTTTTGCAAAGACCATCCCCACTTAGCACTTCCGCACATTTTGCCTAACTGGCAGAGTTAGCCAACATGCTATCTCTGTACTTTTTGTCTTCTGTACTGTCAAAGTGGTAACTATACGTCTGTATCACTCAGAATTTCCAATTTTGTTTCTTACCACAGCAATTAATGGGCTAAAACACTGAACTCTCCAAAACTGTTGAAAAGGCAGAGTGCTCACTCACTAATAAAGACCGGAATGTAACACCAGGCAAATGAAAAGAACAGTGACTGACACAAGAGGGCACTCCTTCCCTTCTCGGTGTGTTGTTACATTGCTACTTGTAGCAGCTTCAAGAGGGATATCTCTCGGCGTTGCCAAGAGGCGAGAGTGGTTCTGAGGCTGGGTTTTGCTCAGGTCTGCAGAGCTCACCCTGCAGTGCAAGGACTGACCTTGCTTGAGGAGTACAGAAATAAAATCACAACGGTTTGACTTCCCCGCATGCTTTTGCTTTTACAATGCTTCTGTCTTGTGAGCTGTCAGTAGTACCTGGCAGACTACCTACCAAACCACGAGATCTGTTTCCATTCGGTTATGGAGAATGATAGTTCTGTTAAACCCAACATCAAAACCCTAAATGCTAAACACTCACAAATGAGATCTGACTCTTACAAATTCCATGTAAATACCTGCAGCAAGCAGCTCTCTTCTTACTTTGGGGATAGCTGTATTTGTGTGGCAAGTCCAGGCCATCAATTAGAATCACTCCTGCACGTGGGAACACAGTGAGAGAAAATAATCCCTTAACTATCTATGTTGGAAAAAGAATTAAAATGGAGATATCCTCAATCCTGGTCTACAGATGTAACAGCTTGAAAACGATGTTCCCATATGCTTCGCATTACCCCAAATAGCAGGAAGTAGAATGGAAAAAGAATGTCCATTGATCACCTGGGTCTCATCTGATTAATCGGGCAAGGCAGAGAAAGGCAACATTTCTTGTTAACGTGTATAAAATTAGGTTCAGGAACCAGCTTTTGTTCAACCTGTATTTTTGTGATAGGAATAGAGGAGAATATTATGGGTTCTTAATCCTCCTATGTGGTAAGTTAAAATGAATTTATTTATTTCAATTAACATTTTAAAACTCATCCACTAAATATGAAAATGTGAAATGGAGATTAGTATTGTTTTTACTTCTATTGTCACTTTTCACAAATGTTTGTTTTCTGCCTTTTGCTTCATGTTCTTGCTAGCTCTGTTTATCTGTGTGGGGTCTGACTTTATGATTCTAGAAAACCTTGTTGTGTTGTCAGTGCGCGTTAGTGAGGCTCAAGCAGGAACTAAGATACTTTCAGAAACTCCCAACCTAGACAGACACGGTGTTCCTTTATTTCTCCTACTGAGCCCATGAAGGGGAAAGGATGGATAGGATTCTTCTTACACTTCAATTGCACTCATGTATGATGAGTCCCTGGTTTTATCAGTGAAAGCGTTTGGAATGTAATTTGTTTTCTTTTAGAACTGGATTCTGCACTAGTAGAGGAAACACAGTAAGAATCAACTGCAGAAAAAGAGCCTAGCTTACATTCAGTTTTAGTCCTCTTAACCATAGGTACCTTATTTCTTGTTTCCAACTAGGTATAACATCTCGATTTCTGGTCAGGAATCTTGCACAGTGCTTCCATTGGCTCTTTAAGAGCCATCAGAGAGCAACTGGAAGCGGGTGCATATCAATGAGAATTAAATCGATGTCTATGTATTATTTATAGCTAGTTCTTAAAAGTATTCTGAAGCTTCAAAACAAGATGCTATAATGGATACTATTTATTAGTGCTATGGTGATCTAAACTGTGAATTTCTAAAACAAAAGCCTTTCATGAGAAATGTGCTATCCCTGGTGGCAATATAAAAGAGCCTTTCAGGAAGATCCAGGATCAGCATATTTCTATTCGTAAAGAATTACTCTGCACATTTTCCCTCTCTAAAATGCTTTAATTAAACAGTTTGGAAAAAAATTCCAGAGCAGAGAAGTAAATTTAAATGGACACATTAACGGTTTCAGTAACTTTTTAATCAAGCAGTCAGTCAAGCATATCTAAATAACCTGAGATGAAGCACTTAGCCAAACAGGAGTTCACTCACTGTTAGCTCTGCTCAGGGTTGGTCTGAAATGACTTGTCACTGAGAGGTCTATGTTACAATACACTGTTCACGCAATGTGTGATAGATGCTTCCCTTCCTTCAACCTTTTGAGTAATAAATAACTCCGCTGCTGATACCGATTGTCACCTGATATTCCACTGAGCTGGTATCGGAAATAACTTTACCACTGGCAGGGGTAAGAAAAGGCCTTGTACCAAAGACCGAGATTAGTCTGGTTTATGTTGAAGAAGCCTGCGAATCCTTCTCAGGATTGCTCACACTAGTTCAGTTCTATGGTCCTGGCAGTACTGGGAGCCATCATCTAGACAGCTGATGACCACAGTTAACTCAGTGATGTTAAATACAGCATCGTTCACTAGAGCTATGCTGACAGCGTTGATGCAAGTGTTCATGTCTTACTGTTGGTATATCAGGCTGCTCTCACCTGTTGTAGGAATGCACTGAAAAATGCAGAGTCCTGTCAACAGCACTGGTGTTGAGTAATTCTCCTTCAGAACGCTGAAGTTTTCTATTCCCTGGCTAAGGAAATCTGCTTGCAGCTGCCTGTGGGTGTGCTATTGTGATGTGTTGTGTTTAGAAGTCTGTTCGGTGACCTCCACAAAGCCACTTCCTCTCTTATGTCCCTGCTTCTTTTCCCATCCTGTTGGTCCTGTGTTTAAGGCGTGTGTCCTTTAACATGGGAAATTCTCCCACAGTGCCTACCATAGTGGGAATCAGTTCTTAGAGGGGAAATCTTATATAAAAAGTAATTAAAAAACCCAAACACATCTGAGTTCTTTGAGTAGCAGAGCGAATAGAGCTTGGTTTTCTATATATTATGACAAATTCTTAACACTTAATGATATGTAAACTGCTGTAGAAGCTTTTCTTATAGTTAGGACACATGTAAGATCTTGTGTGCATCCTCCAGTGCCTAACAAAGGTGAGCTCATGCTGCAGTCTTTACTGCAATAGGAGTATTAAAAGATCCCTCTTCTCTGCCCAGCTCCTGTTTTCATGAACCTTTCAGGATCTTCATGTCTTTGAGACCTCCAGTTCTCCATCAAACTTGGTGGAAATTGGTCAGTGGATTCTGAATTATTAGCTGCGTGTGGGGAATGGGAAGAGGGGAGGTGGGACAGACTGAGTGTGATTACAAAACCTCAGTGCCTTAGGAAACGAGGCTCAAACAGAACATTGAGCAGGAGACTTTGGTCACGCAGCAGGCTATAAGCTCAGCTGGAGGAAGGATTTAAGAATTCTGATTCGCCAGTCCAGCATTTTCACCATCGCTAGATCTGCTGAAGTCTGATAATATCCACGCAAGCTTTGTGACATCTCTAAGGCAAAAGCTCCTCTCCGTAATAACCTAAAGTGCATTTTTTGTTATGAATTGAATCTGCTGCTCATTTGGCACTGTTGAACATGCAATTCCTCTCCCGTTTGTCCAAAATTGCAGAAAATAACTGCCAAAACAATTATTTGCTGGCTGTGTGCAAGAGCTTACTATGGGGAGATGGCCTGCTGGAGCACGTCAGTGTTTCTATCACTGTCAGCAGCTTGCAGTCCTGTCTTTCCTCTCTCAGACACATGCGCTCACCATGAGCACTTGTGCTCAGAAGGAAAATGCAGGCTTGGAAGTAAATTGCCTCAATAATTCATGGGCTTTATAGCCCAGAGCAAATTATACCTTGGCTCTGTCATGAAATTCAGGTTGCAAATCCCTTTATAGCCAAGCTCGTTAACAATATAAGTACAGTGGTACACCTATAATGGCTTTTATGATCAATGCATTATAATCTTTGGAGAGTATGAAGTGGTAAACCTGCAACATCAAGAGTGAAGCATCAATAGGGTCTGGATATAGTAAGAGTTGGAGAAAAACCATTTCTTTTTCTGCCTTGCATTTGCCTTTGTCTGCCTCACTGCCCCCAAATACCATTTATTCACCGTGCAGTATGTGCTGTATGACCAATCAATAAAATAGATCTTACTGGCCTGAGGGCTGCTTTGCTGCATTAAGCAGCAAGTTCGAAATATGCAGACGGTCAGGAATTCTTGCAGGTTCAGGGATCTTTGTTACGTCTTCCAATAGTATCTGTGACTTGGTCCTAGGTGTTATAATATTAATTTAAAAAGGGCGTGGGGAGTCAGGGGAGTGTCTGCCCTTCATCCTGAGGGAGGAGATTTCACTTAGATGGTTTAATCTATGGGAGATTTTTTGTAATTGATTTTAAAACCTAACTCGTGTTAGTTTTATATTAAAAAATCATTTGTCATTCTTCACTGAAGATGAGGTGTGCCCTGGTGAAATGGATTCAGTCTTGTTTTTGACTGCCACACACTGAACCTATGACACCACCTTTTTCAGAGAATGTATTACAGAACAGGGGTTTGATGGCTTCTAGCACAAATGGCTGCGTACTAGGAGTAGATGACCTCAGTGTGTATGCATGTAATCCAGAAAGTACTTAGGGGGAAAAAAAGAATTTCTACTTTGCTAGAATCCTAATACTAGAACAGGCCTTCAGTAGAAAAACCAGTACTGTATTACTGAAGCCCCTTATTATCTGGCCCATCAACTGGTAACTCAAGGTGAATAAACATTTGCACAAAATAACTGAAGAATGACTAAATACTTGCTGGCAAATAACAATTCTCTCATTTCTTACAAAACAAAAATTAAAAACTGATTTAACAGAATAAGATCTGGCTTCTACACTATCTGTGAGTCTTGAATTCAAACTGTTGGTTAGTTTTCAGGGCACATGTTAGTCACATCGATGTTTACGATTTTTGGTTGGCTGGACCTGACTACTGGCTCAAGTTTCTCATTTGAATTTTGGTTTTGAAAGTTAGAGTTTAGAAAGTTAGAAGTTAGAGAAATGGAAAGTTTTCTTTCCAACTCCTTCTGTAATTTCTGCATAAACCTGTCTGTTTCCACAAATAATTATGGTTTATTATTACCGCTTTTACTACAAGATTTATAGACATAAATGAAAAAGGGGCCCTGCTCTAGGTAAACCAAGTATTATGATCTGTCGTGGGTTTTGTACTTCAAAGACTGCATCTGCCTCATTTCAGTGCTGAGATTTTCGTTTTGTCTGTACCGCTTCAGAAGAGGGTCTTCTGGTATTAGAATTGCTAAGTAACCTGCAGCAAACATGGCCAGCTATAAAGATCTGGCACGTAAGCTTTCTGAGAACTGCTACCAGAATGTTTTATGTTCGTGGAGCATTAGTACAGTACAGATGCAGCAGCTACAGTGTGCTGTGTGAAAACACTCAGTTACCTTAACGACAACAAAGCTAGATATTTTGGTTCAACAGAAAGGTTTCACTCTGTACACATGTATTCCAGGCTCTTTAGTTTTGCAGTTTGCTCTTTTAGCCCCCTGTTAAGCACAGAAATTGTACAGTTAGTAATCGCTGGAATACTGGAAGGAATAAATGGCTGGTCCAAGACGTAAAGGTGAGAGTTCTGCAGCATCTTCTCCAGTTCTTTCCTTACCATTTCAAAGCAGCTGGGAAATACCTAACTGCAAATTCAAACAACGGGAAAAGAAACAGACTGTGCAGTGTAAGCAAAGCACAGCCTTTGAGATTCGCACACTGGGAAAGTGCAATATCCAGCACAGCTTTAACTGTAAAAAGCTGCTTATGAAAATATCCTCCTGATCATCTTCCCTTCATTACCCATTCTCTTTCTGGAATCTGTCAGTACTAAGCAAGTAGCTATGGATATGTCAGGTAGATGCTAGTCCCAAGGGAAGGAGCCTTTAAAGCCAGTTTTAAATAAAGGAGTAACTTAGAGCAATCTTACTTAAATTACTGTCAGGGGAAATAGACTACATGATATTGAAAGTTCCCTTTGGGTGCCTTGGAGAAAGGACATAACTTTTTTCCAAATGTACAAATGCCTGCATCTGCACTGAAGTGCTTGGTTCTCACCTGACCCTCCTCTTCCTTGCTTTCCCAAGTAGCTCAAATCAAGCAGTAATATCAAGTGTCCTGCAAGATGCTACCTTAGATGTAAACACTAAAGAACGCTACTCCTCTGACAGTTTGTACAATCACTTTCTTTTTATAATTTTGCTCACTTCTATCTTGTTGAAACTCAGACTAAAGAGCAAAGACTATATATAACCTTCAGTCTAATTCAGAGGTCTCTAGAGTCTGCTTTCAGCCCCCCACTGTATCAGATGACGCCTGTTACTCCACCTAAACTGCCTTTTTCCACGAGATGGCACCAGTGAGCCTCAGAGACCCCTGTGAACGTCCCTTTTTCAGACTAGGTGCTGGTAAGTAGCATTTAACTTTCTCATGAAATTTAATCAACCTTGTTTGGAGGAAAAAAATATTCTTTTACTCCTTACTTTAAAATAGCATATAGTGAGATCAAAAAGCCTACTAGATAAGATGTCCTTCATACCTGCTGTGAAATCCTGAAGTTCAAGTGACTTGGGCCATAGAGAGAGTAAAGTATATACTCTGTTATTTTCGCTATAATATTCAAGAAACATTCTGTGCTAATAGGAAAGGCTATCTTTCAATCTAGAAACATCCTGGAATGTGACAGATTCCAGCTCTACCGCAGATATTCTGTGCATCTATACACACACCACTTTGAATGGCTTTTCCCCTGCTTCCCCTTGTCTAAATAGAGAAGTTACAGAAACACCAAACAGTTGAGGTTGGAAGAGACCTGGATGTCACCCAGCCAAACCCACCCACTCACAGCAGGGTCAGCTAGAGTAGCTTGCTCTGGACCTAATCTCCCTTTGAATTCTCCAAAATCAGATTCCATCTTTCTGAGCAATCTGCTCTAGTGCCTGACCACCCTTAAAGTAGAAGTAGCTTTTTTGAACATTTGAGTGGAATTTTTTCCCATTTCAGTTTGCTGCTGCTGCTTCTTGCCCTGTCAGTGGGTGCCTGCTGAGAAAATTCCTCCTCTTTCTTCTTTATGCTTTCCCATCAGGTGTTGTATACCATCATTGGCATGATCTCACCTGAGCCTTGAGGCTAAAGAAACCCAGCTTGCTTGTCTTCTCATCGTATGTCAGATGCTTCAATCCCTTAATTATCAAAATCTAATGGCATCTTCTTTCCAACTTGCCTAGATCCTATCATTTAGGAATTTCACCTGAATTTAACTGTGACATTAAATTTATTTCTACTGAATGTACGTCTAGAATCAACAGCTGCATAAAGCAAACCATGGGAAATATCATGTGAGCTGGATACCTAATCATCCTGTTTACCTCCTCACACTGTGCTGGCAGGCTGTATGCTTTGATGCTACCTATGCAATGCTTTCTTGTTGCACTACTTAGACCAGCATTGCATCATCTCATACGGTGAGAGTTCAGCACAGGCTTGTGATTACAGCGGTCAGCTCAGTGTGCTGCTGATTTAAGTACCAATGGGGAGAAAACTGGCAAGACTAAATCAGACAGAGCAGAGGAGATGCTTCTACAGGACCTGTTTAATCAGAAATGGTAAGCTGCTTGAAAGCACAAAAAATAAATGCAATCTACCTACTGCTTTGCATGGTGCTTTTGGGTGGAAAATGCTATGCAAGTACCCCCTCCTGTGGGAGATGATGTTTTAGAAGTACAGGAAGTCGCCTGGATTAAAAAAAGAACAAGAGGAATAATGCTGTTGCAGCCCAGAAAAGAAAGATCTTCCTTTTCTCCAGTTTCTCTCATTGTCATTGACAAGAAAGCTGTATTTCACCAGCTCATGCCCTTGTTCCCATAGGTTTCAATCAAAATGATCAGCAATTTGAAAAAAAAAAAAAGTTTTCTTAAGGGAATTGTACCTAGCAATACTGTAAAACAACTGCTTAGTGCTATGCTATAACAACAACAAAATATCTAAGTTTTGTATTGATTTCTACCTCTTTATTTTTAAACATATCTCACTAGTGTAGGCCTGAAATTTATAATCCAAAATCTCTAAGCTTTAATCAGTGTGTGAGATGCTGGGTCACATTAATATAACTAAATAACAGGAAACAAAATCAGGATAACTTGGTAACTTATAGGATTAGTTTGGTGATATCTTCATTTATAATTACAAAATATAAAACTGCAAGTGTGTACATGTATCCATGTAGCTGAAAGTTCTAGTTGCCACAGTCCTTACTTTTCACCTCCCCTGACTGTCTGCTTAGACCTGGCCCTGTAAGATGGCCATTTGGTGCCCATTTTTGTTGTATCTCAGCTTGTGCAGTCATTTATCCACGTGCTCGTGATTAATCCAGATGCCCAAATTAGCTACTTCATAAATCTGAAACAGCATTCAGAGAAATGAAACTACAAAGAGGGAGTTTCTTCTCAGTCTGGAGATGGGGTGGGGGAAGAAAGGCAACTGCTAGGTCCAAAAATGAGTCAGATTGTTTCTGTTATGGATTTACAAAAAAACACATGAATCCCTAATCACAGTTGTGGGGTCTTCCTGGCAGACAATCAAATCCTGCATGTCTGCAGTTCTAGTGATTCATATTTTAAGCTGTTGCTGCATTGTTTTGAATTCAGGGAAGGCTCCAGTATAAAAACTCTGGCACAGGAAGTTCAGCTTCCTCTCCAGATTTCCTTCCTCCACCTCCTTATATGCAGAACAGCAGGGAATATATTTAAGCCTTGCCTGTGCTGTGTGAAAACTCAGCTGACTGTAGAACAGTTAGCTTTTACACCCAGTACCTTCAGCTGCAGCATACAAGACAGGCAGCACAACAGACCAAGTGGTTCTTAAGGACAAGACTTAATCCCCAAAATATTCTTAACAGTTGAGTTGCATTTTCTAGCTGTCTACAAAGCTGAACCTAGTCCCTAAAGCAAGCATCACCGAAGTGTGTGTCAAAGGTGACTGTTTTTGCCATTCAGTCCTACTTCTACAACAAACCAGGCAAAACTCTTACTGATGACAGTGGGTACTTGGCCATAATATAAACGTGCCACAACTGCAGAGTAAGAACTACAGAAAACCAGGCCTGGATCAAGTCATCACCTAAGCTAAAACTAATTTTAATAGGCTAATCTCAATTGCTTGATTTTTATCTAGGCTTTGGAGTCCTTTAAAAACAACTTGCTAGCCTCTGGGCTGATGGCCAGTCTAGTTTGAGCCTCAGATTGAAATAGATATGAAAAAAGTACAAAAACAACAACAAAAATAAAAACAAACGATGATGACAACAACATGTTATAACTAAGCTCTGGCAGCACATGTTAGGTATGCTAGGAGAACAACGACGCAGAAAGTGTGACACAACATTAAAACCTCTGAGCTAGAGCCGTGCAAACTGGCACTACCTCGTGGCATTTGTGTATGTGCCAAGCTCCTTGCCAGGATGGCAGAGGTGGCACAGCCGTGGCAGTGAAGTGCTGTACAGCCGGGCTAAATCCAGGTGTGGCAACACACCAGGGCAGCTTCTGATGCTTTCAGTTCCGAAACCTGCCTGTAGAGCTATCTCTAGGATGTGTGGCTGTGCTTCTAGTGCTTCACTGCATGGTGAACATGTTCCCTACAAGAATGCTTTCTGGGTATAACAAAACCAGCGTGCGGCATTTGCAGAGCAGTTATGACTAAGCTCCACCAGGCATAGTTTATTCTATCACCGACCTACCTCCAGAACAGAACATGCTATGCTGGGGAGAGGAACAGCAGCAGCACCTGCTTCAGTACCTTTTGCTAGCACAGCCAGAAAAGACAGCAGTACAGCAGCAACACGAGCAGGGGGAGAGAGGCCTGAGCAGCTAATTGCTCGTCATGTGTTGCAGGATGCAGACTCTTCCCACTAGTTACAATAGGAGGAGGAGGAGGACAGGAAGAGCTACAGCTCTCTTACCACCACCCCCTGCTCCAATTGAATCTATCCGTTCCTGAGACCTCCCCTCGATTCTGTTATCGCCATACGTGTGGGCAGAAGTACACGGGGCTGATTTAGCTGCAGCCCAGGTTAAGCAAGTGCGGTATTGGAAATAAACTAGTGCAGTCCACACAGCGCAGAACACTGCCCTTGGATCAAATCTGACAGCCTTCTTATGTTACTAACGTGCAGCCTACCACAAGACTGGCACAAAGCACGAAAGCATGAAACTGGGACTCACCTCAGTGCCAAGTGCAATCGCTTGCTTTGGGAAGTGGCAAGTTTTTAAAACCCCTACCACGTCACCCTCTTACTCATGCATATGTATGAGAAAAAGGACTCACTGAGCTTTGGCCACGTTCAGATGATCACAGTAGCAGATTAATAAATAATAAATAGCAGTACAGTCAATAACAAATGCCTGAGGGTGATACTCTATCTAGATGTAGACCTGCTGACTAGTGCGTATTAATAAACCACATAATGCTTTTAGCTGAGACTCCAACATTAATTTTGACAGTGGAAAAAGATTTTTATTAAAAATACTGAAAATGTCATTCCTGGTTATTTGTATTACATTTCTTATGAGGATTCAACACACACACACACACAGAGTAAAGAACTATGGGAGATGCAAAAACTGCAATTGAATAATCTGATGATAAAACCAAATGAAATGCAAAAAAAGCAAACTCACGTTTTAAATTGTGAGAAGTACATTTACTTAAGTTTCTAATATTGTAAGATGTTATGGATAGGAATTGGTTTTCGGGGTGTCTTTTTTTTCTCCTCTGACATATTCTTTAAATTATCTTCAGGCATATTATCATGGTAGTCTGTAATCCGTATGTCCAAAAGATTAAGTAGAAGGTATGAACATGGAAAAATGATCCAAGGGCAGTGTTCTGCTCTGTGTGGTCTGCACTAGTTTATTTCCAGTACTACTTGATCACTTATTTTAAAATACTAAATTCAAAGGAAAGAAAACTATTTTTAAAAATACTATCCAGTAATCTAAGCTGTTCAAAATACTGCAGTAAGTTCGCTCATTTGAAATTGTCACCATATATGTTGTGTTTTTAATTAAGTGATGAATAGCATATTGCTGTGTCTGTCTTTCATGGTGCCGTATTTTTTTTCTAGTTCTAAACCTTCCAGAAGTCACTGAAGTTTGTGGGGAATTTTACTGACTTGTAGGCTTGTATCCATAACCTCAAAATAGGAAACTTCAACAATTCTCTAGATTGTTCTGTTGCTGTTATATTACCAATGCAAATCCCTACTGGTACCAGTGTGGTAGAAGATACAAAAGATACAATAGTCTTTATGTTTTATTGGATTAGCATAATACACATCAGTAATATAACAGCATAACTCAGTCTAAACACACACAGGAAATATTATAGCTCTGTTGCTGAGCTTTCTTACGTAAAAAAAAGTGTTAGCATGTTGTTCACAGTATAATATAAAACCTGGTTTCCAGCTGTTACAGTTCGCAAGTAAAAAATGTCTTCAATCAAGCATCAAAATTCAGCACATAATAATCGCCTGAGAATAGACTTTATCCAAAACTAGTTTGTTCAGCTAATAGAAAGCTACAGGCTTATAGAGAAATAACTAATCACATTGCCTGTTTGTGAGTTCTCTTCCCTGTTTTGTGCGTGTTCATGGAGACCTGTTATCAGTGGGGAAAGCCTGTGGTTTATGTTACTTTGACTATCTAGTTTTTGAAAGCTTGCCTTAACCCTTTAAAACATTAGTCCAAATCTGTGTTCTAAGGTTTTCAAAATATTTTCCATCAAAATTGTTTTCAATAGTTTTAAGCAAAAATATACATGTAGAAGGGCTTAATTTATTCCATGATGTGTAATTGTCTTTGTATAAGAAACTAGTTTTGCCTGCTGTTTATTTACTCACACGTTAATTCTTCCCAAAGAGAGACTTCCTGCTGGCTCAAGCACATATTTCCACACGTGAATCCCACCAAAAAAAAGGTTGTAACTTGTCCCATATCCCTGCCAATGGATTTCAAATCTTATTTCTAGAGCTGACAAACTGAATTCAGTAACAGCAGCAACAACAGCTACAATTTCTTCATCTCTTCCAACCTCTAAAATCTCAAAATACGTTGAAGGTGTTACTGTTTTAAGTTTGCAATACCATTGCACATTATTATGTCCATTCCTCACCGGTGCACATAAAGCAAAGGAACTAAATATTTTGTTCACAATCAGATTCCATAGCTAAGCCAAGAATAAAACTGAAAAGATCAGTCTCCGACTCTGGAATTTCAAGCCCGCTGCCATAAACCATTGCTTCTCTGCTGTGTGGGGGAATTACCAACATGACTGTCCTGTAGTTGTAGAAGTTGCAGTTGTGAAGTTGCCTACCTCACGGGTAGTAAGGCTGGAGGGCGTGCTCACCTTTCTCTCCATGGCACCATTTGCTGTGGCACTACATGCCAAGAGGTTGTCTGCTTTTGTTTTTTGTTTTTTTTTTATAACCAGTTTCAGCATTCAAGCATGCACAGTGACATTATGGCTCTGTTAAGACAAGGGTAAAACTCCTCCGTGTCATGTGTTCAAGTAACTTAAAATCTCCCCTGAACTCTTAGAATAGTATTGCTTGGCCTCAGAAAATCAGACTTCACTAATGAGGCCACTGCCTCTGTCAGTTCCCCTGACAGAGATGTTTTACTTTGTTTTGTTTTGTTGCTTGGAAACACGAATTTTATAAGCGCATCTTCTTTGAACAGGTGCTCACAAGAAAGGGTCTTGCAGAATTAGGATCTTTGACAACTGGTTTGAGACTTGGGATGTTTGCTGTACCTGAGTCTCAGAGGTCACAAGAAAGTTCTTTTTATTTTTTAATAAAATAGAGGACTTGCTCTCATGTTCAAAAGATGTGAATTTTTAGAGAGCTGAGAAAGTAGATTTGTTTCAAGCCTTTTTTCTTATCATCAGCTGAACAGCAAGGTAGATAAGAGTCCTGCATGCTAACATCTCAATTCTTTTTAGCATTTTTAGGAGAAATTGTCATACAGTCTATAAATATCCTCTATACATCTTCTATAACATTCACACAGATTTTTTCTTCTGAAACAGTAAGATGGGTGTACTTTTTTTGTTCTTCACTGAGTTCTCTTCCAGTGCATTAACAGAGTGCTTGGGCTGAATTCAGTTGCCACTTTTGCTTGACGTGGATGGTGGAAGTCTACCCATTTTTCAGACTCTTTTGCTTAGTTCCAGTATACTTCCCGAAATAAATGCTTACTTCTGCAATACAGGAAGTAACCATTATTGAATCTGCTCATTTTATTATCTCTTGCAATTAAATGAATGACTACTGAATTTTCTAAGCATGCCTCATCCTTTTCCTTTACCACAAATAGGCTTTGTTTGGCTAAACATAGATTCTCCAAAGAGAGTGATACGAGTCCCTTACTCCAAATATTTTTGCCTTATGAATGCAGTTTTTGTTTTCTGGAATCTGCAGCAGCACTGAAGCTTTACTGCAACTGCAGCAATGAAATAAGTATAAGTCTCTGAAAAAGCATCACCCTGCTCAGTAATTCAACATTCAGTAGCTACTTCACTGTGACACCTGTGCCCGCTTTCTGGACTGCTATGTCAAGGATCGAAGAATCTTCTACAGGAATCTGACATGTAGCTAGATAAGCAGATTATTTTATGTACTTGAAGGTATTTCCTGCAGACAAACCTCACCACAGGTCTGATGCAGCTGACATCATGGAAAGTTTAGTAGCTAGGCTGAAATCTCAATGTGGATTCTAAATTCTCAGCATCTCCAGGGTACCAGTTGTTTTCCTGTTAGTTGCCCAATGAGACAATTACACCCTTGAGGAAAGTCCCTTTAAATGGGAAAATAAAAGACTTTAGGCTTTTACTCAAACTGCTTCATCTGCATTCATGCTACTGAAAAGATCAGTTACTTAAAGAAGACTGTGTACAGTTGGTGTGTATGCATGTGTATTTACAAATATATATATATATCCACAGATGTACTGACACACCCTGTAGAATCCTATCTCTAAGACTGTGATAACAATGCCCTTTTGTGCTATTATAGCTGCAGGATAGGTGTCCATACAAGAAATACGTCCATTTACTTGCTCGTTAATATCTGCACATTTACTGCTTCAGATCCATCTCAGCTCCAAACAACCTATGCTGGGTGTATGGTAAGAGGTTTTAAAGAAAATGCTATTTTATATTCTATATATTTTAAATTCTATATTCTCCCCTGTTCCCAGCAATGTTTGCTGTGATTCAAACCAGTTCAACATCTGTTTCATGCCACTAAGGGATTTCATCATGTTGCAAAACATCCATTTGCCCAGGTAGGGCAGCTTTGCATTGTCTTTGTCATGCTCCAGCACCAGAGGACTTTTAAGAAGTTGATTTATGGCTTGATGAGCTTCAAGATATAGGGAAAAAACTAACAAGTAAACTAATAATACACACTTGAATGTGAAAGAAAAACAGAACAAGATCTCTTACAATCACCAGGACATGGAAAAGATTTCCGATACAATTCTGGTTGTAGGAAAAAAAAAAAGGCACAAAAAATATTCTTCTGGCTCACTCCAAATGGGTTTGCACAGATAGAAGGAAAAAAGAGGAGGAAAAAGTAGTTGGTAAGTGTGCAAACAGGCTTGGACCAACCTTGAGACTCCCATATATGCTTCAAGGTTGTAAGCTGAACATATAGGAAAATTCAGAACAGAGCTTACTCCCAGCAGACAAGTTCTGTTAGTTTGTAGAACAAGTATAAATATAGATTGCAAAATTATATATTTGGATCACTCTGTACGATTGTATCACAGTATAAAATTAGTATTCCTTGTAGTCAGTGCCATAGATCCAGGTTCAAGCAGCACTAACGTTTCCTCTCACTTCTTTCCTTAAACTGCTAGGTGGTAGCGGCTAAGTAATTTCACGTGGATATCCATCAGTTTCCTACGTCTAAGACAAGAGTAGTGATATATTTTGGCTTTAGGAAATGCTTCATGATTTGCTAAATATAACAATCACATTCAGGAACTAGGCAATGATTTTTTATGACTGTTGAAGTCAGAGATGCGTAGCGTTGATCTTAATTGGGTCACAGGGCGACAGGAACTGAATACAGTTTTCCTCTAGAAATAAACTGCCTCAACCAGAATTTATGACAAAACAAAAATACACAATTCCTTTTTGGACATATGCTTGTCAGTGTGTACTGTTCCTGTGTAGCTTACTCTGCTTCTGTTAAGAATGAGATTTACTGTCACATAATGGATATGCTTATTAGGTTCACAGTAACACATGCACACTGATGTGGTAGAACAAAATCTATAGGATAGCGTGGGCCTTCAGGACTGCTCTGCTTGGCTCATATGTAGATTTTTTTTTCCAAAGGATTTTAGAGCAATTTGCGAAGTTTCTCAACAATTCTGAATTAAGTATTCTTGAATCCATTTCATAGATGAACCACAATAATCCATACCATAGTAAGTTCAATATCATCTTCCAAGACTATACTAGTTAAGAAACTCAGGCACATGGACTTTCCTGCCTTTCTGTGCTAAATTACATGATGACTTGCAAAGCTAGTTTATGCTACTTTAAAATCTTATCAATTATTTTAAAATGAATTCTGAGAACAAAACATGAGATTAGCAAAACATTTTTAGTCAGAAGAGAATATAACATAACTTTTTAGTTCCATTGTAATAGGCAAGCTGAAAGAAACTGAGACTGCAGAATGTAGCTAAGGAGACTCAGTTACTCTGCTTTTTCCTCTGCCTGGCCTCACTGAGTATTTCTATTCAGTAAGCTTTTATTAACTTCCTTTAATGAATGATTTTGATATTCTGCTACTTGGGTACTTCCTAGGAACGTAGCAGCATGATTTTAACTTAACTGTAAAAGAATTGGCAAAGAACAGCAGGTTGAACAGTTACAAATCAGTTTAAGAAATACGAAAGAGTTCCTGATCCTCAGAACAGATTTGGGAATGATGCATAGCTGAGCTGAAATGCTCTGTGTGTCATTTAATTTTGGTGGAAAGATGGGACCAAATAGGTGAGAACTTGAAACAAAATCAAAATAAGTGAATACTCTATGAATCTCTGCAGTTTTCGTAGAACATACGCTATTCTGCCTACTAGAAATCAAGGAATACAAAGGCAGACAAAATACACTGCAATGGAAAACAGCGTTGGTGTGATGATACTGGAATATGAGGTGCTTTCCTGAGTTATTGGTTTGGGTAAACTCATTAGAAACACTCACCTGGGATGTCACAAGTGGAGAAGTAGGCAAAATAAATAATTATTTTCTATTTCTCAAGTATTTTTATACCATCTCGGGTGCTATACAATTTTGTTACGTGATGGGTTTTGCCCTTTAGAGAGTGTAATTTATACCTGTTTGGTGACGATTATTCTTTCAAAGTCCAGGAACGTCTGAAGTTACCATAAGAAACATGCGGTATATCTACTCAGACAAGAATATGTAAATTTTGATTACAAAAATGCAATAACAACGCTATTTGTATGCAAAAATGAATTGGATTCTAAGAAATTACAAAAATACTGACAAAACATTCAATAAAACATGAATGTAACACATTCCTAAGCAGTATACAAGGCAATTTCACTTGCAAATAAAACTTGTTCTCATTAATACTTTGGGGACCAAGTTACATCCTAGCTCTTCTTGTTTAACAAGAACGCCTTCTCTCAGGACTATGTAATATCCGTTCTTCTATCTTTCTGCTTTTGAACAAGATTTCCTACTCCTGCAGCCTAAGACAAGCAACAACTGTCTTTTTAACTGTTACATTGATCAAGATCCAGTAAGGATTCCTCCAAAAACACTGCTCTATACATTACGGCATCACCAAATGAGAAATATAACTGTTTCTAAACAGTTTCCACAGCTTTCAAAGGACATCCCATGGCATGGTTACTTGTTGTATGAGCTGCTAGACTCAAAAACTCAACTGCACCTTCCAGCTCTGTATTTCTAATTGCCTTAGTGGTAAAGATACAGCCGTACATTTGACAAAAGGTATAGTTGGGATGCCTGAAGCAGTTCATTAACGCAATCTGTCTCATCCACACTTTCAATGAAAGTTACTACCTCTGCAGCAGAGATGTCTGAGTAGGATGCCTGTGGCCATCTGAGCCCTCAAGTTGCATGGTGTGGTGTCCTGCAAATGTAAAACAGAATTTTACAGGTCTCATGATTATGATACAGATAAGAAAAGACCAGAATGTAGAAAACATTCTGGGATTTTCACTCCCGTACAGTACTCCACCCTTATTTTCTCACTGCAAAATCATCTTAGACCAGGGAAGAAAAGTGGCATTTTTTTGGTCGTCAAGATTCTTAAGTCTATTTCACAGGTATTTTAAAGACGCTTAGTAACCTTTGTTTTTATCAGTGATGGCAGACACATGTATGTAAGAGGGAAAGCAGATCCTGGAGGCTGGAACCAAAAAGCAACTTTTTAAGTGTATGCAGTCACAGGCTGTCTTTAAGCAGATGTCCTATAAATCAGGAATTGATAAAAATATAAAATTGTGTGGCATAATTGTTCCCTGTTCAGAAAAGTTTCATATATACAGTATTTATGGAGATGGCCATTTTAACAACCACCTCTTTCGTGTTCAATGAATAACTTGAAACAATATTTTACAGCTTCACCAGTGCGCTGTAGTGCGCTGTAACGTGCAGGTTTTGAATGACAGAGCAGCCTGCAAAAACAGGTGTTCTAGTAGCATACCAAATACAACAGACTTGCGCTAGTTTTGTCTTCATGTTTGAAACATTTAAAGAAACACATAAACAAGTGAATCTGTCTAAAAATTTATCTAATTTGGCACACTCTATAAAGGGGTTAATATAAGATGATTGAGAAAAAGGTGCAAGAAATTTTGCAACTGAGAATTATGGAGCAACCTGCTTACAGGAGGTTTTCAGATCTAAATCAAGCTTCTGGAGGGGAAAAAAAAAATCTCTCTTTGCTTCAGCTGACCTAGTCCTAGCATGTATGGAAGCCCCTGGCATAAGAATTCTCACTATTTTGTGAAAGTAACGTGAGTTACATCTCCCATCTACTTCAGGCATTTTAATTTGCTTGGGATATACCAGCTACCTGAAACTGTACTCATTAAAAAAATCAAAGACTTCTTTTTGTTAATTATGGATATTAGGTCTTCAGGTATTAGCAGCTAATTTCAGCTAAAATTTTAGTTACCAACTTTTTTTTTAATCTAAAACGGTAATGTGACACAGAAACAGATAAGTGGACTTAATCCATGTATGAGTTTATTTCTAATGACTGTTGCACACTTGCACCAAATACAATCTAGGACAGGTTTTGATTGTATCTGTATGCACATACAAAAAAGTAGGTTAAAAATGAAAAAAGTGTTAAAAATAATGTACATACGGTAGCTTCCAGGATGGGACTACATGAAGACACCAGAATGAAACATTCTGTGCATTGTGTTGCGCACAGTAATGTGCGATTCTTCAGGAAGATTTAAAAATGCAGCACAACTGATTTGTCCAGGGAGATTTACAAAGAAAACCCCAACGCAACCAAACCAAAAAAAACCACAACACCTCAAACAACCCTCCACCCTGTCAACAACCATTTCCAGCCTTCATAATCTTTCTTCATACTAGTAGTATAGCTATATATCAATCATATTTTTCACTGGAGATGAGATGTAATTAAAACACTGGATCAGAAACAGGAACTACTGCACAGTTGTGTTTTTACAAAAGAATAGGTGTGGTGAAATAATTAGTTGTCACTCAGCAGATATAACTCTATTTGTCCTGTCCTGTTTCCTTAACCAAACTCCACAGATTTTAAGAGTTGGTGTAGCACAGACCTCAAGACAGGACGTTACCTTTAGCTCTCATAAATCAGAGAACGCATAAAAAATTAGAATGAAAATTAAATTAAAGATTCCTGGGACAGGATAAGATCATTATGTATATTTTATATTAAAAAAAAAAGGTTTAGGTACTATAATTTTATTATGATACAGACAATTCATACAATGAATCTTCCAGTCCAACAACAAAATCTCAATGCCAGAGCTCTTAGAGAAATAAAATGTTATTTACTATTTGTTATGAACTTCAGAAATCTATGTTTCTGTATAATCTGTGTGTTACACAGGTTTCTTCCAGATCATTCAGTGTTACCTAAAATTTCCGCAGTCAAAAACAACCCATGGACACAAAAAAACATGCACTTATAGCCATTTGACTATTGGAGTTAAATATTGCAGCAGCGTATACAACTGCTTTTTAGATCTCTAAAATACTTTGCACGTATCTAATACACTTGTTGCGTTGTTTCTTAAGCAGTTAAATTTAATCTGTATTTTGCTGAAAGGAATGCAAGACAAATCTCTACATCCATTCTCAAGAACATTTACATACATCTCCAACCTGTATACAAGTGCTTCCACAGATTTTAAGGGGACAATTTCTGTCTATGATGAACACACATGCCTATTTCTTGGAGGGGATGGAAAAGAAATTATTTCCCCATGGCTGCTAAACAAAATAGAAGCAATTTGCGACTATAGTTAATGAATGTTTTATTCTATTTTCAGTAAATTTCCTATTTTGTTACTTGGAAATCTCAGGACAAAGAATTAAAGCCTTAGCACAGCACATACGTTATTTAAAAACAAACATTTGATTATTATAAAACAAAGGCTTAACCACACCAGGTTATAGCAGTTGTTTTTAACAGACAACCTGAATAATTGCTAACCCACTTTCCTACAGTTTAATTGACAAACCTATGCTTTCTCTTACTAATTACAGGTAACCACACCTACCTTTCTCGGAAAGCATGATGGCAAGTCGCAGTTTTTTGTTTTGTTTTTAATTCTGCTAGGCTGGAAGTTTGCAGATAAAAAAAATGGTCTCTTAACTTTTTTTAAATTAAATTCCATTTTATTAGAATATAATCTTTCCAGATAGGCTTTTAAGTATGTCTTCAAAATTTTTTTATCCTTTTTAACTTTTTATTTTAGCTACTTTTTTCTGCTCATATGAACAAACGGGAAAAACATTTATACATGTTGATAGGAGAAAAAATGATGCAATACTATGTACTTACTTTCCATCAATAAGTAATGAAGTTTTAGTGTATGAGCACTGGAGTGAAATGATCCCATATTGGTAACATCTGTCCTGCCTGGGTTACGTGAGGTCCAGTCTGTAAAACAGAAATTGATTTTATTTTTTTTTCACATTGTCATTTTTTAACTTGCTCTTTCCTATAATGCTTTCCAGAGGAGAGATGGATGCTTATCCCATAAGTAGAATATGAAAATAAGCCCCTGGAAACTTTGGCCCTGCGAGTTCCCTTGAAACTGATACCACAAAATATAATTATGAAGGTGGAAGCCGACAGAGCTGCCATAATTTTTAAGTCCCTGACAGAAACATGGCGATACAAAGGGGATTTAGTACTTGATAGCAGCTTTTTAAAGCCTCAACCCCCCACCTCCGCCATTACTTGTGCGTAAAGGCCCACAATTCTTATATTTAATATCCTCACACTTCAGTGAAAAAGGTTTATCTGCTCTCCCTCCAAACCCTGCTCTCCCTCCACGCTCTTTTTGACCGTTTAGCGCCACTTTCGGGGCTGTTTTTTTGCTGTTTACGCCGGGCTTCTCACCGCCGAGCTGGCGTCGGGCCTGGGCGCCCCGTGAGGGCGGGAAGCGAAACCCGGGCGGCCCGCGCCCTTTGTCCGCGCTGTGAGGAGGCAGCGCCCGAGGACGGGGCGGAGGAAAGCGGCTCCTCCAGCGCCCTTCCCGGCAGCAAAACCCCTTTTTTTCAGCCTCCACACGCTCCTGAGGGGCTAAGGGAGGAGGACGCTGCCTAAGGGGAACGAAGGAGGCCTTGGGCGCCGTCGGCCTGGGGTTGGGGTTGGGTAGCGGGGCGGCGCCGTACCGGGGGCTGGCTGTGAGGAGGAGCCGAGCCGAGCCGGGGTTTCCCGGCCGGGCAGCACGGGCGGGGCGGCTGGGGGGGGAGGTTAACCGCGCCCAGGCTGCTTGCTTCCCGATGGCTGCGGGGAGCTAAGCGGGGACCGAACGTGCGAGGAGGAGCCGAGAGCCAGCGACACCCCTTTGCCCCCCCCCCCCCTCCGCTGCTCTCCGCTTCCGACTCTACGGCCCGAGCTGCTCGCTGCCTCGGCGGGATCGGCCAGACCCAGCGCGGACGGCTGCCTTCCTCCTCGCCATCCTTCTCCTCCTCCCTTCCCCTCCCCAGGCCGGCGGGGACGCGGGCAGGAGCCGCGGGCGGCCGAAGCGGCCCCGTTAATGAGCAGGTAACCGGCCGCGGGTCGGGCTGGGGCGGGTCGGACCCCAATAAAGCCTTGCCCGGCTTTCTTCAGCCCCCTTCTCCCCCACACGGGGCTCCCCGAGCCCTTCGTCCCCGCCGCAGCCCCACCCTGAGGCCATCTTCCCGCCGCCCCCCCCCCCCCCCTTCCCTCAGCTCTCCCCCTCCATCCCCGGTTCCTTCTTCCTCTGCGTGGCTGCGCCCTTCCACCCCGCTCCCCTCCCCCGTTCTTCCCCATCGCTGCCGCACTTCTCTTTTCCCTCCTTCCTCCCCTTCCTCTGCTTTTCTCAGCCTGCCCTGGTGCCCCCATTTTTCGTCCTCAACCCCCCCCCCCAAAAAAAAAATTTCAGCCCCCTCCTCGCCTCAGCGGGCGGGAAGGGCGGCTCATGGCGGGGCCGCCTCAGCATGGCGGGGGCGCCGAGCTCCCCTTCCCCACCTCGCCCCTGCTCCTGCCTCCCCTAAAAAAGAAGTGTGGTTGTGGCTGGAGGAGGAGGAGAGAAAAAGGTGGGGGTGGGACCCTTTCTCTCTTGGAGGCTTTAAGGCGAAAAGGGAGGGGACGCTGGGTTTTGCGGGGATCCATTTTTAATTGTAATTACGCCGCGGTGGTCTGCGTTAAAGGGGGGAGGTGGGGGGGGCTGTTTTGTTAAAATACAAAAGGTGAGTTTCCAGAGAAATCAAGCCGGCAGAAGGAATGCTTGGAGAAAACACTCGAGAGAAAGCTATGGTGGGGCTGCTGTAATGGTGGAAAGCTGACTGAGAGGAGAGAGGGGCGAGACCGACAGGGTAAGGCTGCCTCCAGCACCCCCTGCACGGCGGGGAGCCCGGGGGTGTTTTCTTCTCCTTAAGATCACAGATGAGGATGCATTTTGCTTCGCATTTATCATTCCCCCATCTATTACGGTGCTGCATATTTTTGTGTGCCCGTAGCAGCGGTAATGGAGGCTGTACAATAGGAAAAAGGAGTTTCCTCCTTGGAAACGTTAAAAATATTATTTTGGTTCCCGATTAACTATCAAAAAGGCTTCAATATTAATTTAAACGTGTATATATATATATTTTACCCATGGAACGGATATCTAAGGGGTAGGATTTTTAATTCCTACACCTTTGTATGAAATGAGAAGATGGAAAATCTTGCATATAAAAGAGACATTTTATTAAAAAAAAAAATAAAAATCTAGTCCGGAAGAAAATCAGAATGATGTAGATGTTATCCTAAGATGTCAATTTATCATTCCTGAAGCTGAGCTGAAATTTTAACGAATGTGATACTTCATTATTCCCTAACAAAGTCATAGGTGGGACTCATTTGAAATTAGGCATCCTTTCTAGGATGCCGAGTGCCACGTTATTATGTATTGTCCCCACAGTAGAAAATAGGAGGAAAGGACTGTGAATGCAAGGTTTTACTGGTTATTGAACAGCTTTTGAGAATTGTTGGCTGAAGTTGGAAGGGGCAATTGAAAATCAGAAAATTAAACATTTCACTGCTGTAAAATATCTGCCCCTAATCGTGAGAGTTATCCCGTATTTTAAGCTGATCTGCTCAGCACAAGGATGTGAATCGAGACAAAATGCTGTCGGCGTGTGTGAAATGCATGCAAGAAAACGGGGAGATCATGTTAAGCTCTAAATTTATTCTACGTGTAAAGTATCAGATTTTTTTTCCCCTCGTGTGCTTTAGGAGGGGAGAAAGAGAAGGGCTGATAATCGTGTAGTTGTTTTGGTGGCCGCAGATTAGCCAGGGTGTGTGTTTGATTTTCTTTTTGCTGTGAATGAATGGATCTCTCTGTGCCTGGGCCCAATAGCTGCAACAAGATGGCGTTTGCAGCAAGGCAGCTCTCATTTTTCAACTCCTCCTCACCACAGCTTTGCCAAACTAGATCTTATTTCATAATTGTATTTAGATTTACTTTCTTGTTCGGTTTGCTTGCTATTTTTTTTTTGGGTGGGGGTAGGAGGAGCATTGGGGAGATTATTGAGAGAGATCGGTGGGTTTTTCTTCATTTTTGTGAGCTTCTCCAGATAGGAACTGGTGGGAGGAGTAACTACTTGTATTGAAATCTTCACATCGGCTGTCACTGGATAAAGGGGTGACACGATTTTTTTTATACCTCGCAGTGCCTGCTTAGTACCATCAAAATGCTCTTTGTTTTTCTGAAGCCTGTTGCTGAAAAACGGCATTTTAAACCTGGAAGACAGGTATTGGGGAGGCTCTGCGAGGGCTGAGCACGGCTGCAGGCTCTCTGCTAGTCAGGTAGCAGGCCCCGCGCAGGCAGGTGCCTTCCTGGGGCACAGAGGAGTCGCCTGGCTGCTGCCCAGTGCTCGCCACGTCTGGCGGCTCTGTAAGCTGCTTCTGACCCGAAATTATTGTCATGCTCCAGGTAATTGTTCTTGTTACGGGGAAGAGCAAGAAAGGGTTTGGGGGTATTAAAAAGGTTCTGCTTCTGCGAGGTATTGTATTTTAAAGGAACAATGGAAAATTCTAAAACAGTTTTTATGTTTGTTTTTTTTTTTAATATATATATATTTTAATGGACTTTCCTGTGGTAACTTTTATGATATTTCACTATAGAGCCAAGCTTCTTAACTTCGGTAGCTTAAATAAAATAGCTTGGTCAATATTTGGTATACTGGACTCAGGCTTAAAATAATATAGTACCCAGTAGGAACAATAAGAAATGATGGTTGTGTCTCCTGTATTCAAATGACCTCGAAGCCCTTGGTAATATCAATCTTTTTAGTAGTGTTTATGTATGACTTCATGTATAATCAGGTGTTTGTTACTTTTCTGTAATAGCCTAGCTGTAGTTCATAAAGAAGGAAGAAGACCCAATTTGCAGTTGAAACTTGTGTGTTTTTCATTTTCATTGGGGGGTGGGGGGAAGCTGAGATTAGCCAAATGTGTTTTGGTCCTGTACAGATCCTATCAAGATCAAATTATTAAACAAGAATACTTGTCCAATAAATGGTTAGTTCAATCTATTAGCACTTTTGATGTTCTGTTAAACTTGAAACTGTAAATTTAAAAAAATTTTTTGGTGCTAGATATTTGGCCTTTCAGTATAGGATCAGAAAGGAGTAGGATGAAGTGGGATCCTGTAGTGAATAAGAGAAATTGTATTTATCCTTGTTAAGTCCTTGTAGCTGTTAGGTCATTTAAATCATTGACAACATGTAAAATTAGAATTACACAATAAATCCTAGCAAGAACAGGTTTTGGATTTTCCTACCTCATGGAAATCTGAAAAAGTTGTGTTTAGACATAGTGAGAATTTCTCTACTTGTGTAAGTAATCAATAAAATTAGTATAATTAGGAAGTATTTAGAACTTTGTGTAGCATCGTTCTTAATATCATTCAAGAACGAATGCTCCACAGCTATTAAAACTTGAAACCAGAGCAATTAAGACTAATCTGCTTAGAATGAGAAAATTCTCCAATTAATGCAATTACTTTGGGGATCCTTTAATTATAGTAGAAATATATATCTGTTGTGTTTTTTAGGGTGCCTTTTCTTGAAATTAAACCAGATGACGTTGGCTGCAGTATGTAATAACTTCCTGGTGCTTTGGAGCCTTCGGTTTGGTTATGTGGGAAACAATCCTGCTGCTTCTTAGGAGCTGTGATTTCTTAATCACGGTGCAAAATGAGCTACCAGTTCATATGGAAGGAGCATTGCTTTTGCAGATCCTTAGTAGGCCTATTGCTGTAGTTTGGAATATTAAGAAAGCTTTGAATTTATTTAGTTTTGTAGTCACCCTGATAGGAGATTGGAGTTCCTTGCTTTCTGTGCAAGCGGCAGTAGATTTGTCTTCTGTATGTCAGGCCTGGCTCATGTTTAGTATCTGAATTGGATTAAATTCTTACTGTCCGTGGATTTTGGCTCTCAGCATTAGTGGATTGGTAATTGATATTCTCAATTTTAATATCCAGTTTTAGCCATATGGCATACCGTATTGTTTCAAGAATTCCACTTAGCGCTAGTTTGCTGCTAGGAAGTCGAAATGAGAAATCACGCGTTCATGTGGTTGAAATATGCTTAGGTGAATCTTCTTTGGAGTCTCTAATACCTGTGTTCATGCCAGTATTTGGGGTATTTATTTTACTGCTGATGTTGGAAAAAACTATCTATAACCTTGACAGTAACTACCTTGTGTTGGTGAAATGTTAAACATTTGATTGAAGATAAAATGGACTATTTTTTAAGGGAGCCTCTTGAATCCTCAAAGTGCAAGCTCAAAACGAAAAGAATACATACTACATTCAAAATGTTTTTTTTCTCCCCACTGGTAATGTTGGAACTTGTATTAACCAAGGTCATGATAAAAAACAAAAATACTCCCAAGTCCCTAAGTTTCTATTTAACATAGAATCTCAATTTATTATTTCTTCACAGGGTGTCTAGTATGCTAGGGATTTGTGTGTGTGGATTTGTTTTTCACCAAACAGAAATGTATGCAGAATCCATAGGTACTTGAGCCAACTGGTAGTTCAGCAGAATGTTAAGAGGTTTTTAAAAGCATTGAGCTGGCTACTAACAGTACCTTTGCTTTAGATGCCAGAATAATCAATGTAAATTACTGTGGAAAGCTTCCTAGTACAAGAACGTTGATGCTCCAGAATAGGTTTTCTAGCAGAATATTGTGTTTTTATTAAGCACTAGAAGACTTTTAAGTAGCAAGGATATGGTTTGGCCTTTGAATAAAATTACACATTCAAATTTGGGGGGGAGGATGACATAAAGGTCAGATATTTTATTGGTCTGCTTTTAACAGCTGGCCTTTTTAAAATGTGTTCTTTACAATTAATATCTTGTAAAACTATTAATGTGTATTAAATGTTTGTGTTAGTAGATTTATTCGTGGCGTAGCATGTTATGATAAGTCTCTTGAAATATAACAAAATATTTCTGCTTATCTGTGAGACTGCAGCTGGAACCCTGAGTGTACTGGGTGGAGGGGGAAATGTTTGCCCTTCCCCATGTATTCCTGGGTGCCCAGGGCTAGTTCTTCCTGAGCCCAGCTAGAGAGAAATGACACGACAGCATCCATGCCTGCTGTCTGGGAGCAGCTGAGACCTCGTGTGGCTACATACGTCTTACAGCATCCCCAGTAACACTGAGCGTAATTGGATGTCTACAAGACAACTTGTAAGTGTAAGCCAAAATGTATTTTGGGGACATCATGGGAGTCTCGGAAGTAGCTCTAAATTCTGCCCAGGGTTTTTATTGCTGGCCTGAATGCTCAGTTGTTTAGGTCTTAAAAATTTTCAAGTTGCAGGAAAAAAGGATACCCCAATAAACGTTCCACATTGCCCTGTTTTCTGAAATTACAGTTCATTGGTGGGGGAATCAATGACACAGAGCACAGGAGTAAGCGTGGGCTTGGGAAAGCAGTTAGGAAGCAAATGTTTCAGTTATTTAGATCTTGCCAGATTTAAGTCCTGTTGAAAACCAGTGCAAGTAACTGTAGCAGGTTTAAAGTAGCGGTGCTTTAGATGTTGCAGGTGTCATCCCAAGACTTGGTTTTGGATTAATGAATAGGTTAGCGTTGTCAGCTGATCCGTGGGAATTATCTGTGTCTGCACTCTTAAGGTAAATGCAAGGTTATTAAAGTATAGCCCTTTTTTTATGGAGGTCGAAATTAATCCCAATATCTCCAACCCAGTGTAGACCTAAAGCATGCATGTAGGTGACTCTTGCAGTGCAGCTGGCATGGGAGACTTGCTTGTGAGCCTGGGTCTGCTTGGCTTGTGGGCAGACAGAATCCGTGTAGGATTGCTGAGATTTCTTACTGACTTGAATATTCAGGTAAACTTGCTCTAAAAATATTTTTCTCCAAATATTTTTAGCTTAAGAATTGTTGAAACAAAGTGTTTTTGCCTGTTGTCACAGAATTAAGAAGAGATGAATTACGGTTGTTTTTGATTTGGTGGGATTGAAGAGCTAAAACTTGATCTGTCTGCCTTGTCGGTTTTGGAATCTAATAATGTATAAATGAAAATGAGTCTGAAGAATTAAAAAAGGTGATCTGAGGGAGCTTAAAGCAGATGATGGGTAAGGTAGTTCTGTAACTGATGGTGGTAAAGACAGGCTAAATCTTCAAATTATTTTCATAGGTAGTAATAAGAACTTGAGTACAAAAAAAATGAGGAAACAAAGGGAAAGAATGAATGAAAATCTATTTGCTGTTATAATAAGAGATGTTGTTTGTTGCTATAAGCGGTTAGTGTGAAACTCCTTCATTAAAAATGTTTTTGATTAATTAGAATTTCAGCCTGCCAAATCAATGCGATTTCTAAAGGTTCTCTGTGTAGAAAAGAAATACCCTTCATAGATTACAAGGATTAATTGAATTCTAGACAGTTAAATACTTTTTTTTTTTCTTGCACGTTCCTGCAGTGGTCTGAGAAACAGGAGGGTTTGCTTAAAACTTCTTGCCAGTTATGTTTATCGTGATGAGAATATCATTTAGCTGTCTTCTTGAAGACTGCAGTAATGCCTGCCAGCTCTCACAAAAAAGAAAATATTAATTATCCATAATTAGATGGATTAGATAATTTTTGTAGCTTTATGTAATGCAGAACTATATTAAAAACTATGTGAAGATTTTTGTCACTATTTACAGCTTTTTTTTTTTACCCTTGCAAAGGGGAAAAAAAAACCACTTAGGTCTGGGAACTCCAGCATACGGTCTTTCAGACTAGTTGTGAATATTTAATCAATTCAGGTCTCAGTGATGATTTTGCTCATCCTTACTCCAAAACCAAACTGTAGCGACTGTAGAAAACAAAATAAGATGTTCTGCAAGGCTCTCTATATGACTTTCAGAAAGGCAAACGCCCACAACGTTGACATTGCTGACAGGAAAGCAATGCCTTGCTTCTGTGGCTTGTTTTTTCTTTTGTTACATTAGGCTTAATTAAACAGCTGGTACCATTTATTGTCTTTGTACAGAAAGAACAATAATTTCTGCTTAAATGATTTCAGGTGAGCTGTTAACTTTGCATTTTTATTTTTATCATCCTATTCTGTCCTTTTTGGCTTATCTTGGGCAAGCTATAAGGAACCATTTTAGAAGTCTGTTCCTTACCACGTGCTTTGTGTTCACCCTGATATTTTAGGACACCAGTCAATAAGTGGAGGTTATCTAAAATTATTTGCAAGACCCTGATGTTATGTGATAAGCTGAATGTTTTTTTTTTTTTGTGACATGTTGAAACAGATTTCCAGTTCTGTCCTGACAGAAGAATTTATAATTGTTCACTTCAAAATTGCAGTTTAACTTCAGAGGAAACTGAAATATAAGTACCTAGTATTAACGGTGTGTGCTTTACCGTAAGGACTTTCTCATTCTTAATGGAACGTATGTGGTAACACAGTATGGTTTACTAGACTTCCTTTGCTGAGGGTTACTGAGCAGGCTGTTAAGCCTACAAATGATTTTGGAGAGATGTAGTCTGCTTGTATCTGTCCAGATGTCAGGCATTGCAAAGTACTACCTGAGGCACTGATGTCCTTTTGTGATGGTGCGTGGGGGAGATGTGGCTTTCATCAGAAACGAGAGGAATTGAACTGCCCTGCTACGTTCTGTTTTAAAATCTGAATACTTTGTATTTTGTCCACCCTTTTGGGCAATTTCATTTAACAGTGTTTTACAGAAACGAGGGATGGGAGGCAGGTCGGAGCTCCAAGACTTAAAAAGGACAGAAGATATCAATGTGCATTTTTTGTTAATTCTGATACATTAAAAGTCGATGCTTAGTTATCTTCAGTAGTGAAATACTAATATTTTCTAGTAAGATCTCAGTGGTGAAAACTAGTGCAGCGAGTCTGTTTCTGCCATAAATGTAATTAGTTCTGTTCCACTTAAGTTCATTTTAATTGCTGAGCTGATACATCTTGGTTAATGCCAAATGATTTGAGGTATATGTTAGATAGCGAACATAGTAGTGCTTTAATCTGAAAAATAAAAAATACATAAACTTAACTTCCAGTGCATAAAACATCATGACTTACAGCTGCATAATACGAAACTCAGTGTTATGTCTTCAGTAAATACACACATGCTCTGCTGAGTACCATTAGTTTGTGTGCTTCAAGGTGCTGAGAAGAAACGTGATTATTATCCTCTGGGATTTCTTCTGTTTTGTTCCCAGCACTGTTTTCTCCAGCTAGCCTAACAAATGTGTTTGGGGGGTGGGGGTGGTGGCAATTTTTTCTGTTTGTCTAGAAAAACAAAGTAGATGTGATAGTCTGCTGAAACCTTTGGTACTCAAAATAAGATCGTGCTGTACTAATTAAAGAACTCTCTTTGTTGGAGCATATGTTTGATATTCCTGTTGCATGTTCTTTGTGAAGTGGTAAAATGCTGAAGATTTAGGCAGATATGCTGCTGTCTAGCAAAGGTGTTGTGTGTACGAAGATCAAGAACAGTTCGCTTGGTGCTTAAAGTAATTTAATTGTGCTTCAGGTTATGAAGTCCTAGATTTTGCTACAAGTTGACAGATCCTATCTGGCCAGTGATTTATAGATCTGTTGAGCCTGAAAACTTGTAGTTGGAATTGCTCTTCTTGCTTCTCAAAACCCAGTAATAACCAGTCTGATTTTGTGGATGAATGGTGCATAAATACATCTTTTTAAGTTACACACTCCATGAACTAATTTTTGAATAGTACATGTTGGAGCCATAGTCTACATGAATTTAAAAATAAGTTAGAAATTATATTAAAATCCTTAAACTGTAACAGTCATTGACTTCTGCTGTGATTGTCTAAAGTAAAGAAAAAATGTCTTCTAGGTATTTGAAATCAAATTGCTGAAGTGCCTGTTTTCTCCTAAAATGGGTACTTCAAGGTTGCTCTGCAGTCTTAGTGAATTTCTTTGTCTTTCTTTGTAGGTTTGACAGTTAACTGATGAACCTCTTGCACAAAGCACAGGTTGACCTTCCACTACTTGAAATTACTGTACATAAATGCGAGTGGTATAGAAAAGCAAGGTGGCATTGACCAATGGCTTTGTTATGAGCTCTCACTTAGTAGGGCAAGAAATGAACTGTTTTGTTATCAAAATAGGATTTCTTTGTAGGTCGTTCTGATATGAGAGAAGCTTTTTCTCCCTTGAAAGCTTAGTGTACAGGAATACAGAGCAAGGATTTAAAATAGTACCAGCAATACTGTACTAAGATCATGCGATGTTTATTAAACTTGTGAATTTCATCCTGTGCCATGCACAGTCATGCTCCTTGCCAAATGAGGGGAAAAAAAATAATGGCACATCTCTGATGTTTTCAGGGAGTCTAAGCAGGGTAGCAAAACTAACTCAATATTAGGGTAATTTGCTTAAGAAATACGTTATCTTTATTGATATTTATCTATTGCATTAATACTTTTGGCTTCTGTTTGTGTAGCTGTTAAGTAGTTTCCTACAGATACAGGTTCTTACCCTAGAAGAATTGGTTGTGGCTTTTAAAACTACCTGCAGTTGATTGCCCTTGTGGCAGGTCTTACTGTAGAACTTAATATGCAATGTTACATGGTTAAAAGACTGCGTGATGCTTCAAGTGAAATGATATAGAACAGGAACATTTAAAAACCTTTGGCTTTGGAAATTATACTTTTTGTTGACTGCTCTGGGAATTGAGCATAACACGTTAAGCTGTATCACTTAGTTAGCAGTGACTACCTGTTTTCCGGATACATACTGTGGAGAATCCAAGACTTCATTCGCTTGGTTCCGATTTCTCAGTCTAAATTATCCTGTAATAGTTTTGTTGTTGTTGCTTTTCCTTATCCTTGCAGTTGTGAGTTAAGCTCCAAAGGGCTCGCTCTGGGGAAGCCAGTTATTGCTGCCCTCTGTCGCAGACGGTGGCACAGACATCTGCTCTTCAGCTGCCTCGCTTCATGATCCAGCCTGTTAAAGAAACCCGGATGGCAAATAGTTCTCGACCATGCACCGTGCTGTAAAACTGATAGTTCAGCTTCTAGTTAATGAGCAGCTCAGCTCTTGCAGAAGATGACGGAACTTAGAAGCAAACAGAGGGGGAAGCTGGAGCTGAGTATGACTACAGCCATGTTGTTCACAAGTCAGTCGTTAATATTCCGTGTAAGGCTACAACAGTCCCCGCTTCTATCTGTAAAGGACCGGGACGATTGGTGCATTGTCTGCTACAGTTGGTGTGTTTTCTTTTTTAAAAACAAGCTCAAAAACACCTTTTCCCTCTCCTTCCTCCCCACAAAAAAACAACAAAAAAACCCACAGTTTTGCACAACGGTAGTGTTCAATGACTCCAAGTAAGCATGAAACAGTGACTGTAAAGTGTGTGTGCAGAGGATCAGGAAATAGGTGCAAAAATGTGAAGGTTACAGGCATTTGTTAAACATGCTTTACTTTCCTCACCTGGCATGTATATTTTTGTCTTCTGATATGTCCGGTTTTCTTTGTCTTATTTAATTCTCACCCTGGCCCATAACCCCAGCGGATTTATTTTTTCTATTACTGTGTTTTCCTCTATATTTTTATCACCTACCCAGATTGATTCTATCTAGAGGAATACAACTGCGACCTAGCCTGATGCCAGTTTTAAGAGGGTTAATGCAGTACTGTGGAACACGGAATGTCCAAGGGTGAAAGCAAGTATTTCCTGTTGTACCTTTGTGCTTTCTCTGGCGGTGCTGTCCCTGGGTTGTACTTGAAGTTTACGTTCCATATCGGCATTAAGCATTGTTGCATTGTCTGTTCCTAAAAACCCGTTCTCAGTCCTACTGGCTTTAAAGTCACCTGCGTTACCCTACTTTTCAGTCCATCAGCCTTGTTTTTCTTGTTGCTGTTCTCCTGTACCTGAACTGGTTTTATATCAACGGTACATATCAAAATACAGCAATTGCTGGGAGAAATCAATGAGCTACTAGGAGGTATAAATCATTGTTATCAAAACTAATGGAACTGCTTGCGCATTGACTAAAGATGGATTATGTTGATTGCAGGGCTAGAGAACAAAGTATTACTCAATCTATTTTGGGTAAAAAGATTATGGAAGTCATGCTATATTTTAATCTCTACTTGAGTATTACTTCATGCATATAGCAGATAAAAGATTTTTTTGTTGGTTTTAAGTATAAATACTTTTATTATCTTCAGACCGGTGCTGGAAAGTGGTTATTTAGTGGTATAGCATACCTTCTTTCTAATAATGCTTTGTTAACCAAGATAAGTGTGCAGTTCAGTCATCTAAATTTTTATTTCAGTGAAATAAATGTATTTATTAATTAGTAATTAGAAGCTTGGTAAGGTCTCTAACAGAGTTGTAAAGAAGAAATATTTTTCTTTTGGTTATGATCTCTGAGGCCATATAGTCTGGGTAGCAGAGGCACAAAGAGAGCAGACAGTTTGTTCAAATGTCTTAACTACCATTTTTTGGTTGAAGCAGGATGTGATAATAGTTATGGTAGTTGTTAGTAGTTACTAAATAGTCTGGTGAAGATTTAATAACTATCTACAAGATGGGGGTACCTTTGGTTTTTTTTGTGTTTCTCATTAAGATCTTAATAGGGTAAAGCTTGTTTATTTTCTCAGAGTTGATCTTGATGAGAGCAGAAGGAAGAATCATGTTAGTGAAGTACTTCTCCAGGATCGGATCCTAACAATGAAAACCATTTTGGGGGGATACTCTTTGGTCTGTATGATAAAGCACAATTTTGACTTGATAGGATTTAAATGATCTTTCTGTTTCTAAAAGCAAATTGTTTTTCATTAGCGTTATAAGGACCTCACTGTCCCATAAGTCAGGTAATCTTGTGAATATCGACTGAAATTGGTGACTACTTGCTTGGAAGAAAGGAGAGCGCCTTCAGAAGCAAAATTGTCCATAAAAGAGTGACATATATGTGTAAATGGCTTGCTCAGCTCAAGGATAAGAACTTGTTAATTAGATTGGGTCTTTCTACTAATTTTAAATTGACTTTTAAAGATGTAAAAAGTAACATTGCTAAACATAGCATCCTGAAAGTTGGTCGTTTGCATTCTTTAAAGGGTGAAAATAGGAAGCAGCTCATTCTCCTTTGACTGAGTTGACTCTACTAGCTGGCATTTGTAGGATAAAATGGATGATTCAGCTTCTGTTGATTAAAATAGTTAAGCTGAAGTTCATGGAAATAAAGAATGCAACAATAGGAAGTTCTCATTTTTGGTGCTCGTACTTGTAGAGTCTTACTGATTTTATTGTATTTTCACTAGTATTCATTCTTTAGTTTGTTCTTTATTGTAAATAAGTGATCACATGGCCCGTTCCCTCCTCTAATAAAATAAATACTGTAGAGAAGATCCTAATGTACCTCCTGATGTCACTGTAATGGTAATTCATGTATTGTTTCACACATTTTAGTAGTGTTGAGCAGATAAATTGGAAGATCATGCCAACCTATCCCGATAGAGATGTGTTGGCAGCAGAGCTGAGAGCAATATTGTTTGGGCCTTCGGAAAATCCGTGCTCTCATCTTACCCTGTAACTGTCAGTGAATGTCACTTGATCCGCTTGATGGATTTTATTGTAATCTTAAGGATTTTGGTAAGAGGAGATGGTGTAATTGCCTACCTCCGTACCCGTTTTTGCAACTAGCCGTTCATATGCCTGTTTGACATTATCTAGTCGCATGTTGTGCTCCCATGAGCACCTGCTGTGGAGTTGCTGGGCGAGAATTTGAAGAAATAATCTTGATAAATGCGTCAGTCTTTGTGAGGACTCATTGAACACAAGTCACAGAAAATGAATTGAAAACCTGCTGGAAAATTGATATCTCAAAAATACTTGTGCTAGTTGTGTGTTAGGGAGATGGTGTTTGGATCCAGTAATACTTAATCCAGTAGTATTACCCCCTTTAGAGCTGTTGCCCTGTTCGTGGCAATAATTCTGACTAGGAAGAAAATCTGCGTGTGTCAGTGGTGCTGCTGTTGGTGTAGGACGGAGATAGCTGTATTGCACATGCTCTGCTGTGCTCGGGTAAACACTCTGGTCAGTTTACAAATGAAGTGAAAATGCTCCCCAAAAACCTGGAGGTTAGTGGTGAGAGTCAAAGGAAACAGTGAAAGATGATGATTGAAGTTAGAACCAACTGTTTGGTTTCTGTAAGGCTCTGCAGATAGAAGCCTCTAGTAATAAATGCGTAGTCATTTCTGTGTTGGTTAATTAACAGTAATATATTCTCCATCAGTGCTGACTTGGATTTCTTTTTCAGTGTGAAAGAGAGATGACGGGTAGTACATGACTGAAAAAAAAAGTGCTTGGTTTTGAATAAGGAGATATTTTATTACATGACAATTTTCAGAAACTTTTTTTTTTTCTGATATAGCTAGAAATTTATGTGCAAACAGTTTTTAAGTTTTCTCAACTTACTGTCTTTTAATTGTAAGGTCAGGAAAGAGGACACCCAAAAATTCCCTGGCCAGTTTGATGAAGTTGATGCAGTTTATTGATAATGTGTTGCTCTTCAGGAGTAATTGCATATAGATAACTTCAGGGAAAAAAAATAAAACTGGAGTGTTTTGGCTTTTGACATTCTCAATTTAAAAATGTTTGTTGAAAACTGGTACTGAACATCAGTAATTTTTGTTCTTAAAACAAGTTAGCTTCCTATGCCAGCCACTTAAAATACTTTTAAATGTGAATTTCTTCCAGAACAAGGCAGAAAGGATGTACTTAGAAAACCTTTTAACTTGGATTGCTAAAGCTACAATAGTTGTTAATACTGAACTACTTTAAAGATCTCATAAGACCCCTTTTCCAAAAAGTATGTTTGCAATAGTCAGTTCTTCTATTTGTTTATGTAAATTCCATGCTGTACCTAGAATTAAGATTTTTAATAACATACCTAGCTTGCAGATGAATTTAGAAAGGATTAATGAAATGACCTGTTACAGGCCAGATTTTTATGCTTAAATATTGCATCAGTATGATTTTTTAAAATGTAGGTCATGGGATTAGCATCCGGAAATGTGAGTATTTTGGCAGTAGGGCTCTTGTCTCTTGTCTTCCGTGAAGGCAGCTTGAGTTCGTTCACTGTTGGTGGCAGGAGCTGGGCCGCTGCGCTGCCGGGCTGTGTGTTACGCTGCTCTCTGCTGATCAGTGTTACATTTTAAGAGATGGCAAACTACCGTCACGGCTTATTTTCAAATACTTCTTAAATATAGGCAATGATGAGTCCTCGGGTCTTAGAAAATCTGGGCATGCAAGCAGAAGCTGGTGGATTATGCAAAGCAGATGGAGGTGGAGTCGGGTGATCCGTTCAGTAGCCCTGCTGTACTGCGTGGAAATAGCCTGTGACACATGGAGGATTTTGGGCATAGAAGTTAACTTTTTGTGAATTAGTTTGTAACACATTTGGAGGAGACAAAGGTAACATTTTCTGAGACAAATTTAATTTGGGACTTTGAATGTGAAACTGTCCTAATGAATGTGGGCTTTGCAAGGCATTACAAAGTTTCCATATTAGTTACCAGCTGGTTTCTACCATGAATTTTCTGAACTAAAAGCTGAATTATTTTTTGCTGAGCACTAGAAGCTATATATGATGTTTTTTTCGCTGTTATTATTGTTACTTACTGTGTGTTAAAACTGCTGCCCTCACAGCTTATTTGAAGGCAGACTGACGGAAGGCCACGTTGACTGGTCACAGACTGTTTTGTGTAGATCTCTTCTGTCTGGATTTTCCTGTTTCATGTGCTGTTCTGTGTGAGCAAAGCTCCAGGATGGAGGAATGTAGCCAGAACTTCAGTAAGGCCCTAGAACCGAGCTCTGTTCCTTACCCAGTGATCTTCCAGTGTTTCATGCTGCTTTGAGTAATTTTTTTTTCCTAATGCAATGTCAGCAGTGGAGGAAAAGTGCACAAATCCCTACAGGAGGAAAGTGCTTTCCAGGTTTCTGGAAACAGGTAAAGAAAAACTAAGGAAATGTCACTTGTGATGTTAAAGTTATGGTCAGCTCTTGAAGGAGCAATATCCATACGGATATCAATATCCTTCCAAGCTTTTTGCTGTCTGATAAAGCTGCTTATGATGAAAGTTAGGACCAATCCATCAAACTGAGGGTAGTTTTGTGTGTACAGAATAGCACTGAAACATAGCTTTACATTTCTGACTTCTAGTTGCTGTTTCCCAGTGGCATAACTGGGATTTTATGTTGTTGGCAGTGATTGGAAAAGGTCACATAATCTCTTGGGTTTTAAGATACTGTTCTGTGATAGTAATCAGCTATGTAGTGTGTAAGAAATAATTTTAATAAAGGAAAGTAGCCTCCAATTGCTAGTGTTACTGCTGTTATCTCTGCCATGTAGCTTGATACGTTAGTGTGGTGGTAAGTGCTGGGTGCCTGGAACGAAGCATCCTAAAGCAGTGAATGTCTGTCCGTGTCCAGCCCTCCTTGCTGGGCGTCCCCTTCACATGGGTGGGTGTTGCTAAGGGAGATGGATTAGATCAGCAAAGTGACTTCATTTGAAGTGTTTTTTACCTTAATAGTAACACTGATGGTTGCTAGCAATCTTCTATTAGTTTGGGTTTGTTTTTTTCCTGTAATGGAATCGTTGCTGAGTGCCTTGGCTATCCCGACCTTATGTACCAGTCTTGTAGGAAGATGGTTTATGCAATCATTTAAGATTGAAGTGGCATGATGGTTGTGGAAACTTGATTTTACTAGTGTTGACGGAGATCTAATTTAAATTACATTGACGAACCCCCTCGTCAGCCGCCTTCAGGCTGGGCAACTCTCAGCACCTCCTCATCAGAGCAATGCTCCAGTCCCTTCATCAACTTCGTGTCTTTTGGCTGGAGGCTCTCCAGTAATCTGGTGAGTGTTGGGGTTGAGAGAGTTTGAGGCGAAGTTGTCACCTCGGTGTAACTACTTCAATACATTTAAATTAAAAGCCATGAGACTGACAGCAGTGAGTACCTGTAGGGAAGCTTTACCCGGAAGTTACGGTGCTTTTGTCCTCCGAGAGTTGCTGCAATTTTTTCCTTTTAGTCCAGCCTGCTGTGCAGAAGGCTGTGGGCAAGGGGACCCTGGTTGTTCCCCTAGCCGTCTGTGGGGCTGGCTGACCTCCAGGTGCTTTGGTGTAATGGTGTAACCACTTGAACCAAGCCTGAAGCATTCTGCGGTACTTTGTTCTCTCCTGTTTTAGAAACCCTAGTTCCTGATGCTGAGAACCTCAAGCTGTCAGCTAAGCAGGGCTATAAGGGCTGATTAAGGCAGTGTATGAAGTACAAGAATTTCTTTTTAATTTTTTGCTGAGCCAGTACTGTGGTGTGATGAATGAGGTAGCCTGTAATTTACATGTTGCTTTTACCAGGCTACATTTTATCTAAAAATGGAAAGCTGTGGCAATTCAACTCTCTCTCTTAAGTGGTTTGCCTAGTTTTGTTCTTAAATGAGCTCCATCTGTAATGCAGAATTGAAGATATCTCAGTGCCAGGCTTGCATTCTGCAGGCATCACAGGATGCTTTCAGCATACCTAGCTGAAAATCTAACCTGATTTAAAAGAATAAACTGAATTTTGTGGAAAAGCTTGCTTTATGCTTTCTTACTCTTCTTGCAGGCTGCTTAAAGTAGCTTTTTTGTTTTGTTTTTGTTTTTCTTTTTTGCAGAAAGCATATGAAATCTGCAACACCTCTCCTGCATTAGTGAGGGTGCAGCACAGGACAATAATGGTGTGTGTTTTGGCCTTTGCTCTTGTGTATTCTGTGTGCTGTTAGTGTTCCAGTGTAATTTTACTTGTTGACGTTTCAGGTAATTCTCTTGGAATTCCACTAGATTTCATGATGTTTGCAGTGTGGATAAATTACTCTGTGAACTTCTGAAAGATGAATAGTGGTTCTTTTTTTCAGATGTTAAAACGGTCATGTCAGATGTGTTTGTTTCCTTAGGGGTGCAGGGAGGGGGAAGAAATTTGGCCTCCAAGCGTGAGTTACTGTTTTATGTCTGAAAGTGTGGTGTTCTGGCAGTAACAAGCAAAACTGCTTACGCTGGGAGTTTCATAATCGCAGTACTAAACTGTTCATCTATAAATGGGCTTGGATGAGGATGACCCATATCCTAAGTAGCTTAACCTCCATACCGAGCGCTGAAGTAGGTGGTAAATTTTACAGCTAATAGTGAACTGTAAAATCAGAAACTTGCATTGCATGTAAACGGTTCAGTTTAAAGTACATCAAGTTGTAGACAGGCCTTCTGATTTAAGATAACTTCGCTTCATTACATTCTTGCTTTATGCCTAAAATAATCTTTCGCTGTCCTGATGCAGTGGGTTTGAAGGTGTACACTCAGGTTTCCATTGACGTGACTCGTGGCCCTTGTTTTGCTCTGTGGTAGGAGAGATCCCAGCTCTTTCAAATGTATGCATAGTTGTGAACAGCCCAAATCATGGGGTGAATGATAATCATTACTTTGTGCTGCCAAAGGAAGAAGTCTGAAATTTCTTGAAGCCTTCTCAATTTGCTGTGAAGCCAATTTGTATGTTATATTGTTAATGTCTTCCAGCGTGCAATGTGTTAGTTGTTTAATATGCCAATTATTACTTTTTCGTATCTTCAGTGGTTAGAAGTTGTCGCCCTTCTAGAGGGAAGGGTGTTGTGCTCTCACTTGAGCGCATTAGTAGGAGGTTTATGTAACTTCTTCTGATAAAATAGATATCTTGATATTTAACTGTGCTTAGAAAGCAAGCATACCTCAGGAACAGTATTGAGCAGAAATCATTTCAGTGCTTTGAAAATGTACATTTTGGGGGGCGCTTTGCAGAACAGAGAAAATTCCAGTGCTGTGTGAGTGAGACAGTGTTCTGTCGTAACCCTAAACACTGTAACAGTAGGGAATTCTGTATTGCTAGGGGAGAGAAGAACTAGTGGTCTGAGGATTGCAAGAGTTTTATTTAAAAAGAACATTAAAAACTTCTTGAGCAAGTCTTTTGGTTATGTTAATATTACTACTGAAGCAGTGTACCTCTTCTTCATGAAGATAAGCCAGCTGTTCACATTAAGTAACAAAAAATATCTCTGCCTTCATAGTATTTGAATTTCTGCTAAATTTGTTAAGAAATTTAAGCTATTTCTTAATCATTGGACTCATTCTGATGTTTTTCTTTTCAGAATTTACATGTTTGACAGCAGAAGTTGGCTTTCTACTGTAGTAAGAGAAAATGTAAGTAGAAGAATAAGGTAGTTCCTTTTTTCTAGTGCTTGAGAAACTTGTACTATTTTTAAAAAGTGGCTAACCATTTTTTTAGCTATTTCTTAGTCTATGCAAGTCTACCTATTTTCAACTGTAGTATGCGTGCTCTTATGTCAACAGGAAGGATTTTAAAATGGCCAGGAAACTTGCTAAATAATAGATGTTAGTGCCTGCCTGCCTTCAGAAATGGAACTGGCAAAGCAGAGGGAGACCATAGATGAAACTGTTTCATCTCAGTAGGGCAGGGAACTGTAATAAATAAGATGATTAGAACAGTTATTCTCTCATGAATGAAAAATTACTTATCAGCCATGTGTGACAAAACAGGGCCAAATTTCTTGTTAGCAAAGTGGTTCTTTGTCAGACCGTTCTTTTCAGTCTTCCTGTATTAAAGCAGAAGCAAAAAGTTTCAGTGTTTATATTCTGTGTAATTGAAATTGCTACTAATATTCTTGGAAAAGTGGAACTTTCATTACCTTCCTGACTATTAACTAAAAATGTTTCTGCATCTTGCAAAGCCCTTTAGTCTGTGGTGAGCATTACTGGTTAGTTGTGTGTTGAATAGAAAGGAGTTTTTCAGTTAGATTTTTTTTTTCTTCTTCCATCACTAGATACTCAGCTATTTTTCAGAAAGCAAGCAGCAAGCTAACCCATCTCCTGAGGTGTTCTCTCATAACTTGAGTTGGTCAACCCTAGACACCTTCTGTGTTCTTTTTTGGAGGTGTGGAAACTGGAACTGAACTCAGTGTTCCAGGTGTAAACAAACTGTTGCTTCACACAATGGCATTATGATATTGCCAGTATTTTCTGTCCTATTTTCTATGTAAGCTTTTGTTCTGTTTTAACCAGTACACTGTAGTAAGCCACTGTCTTTGAGCTATCCAGCACATGCTTGTTTGCTTCAAATAAAGCTTCTATCCCAGAAGCTTGTGATCCCATCCCTTTCTTATGTTATATGTGGAGACGTGTACTTGGGTCAGAAGGCACCTCTGAATGTTTGTCTTCTATTTGGAACATGTAAATGGTAGAGTGAACACCACAAATTTGTCCCACAGGCAATTCTGATCTTATTTACTGTGTTTTCTGTGGAATACGAGTCAAATAGGAATCAATATGTATTTTGTTTAAGTAATAAAAAAACCCTACAAACCTACAGCTTTTCAAAGTTAATACGATGCCAAAACACTGGAACTGACAGTGGATTGCGTATAATTCCTTTGTCATTGTGAAAATGTACAAGCTGCTGTGCATGTTACTAATAGGATTTATGGTATCAGATAGATTAGCACAGCTTCCTTTAATCAGATGACCTGCTATGAGACTGTCGGGTAGGCATAATGTGAAGTCATTGTTAAAGCTGTAAAGTTTTGGCTGTTTTCACAAGTGATGCATGTTTTGTGTTTTTTTTGGCTGTTTCATACATATTGCAGTGATGTGTATTAGCAGGAAAGGTGTTGAGGGAACAAATACCAGACAGCGTGTTCGTTTGGGAGAAAGTTGATTTAGCTACCCTTATGAAATGAATATATTGGGGTAATGCTTCAACAGTATAAATTTCCTTTGTGTTACCAGACTTCGCTTCAACAATGTCCTGATGGTTTTACTTGTTAGATAGTACTCGTGCTGTAAAAATACCTTGTAGCAAACAAAGCTTGGCTGCCAAGGGGTAGACCTTTCTAAATATTTGACTTAGCTGTGACTTGAAAAATCAGCGGTCTCTCTATCTGTGGAGGTTATTCACAGGACAGGGTATTTAGGAGAGGATTGAACGTTCCATCTTCTCCATAGGAATGGAGTGGGAAAGGAAAATAAAAATGAACTATTTTGTAAGGTTTGCTTCATTGCTCTTATCAGGTAGTTTTAGAGAAAAATCCTATTTACCTAACTCAAGGATATACGTTTGGATGAGTTCTGTTGTAATTCAGTAGAGGTAAGCATTAGCCTACATACAAAAGTGATGGTATTAATGATATCTCAGTTCCAGTAACGGCTGCATTGTATAAACAGCTTGAGCTCTGGAAAGGATATTAAAGCTGTAGCAATGAAATGAGTGGGTTTGAGTTCTTCCTTAGCCCTTTAATTGTTGTCTTGTCACTGTTTTCTGAGGGGTGAGCTTTATCTTTAAATGAGAGTTGTTATACTGGGATCTTAAACATATCTCTGTTTGCAGGAAGTATTTGTAAGTTTTGTAGATTTCATAAAGTTTTCTGTTTTTTCAAAGATTCTGTGCAGGATCTTCTATTGTTCAATATATAATTGACTGCCTGTCTTGTGTGGCATAGAGAAAATCAAAAATGGAAATTTGAGATGAGTGATGTGATACATCCTTTTGACATAACTGAGTTGCAAAGTTTATCAGGTATGGAGTTAGCTGTAGACAATGCTTGGTTTTCCTAGGTGGGAAATGGGAAAGTGACTCTTCTGTGGGTAACTTGTAAGAAGAGATTAGAGACTTGTGTCATTTGGGGTGGTGAGGAGTAGTAAACTGCCTTGCAAGTACGCATATTATTGTCCCTAGCAAGAAGAGAATTATCTACAAGGTATACTTGTCAACAAGATTAGGGGGAATTATTAGGCTTAGAGCAGAGACACTTAAGCACTTCAGCCTGTGGAAAGGTCTTGAGTGAGTTCAGCAAAGTGAGCGTGTTATTCTTGAGAAGCCTGCCTTCAAGAACACAGTAACATATTCAAAGGAAAGTGAGGTAAGCGTGAGCTTGACTGTTACCTATTTCTTCACATCTGTGGTGATAATTTAGAAGAGGAATGTGGAACTTGAGTAGTGACTTCTGGCACGAGGCTGGCTTGACTTGGAAATTAAGTAACTTCCTTCAAAACACCAGAAATAGAAGCATCATCCTTATCAAACTTACAGTTTCTCTTCTCTTGGAAACCTTATTTTAGAATGTAGTTAAATGCTGTTAGAACGTGCCAAGGAACAAGAGTATATTATTCCATGATGCTAAATTGTGCTTGCTTCAGATGAGCATAAATCCTGTATTGAAGTTTCTGCTGCTTCTGTCTGTAATATGAATAAATCTGTATAAAAGTTTCCTGTGTATCAAGAGTGCCAGTAGGTGAAAACGTTTTCCCATACAGTTAACTGACCTTACCTGTTCCTGTTCTTTTAAAGGTTGTCATTTCTTTCTCCTTTTTTAATGCTGGGTACTAGTAATCTCTGCTGATTTACTGTACAGCTAGTACAGAAATTCAGATGAGGATGAAAACCACAGGTGTTGTATTTTTGGCATAAATTTAATTGCTTAAGATTTAGTGTAAAAGAAATGGGGAAATGGCCAAGTCGATGGGCTGGTTGACCCATAAATTTTACGGTCTGCTTCAGAACACTCCTATATTTTGATGCCCTTGGCTTCATTAGGATTTTCATTTCCTGAGTGTGAGTGAGTTCAGGCAAGTTGGCAGGAATTAGAACTTCCTGTTGATGTTCAAGCAACAAAGACTACAAAGAGAATGTGGAAATCTGGTTTAAACAATTCCTATTGATGCTGTGTCAGAAATGCAGTTCAGAGTTTGGAGCTGCTTGGAATGCTGAAATGTTAACTTAGAACATCAGCTGTAAAAGTGTATTTAACTTCACCTTGCATACTTGCCTACGGATACGTGGTATTACAGGTTGGGAAGACTTCCAGGGTTATAGGCACTTAGCTGCAGATTGTCATGCAGCAAATACTGAAGTGTGAGTCCTAGCAAGTGACTGGAAGTCAAGATCCACGTACATATGTCTGGCTAAAGGCGTTCGTTAGTTGGGTTCTGTTTGTTTTAATTCTTAGGGGCTTTGAAGGGGTTTGGGCTGTTCCGTCCTTCCATAAAGTGCGAAGGAAATGGAGGCAGAGTCCTGGTGCAGAGTGCTGTCTTGAATTGGATGTGAGTTGGGAGTGGAGGCTCTGTGGAGTTACTGTATTAGGCATTTCAAAATGTAATGCAAGTTTTATTTGTGTGAAGAAGGGCACGCGTCTGCCCAAGTTACTGTGCCATCCTGTCAACTGCAGGCTGTGCCTGACTTCCTTTCGGTTTCTTACATGTCTGCATCAGCGTTGCTGCTTCGGTGCTACCACTGGTCAGAAAACACTCGGCACAACTGGGCTGCTTCCTCTGGCTTTGCCACTTGCAGCAGTGCCCATCTGTGCGTGCAGTATTAAGCAACGAGGCACAAGCATGAAATAAGCTTCTCTGACATGGTTTGAACTCCTGTGTGTATGCAAATGACCCGCAATGAAACTACAAGGTTCGGTTTCTGTCAAGTGAACTTTCTCAGTGTGTTTTTTCTTTTTTTACTAGGGTTAGTGTTCATCTCCTTAGACTTCTTTCTATTCCATACAAAGAATTTTTTTTTTTTTACTTAAATGTGAGAGGATTTCATTGCATATCGCACAAGCTCTGGTAAAAGTAAGTTGGCACTATTTTAAGCTTTCTGTTACAGGAGGGCATACCTGCTTTGACTGACATTAGATTATTCACCCTATTATATTTTTAAGTAAAGCTGCATGTAAATCTTCAGTGTAATTACCTGCAACTCTGCAGCTGGAATTCTGTGTCCTAAATCTTTATCTTAATCCTGTCATTGAGTTGTTCTGACCTTGAGCAGAACATTTAAGTTTTGGATTGTAACTTCTTTCCCTGTAATAGGGGTGATGCCATCTTTAAAGTCTTTGTACTCTGCCTGGAGAGGCTGGTATTTGTTTAGTGGGAATTGGGCTATTTATTAACTTAGGGAATGTCAGAAATAAGATATTAAAAAGCTGAAAGATCTGAGAATTAGTTGCAGTTTCTTTTTAAAAACAGTTTAATTCCTTTGACAGGAGTAGTGCATGCTAGTTCATAGTAGGGCTGGACTATAGTAGGAGCTGTAGACTGTCATGAACCTGTGCTTAAAAACTGCAGGCAGACCCAGCTGCGGGGTGTTATGTCTTAAATTTACAGGGAACAAAACATCTTGAGAAACAGACAAATGTTCAAAAGAAAGAAAGGTGGTTAGGGGATAATAAAACACTCTTGACAGGTTTTGTCTTAACTGGATTTTGGACTAAGCTGAACAAGCAATCTTAACAGGGCTTAAAGATGACCCTGGAAGCAGAAGAGAGAAGGAGACCTAGTTTCACAATAAAGTGAAGGGCTTTGAAGTTGAACGAATGGAGGCTTTGAGACAGAAACTAACTGAAATTGCTTCTCTAAAATATTTGGGGTTTCAGCCAAGAGTGTAAATTTGTAAATGATTATATGACAAGATAAGACATGTAAATTCCTTAAGGTCCTCAGTTTGGTATACTAGCAAAGAGAGCTTGGAGTTGTATCTGGTTGTGTGGGATAGCACTATTTAGGGAATGCCAAAGCTTTAGCTCTTGAAACTTTATTTCTTAGATAGTTATGTTTGCTCTGCTGCTTTAAGTTGCCTTCACAGTATGTTCTCCCCTACTCTGATTAGGTAAAAATTTGGAAGTTATTCTCATCCTTCCCCTTGGAAAGGACTGCCTAAGAGCTTTAAAAAAAAAAAACCAACCAAACCCTCATGCTTGCAAAGATAAATAAGCTGATTAAATCTTAACAGAATAATATGTAAAACTGCTAGCAAAGCATTTACATTATTTAATAGTAAAGGGTCAGTTCTGACTAATAAAATGTTCTCAAATGACTACCGGTAGTATGTTTTTATAAACCTTAGGTGCTCTATGTAGCATTTGAAAATGGATCTAATACCTTGTTTCACAGTAAAGTGCAAACTTTATTAGCATGCTTCTTCAGCTTTTTATATTGACGTCAGGCAGAGCTTTTTAAAACAAAAAGTTTAGGTACTGATGAGTTTTAGTATAGAATACTAGTGAGAATGCCAACATTTTGACAGTGTGAAAATGCCACCATCTTTTCGGAACAGACTGGAAGATACCTATATGCCTATTGTATGGGAAAATGGTCCAATAATTGAGGAACTATATATGGAATATTTGGGAGGGGTCAGTGATGATTGCTTTATTGAGCCTTTATGTTTTTGGCTGCAGAGTACAGTGACAGAGCGATACGTTAGTGAGTAATCTGGGACATATCAATGCTAGGAAAATCAAGTATTGGTGGGGAGAGATGGCTGTGGGCAGTAGTTGCTCGAACTCCTCCCATCACCCTAACATTCAAAAAAAATACTAATTATATTGTGACAATACATAAATGTTAGAATTCTGTCTGGGAACTCTCAGGGTGATGTTTTAGTAATTGACAAGTAAGAACTTGGACAACATTAATGAACTATCTCCTTTTATATAGATGTCAGAACAGCATTTCTCATAACTGCTGTGTTTTGGACAGAGTTCACAATAGGCCTTTTTACAGCCTTTTGCAATTGCTTCTGTCAGTCTCTAAACACTTCCAATTCTTATTCTTTGACAGTGGGATTCCTTACTCTATTAAGTCCTACAGAGATATCTGAATTTTGCGTTTAACCTCTGTATTATGTGCTGGTAAAACTGAGTCTATACAAAGTTAAAACATAAAAATATGAATGAAAGAAAAGATGCCAAAAATAGCAGCCTGGAAGAAAAAGGATAAGTCCAAATTGTATTTTATTTACTGTGGCTGGAAAAAAAACTAAGCACGTTCCGTGTTAACGCCGTATTGTGAAGAGATTTTAGGGAAAATCACTTGTTTTTCAATGCTGATAAACCAATCACTGCCTTTTTAAAGCACTGTTTGCGATAAATGAAAGGACTGTCTTCTCTCAATTTTAAGTTATGACTTCTACTAATTCTCGTTACTGTCACCTGTCTTTCAGATTTCCGGTTGTCTCAGAGGTGGCAGCGAAGCACACCTTTAGCACAGGAAAATGAGTGAGCTTGACCAGTTACGCCAGGAGGCTGAGCAACTGAAAAACCAAATCAGAGTATGTATTGTTTCACAGTACAGATGAATGATGATTTGTGTATCTTGAGGATGACAGAGATGGACAGAAATGATGTATTAAGCGGATGTGTTGGATGTTTTCACAGCGTTAAAGTTAGTCGTGGATATTTAGAAAGTGCAAGCACATATAAGTACTTTAGATTACTTTTTGGTTCTTGATATTGCTCAGAAAATGATAGCTACACAAATCCACAAAATGTACTAGATTAAAATGAACAGTTAATGAAAATTTTCGGAGCCAGATCGTGACAGTTTCTTCCCTTTCATTGGGATGTTTATTTCGCATTCTCTTTTCAAGTGCACTTGTGAGGAGCCTAGCTAAAAGAACAAATTTGGGGCAGTAAGTTGGTTCCAGATATTGACCTCGTACTAAATAGTTAAATGGTCATTCAAAAACATATGCCTTGTTAAACTTCCAGTAACCCTGTGAGAAAACAAGCTGAAGAATGAAGATGATGAAAACTTCCTGAGCATGGTTAAAGGTTTACATAAACTGTATCTGTGGACTGTCTTGTGAAATAGCAGTATTTAGATGAAGATTATAGCAATGTAGTACATCTTTCTGAATAGATGGTGTCTGCTCATTTTCTGTTACTGAATAAAAGAAGTAGAGGGAAAACAGTCTATTTATTTAAAAGAACCATGTAGCCCAAATGACATTTGTTTTAGATTTAATTTGAAAAATGTATTATGAAACGTAACATGAACTGGAATGTTGTCAGTCTTGTAATTAATTGGGGAGGGGAGCATGATGTATGCAGAACAAAGTTTGATCCGTTTTTCAAAATCAATTCAGTGATGCTAAATGATTTTAGTACAGACCAATTTTAAATCTTCACCAATGCTGAGATTCACAGAGACTTTGGTTGAGGTCTCATGCTTCTGTAGGAGGGACGTCAAAGATAAAACAGCTGAAACTGCCTATCAGTTATTTCTTACTCAATGTGATTTCTCTGTATGTATCTAATACTTCTTTCTGTGAAATTCTGTAGGAACTTGTTCTTTGAAGTAGGTTGGTGGTAACAATGCTCTTACATATTGAAAGGAAAAAAATCCTGTATAAAGCGATACAAAAAACTATTGGATGTTTTTGTGCATCATAGCCTGTATTTCTCAGAGCTTATCTTGAACATCTCAGCCTATGACAGAGGATTTTAATTAGCAGACTCTGGCTAAGGTTACGCCTGGTACGCTTTCCTGTCCCGTCTTGCATGTTCCTTCCATCAGTCTTCAGCATCTGTTCTCTGAATAGCCGGTCATATCTGGTAGAGATCTGTTGCAAAGATCTGGGAAGATACAGTACAACAATAGAAAGAAATAAAATTTTCTGCTGTTGTGTTTGTTCTGAAGTCCTAGTCTTTAATCTAGGATATGTCAAAACTAAGTAAAATTATTGCCTGCCTTGGGTTAAGTTTGTAGTACATGCCTTCATTGTTCCCTCTCTGTCTCAGGCCTTTCTCAAAACTTGTAGTATATGGGAAGTATTCTTTTATTGCTTTCTGGCTAGCCAGCCAACAGGAAGTGTCTAAACTGACTGCAAAGCTCAGATTTGTCACTGGTACCAAATGCTGCCAGTCTCTTAACTCCACAGAATAAAATCTGTGTGCTGCAGCACCATGCTTACAGGTCTGAGTATTTGTTCTTCTCGTGGCAGTGGAGTAAGTAGGGACAGACTTTGCACACAACAGGCGTAGTCCAAGAATACGTGAACTCCCTGTTCTCTGACAAGTTTCTTCACACCCTTCCACTTTCTCCCTGCCTGCTTCCCCCCACTTTAAAAAAAAAAAAAGGGGGGGGGGGGTGCAGGGCCTTAGATGGTAGGAATTGTCAAAAGCTAGCTGACATGTCTTGGTTCAGATTTTGCCAAAAATTTTTCACAGCTATTTGTCCATGGCAAGATCATAAGGTACTTGCTTAGTCCCCCCTGTGTCAGTTTTGGCTTTAGTGTATGTCAATGTAGTTGTTCAAAGTGCATTTGCACGTTTACCATGTGAACGCAGTTTGAAACTTAACTGTATCCTTGCCAAAATTCATGAGGCTTTGATTTGAACTTAATTTAGAACAGGTGTTAAGCCATCTTACCCAGACACTGGCTCTTTTCTATTGGTTACAATTTCCCCCAAGAGTGAAAACAAGGCATCTTTTCTTTCCCTGTAACATTCTATGGGGAGAATGTGGTACTCAGGCACTTCTGTGGCTTCTTGTCCTCTACAAGCACGAGTTCCATGTTCCAAGAAAAATTATAATGATAAAACCTAAGGCTATAATTTCTGAAGTCCATGTCCACTGAGAATGCAAACTTCAGTGAGGTGCACAGTAAATTACTTCATACTGTTGTAAAGACTGGAGACTAGTCTAATGGATTTATATATTGGCTTTTTTTCTAAAACTGTATTTATTATCTCAGTCCCTTCAGACGTAAAAGCTATATAGAAAAAGAGAATATAGTGTATTACTGCATGAAAACAAGCAAGAGCACTCTTATTATGGAGTAGCATTCATCCTGAAATGAGCATAAACCAATTTATTAGTATGACAGTTTGCTTAGATGCTTTTAGTTTTTGTTTAATGCTTCTTTCAAGCGACTATGTAGATCGCTGGTTACAGCTTAAACTGAGTCCTGGTACAAGGATTTGCATATACACCAATGCACATGTGGGTGCACACACGCACGCAGAGAGGGTGTTTGCATGTGCTTCTTGAGCAGAGTTCGGGCAGGTGCTGATAACTACAAAATCATGTGCACTTCACAGGAATATCTGCACAAGCCTCTTCAATTTGTTTTCCCCACTGCTAGCCTGGAATAATTCTCTGAAGTTTGTGTTCCTAGGCAGAAAAAATATCCACTAAGTCTGAACAAAAAGCCCCAAAGTATTTCCTCTGGAAAACTATTCTATTACCCAGTAGTTCTTACAGCAAAAATGAAGTTATTGAGCTTGTTTTCTTTTTCTTAGACGTGTTTTTTCTACTTCCTTCTATGGTTCAGGAACTTTTCTCTCAGATTTTCATGGTTTCAGATAGCAGCTTTGTTTTCTTCATTTTTCTCCCTTGCAGTCGCATATACTTGTCTCATCTGTATCAGTCCATGTTGAGTTTTTGTCAGATTCTTCCTGATTTATCAGTTTTTCTGGTAAAGGGATATTCAAACAGCTGGAAAGCAAATGGGATTGCATCAGATCCGCATTAGGAAAAGGAAATTCAATATTGCTGAGCAGAAGATCCAAATTTTTTGTTTTTCCCTTTAATAACTCTTTTTTTTTTTTTTTTTTACTATTCGTAAGAAGAAAATTCCAGTTGTGCACTTAATGTCGTTAACTCTTGTTTACCACTTTTAGGTAGTAATGGAAAAGCTTTGTTTCTCTTCAGTATCTGCTTAAAATGGTTATGGTTATTTAGAGTTGAAATTGAAAAATCCCACATAACTAAAACAGCTGAGCCCCTCTGAGCTGATTCTGTTCAACCAAGGTGCTGTTGTCTGACAGTTTGCTAACAAAAGGGTAATTTGTGTATCTTAACTAGTTTGAGAAATGGATGCATCTCCTGTATTCATTATTTATTTATGGAACATAGTAAATGCTGCATTTCATTATGTCTGGGATCTTTTGTTGGGTAATAGGTTTCATGACAAGGAAGTTTCAAATGCTCAGCATATTTCGACAGCAGTCTGTCATGTTATGTTCGTGCTGGGGTTAGGATGGGTCCCCTCTGGATAACAAGCCAAAATGCTCTCTGAACCCTATTTTGTGAGGACTTGATTAACTTTACAAAATGGAAGTAGAGCACAAATAAATGTGCAGAACTTCCTCTGATTTCTTTCTTCTGTTGCAGGATGCTAGAAAAGCATGTGCAGATGCCACCTTGGCTCAGGTAAGCATTTGAGTTTTTAAATGAAAATCTGTCTCCTTTATGAAAAGGAAATATGGTATAAAAAGATAAGTGAAATAAATCTTGAAACCTGGGGAGAATTTAGTCTGCTGTGGATTATGTCATTGGCCGAGGTGACTAGTATTTGCTTGTTTTTCTACATATATCACGTATCAGTTTATTCTTGCTACCTACTTCAGTCTGTTTACTTGAGAGTTCGCTAATCCATGTGTCTGATTTAAATGTGTTGGTACAGAAGTGATTTGTCAGTTCATTCATTTAAAATATCACCAAAATACTAAGTAAAAAAGAGTAATACCAACATTATGTGAACATACGTATCTTAGTTTGTGAGGTATGGTGTTCCAGGTTGAACACACAATTTTCCAGGGTGAAAGTATGCAAAAAAAATCCAAACCACCCCCACCAAAAAAAAAAAAACCACAAACAACTCAGTATTATTAATAAGGGAGGTCCATCATGAAGAGTTGTGTAAGGGAAATGCTTTTACCTGTTCATTTGAGGCCTGAACTGTTCTGATGGCCTTTGAAAAGAAGCAGAGACCTTTGCTCGAATGCACTTGCTAAATAATTCTGCAACACGGAGAGAGAAGTATGCAAACTTTATCCATAAAACAAATTTGCAAACTCTTGGATTTGTTGTGATATGTACTCATTATATATTACTGGAAATGTGTGCTGTTTTAACTGATGTTTTTTTCCAGGCTGGAGAACTCATTTATGTTAAACTTAACAGGCAAATGATGGCTAAACTAAATTACTTCCTCACTTTGCTATTTACCTATTCCAGAGCTTGCTTCTATCTTCCAGAAGTTAAAATAAAACAAGAGTACTCTGAATTTAATATTCCAATATTTAGAAGGGAAGGTTGTCTGGGTCTGAAAGCAAGTTACTTATTCATCCAACAAAAGTAGAGGCATGTCTAAAGCCCAACACATTGCACTCCCTTGTAGAAAAAAAAAGTTATCCAAAAGGAGAAACCCCCTCCATCAGAGATCTGAAGTCTTAGAAGTCTAAGACGATACCACCAAAACAAAGTAATTTCGGATAGTTTCTATAAGTGTTATAGAGAGGCTGCATCTAGAGCAGATCTTTTTGCTTGATAAATAAGCAAGTACTCTGTAAAATGAAGTACCTGCTAGGCATTAAAAAATCAGTCAATATTCAAAATGAAAGACTTCCTGATTTACATTGCAATGCTCATTTAAATGTGATTATTTATGATGTGTTACTTGGAACTGTGTAGTGAAAAACTGAGGGTATGACACAATTCTAATTACAGATCACAGCCAATATCGACCCAGTGGGGAGAATTCAAATGCGCACTAGAAGAACGCTCCGGGGACACCTGGCTAAAATTTATGCAATGCACTGGGGGACTGATTCCAGGTGGGTGTTAGTGATACAGAACTGGATCATTGGGCTTCACTGTGCTTTGGAAAGTTGAGTGCACAGAAATGTTATTTACCTGTTCTACCACTAGGAACCACTAGTTCCAAGAGAATTCAGGCAACCGGGAGAACTCAGAAACTATTAATAAGACTTTTTTCTTCCTGACTTGCATATTTTTTTCATGAGAATAAATTTGTCGCCAGAATACCAGTTATGTCTGCTTGCCCAAAAAATATAGTTGTGGTACCATGTGAATTCTGAGGAAATGTGGTGATGCAGCAGGTCTCACCATTTCTTGTTGTGTTTTTTTTTTTCCCCTTAAATTCTTCTTGCTAACTGCTAATGTTCAGTCTAGAGAGAAGCTAAATGATGCCAGTGTCAGCTACTTTCGTTTTCTTTTCTTTACAAGGATTTTAAGGCACACTAATGACAGCAAATCTTCAAACTTCAGTTAAGACCCTGTTGCTGCTTCCTTGCAGGGATGGATAAATTCTTTTTCCCCTTACGAATTTTTAAGTTACGAGTAAGGAATTTAACAGCTAGCCTCTTTCTACTCAGAACAGAGTAGAAGGGAGGGTTGATATCATTAAAGTTACTTTCTATCAAATTTGTGTAAACGAGCTGTGCTGTGTGAAGGAATTGCATGAACTCTTATGTGTATGTGTACAGGGGAACCACTAAAACAAAGTAGCCAAGTGCTTAGCAAAGTAAAATATGCATTATGTAAATGGAAAATAATTTGTGATGTTCCACTTACAGCTTCTGAATTGCTTAGTAATTAAAAATTGGAATGGACAATTGTTACATGATGAGTTAAACTTGGTAGGGTTTTGTGCCTTAGTTTTCCTGTGCCTGTGAAAGAAGCTCATGTCTCACAGGAATGTGGAATTCATTACTTCTAGCGCTCTTTGTTTTATCAGTTATTTAAAAGACAGGGATTCAATCTCTTGTCTGGCAAAAGTGCATCATAACAGCTGTAAAATATAACCTAGATCAAAAAAAAAAAAAGGCAAAGCCACACGAGCACTTCAGTGATTGCACTGCACTTTTCAGCTGGAAATGGTCAGAGAGGAAGAGTCATGGAACAAATCTGAATACTGTACTGGACTATTGCATCTGAATTTAGTTAGAAAAGGCCAAGCAGATGTTTCATGCCAGTATTCCCATCTATCTTTAAACATAGTAAAAGCATGTAAGAGAGTTCTGAACAATTAACTAGAACCTCATGTGTCAAACAGTTGCTGAGTGTGGAGTGAGGTGTTGATTTAAAAAATAAACTAAAACAAAAAAAAAATCTTCCTAAAGCTACCCCTTCCATTAGTGATATCTTCACTGCATTTCGTTTTTATTTCCTTTGTATTTCAGTGCTGACATTGATTCAGGCTTTTTGGACAGCTTAAAATTTTAACTCCTGTCCTACAAACAGGAAAATGGGAATCTATACCATCAACTTGTTTTCCCGACTCAGTGAATCTGAAACCTGTGTCTAGAACACACAAGCACCAATTCCATGCGACATTTCTGCCTCAGTTTTCATGATTGAGATGCTTGTTATGTGGTGACCGTCATTCTGAAATCTGAATGTGTGGACATGTTGGTGTCCCATCACATATTTGCACAGTATTCATCACTTAAAGTTGATGGCATCCAAAATAATCTTTCTGGTGCTAATAACTAGAATTGAGTAATGACACGCTATACTTAAATGGTTTCAAGTACCTTGGTTTTGATAGTGGAGACAATTGCCATCAAAATGTGTTCCTCTTTGTCCTCCTGCAATGATTGTGTTTACCTCCTGTTTCCTTTCTAGGCTTCTAGTTAGTGCCTCCCAGGATGGCAAACTTATAATTTGGGACAGCTATACTACAAACAAGGTAAGATTAACTGGTGTGTTGCTATATAATTCAATTGTTAATAGAAGGAAGGAAGGATCATCTGTCATGATTTTGGCTGCATTACTTTTGTAGTCAGAAGCCTAAATTTTGACTTTTCTAAACCAATAAAGAATATAGCAGTATCCTAAGTGTGTTGTATATGAAAATGTGCACCACAAACAGAAAACAACAAAATAGTTCAAGGGACTGCTTTGATTTATTTCGATGCTGCAGAATCACTGATCAACAAAGAGCAAGAAGTAATCAGCATGTTGCACCAAAATAGAGGTTTAAGAATAGCCATGGTAATTTGTTGTCTGCAGTGAAGGATTGAAAGACCTGAAATATGTGTCGTCATTTCCTGGCTGCAGTCATATGATGCAGACGAGAATTACTTTTACTTTCACATGACACTGGTTGGTATTTAGTGGTTATAGTTACAGTTAAAAGGGCTAGCAACAGTTCGCATGCTGCCCCTTTGACTTCAGTTGGGAGGGATACTTAAGCCTCTTGGACACAGGAGCATGGAATTGACTTTTCCAAACAAATTTTCCTGACTTGGTTCATATCAGAGCCTTATAAGCAATTTTGCCAATGTGCATAAGCTAATGGCATGCTGCAGAGGGGAAGCAGAAACAAACACTTGCAATAGTAACTCCTAAAGCTGGGATGACTAAAATCTGTTAAGTTGTGAAATTATTGAATCCATAGCTTTACTAAAGAATAATAATACTGTTTGCAAAATAAAAATAAACCTTCCATTTTTTGCTTTTATGCTCTTTTTTTTTTTTGACCCTAACCCCTAGGTAAATGGGTTTTAAATGACTGCAACAGAACTGGAAGATGCTAAAATAATCACTGTGCACCATTATTTCTGTATTAGTATCTCCTACTTTGATATGAATGTTAATTAATCCATGGCATCACCAAGAGGCAGAGAGCAGCTGTCTTATCTAGATGGAATGGAATCAGAGTTTGGTACCAGACGGATATTTTTTTTACTAGAATCAGAGATGGAACTCCTCAGCTGCTGGAAACATCTCCCCCCATAACTGTTGGCAAGATTGGTTCAGTGAAATAGTGACTGAGTTGTGTGGGTTTTGTTGGTTTTGCTCTGTTCTTAAACAAACAAAAAACCACCTGGAATTACAGCTAACAAATAGCTTGGTGTTAAAACAGTATTAAATTTGTCTGGGTAGCACCTGGAAGTAGTTGATGCAAAACATTTGAATGATAGCCTGCAGATGTTTCTTGGCCATTGCAGCACAGAGTGGATGTAACACAGCTGTCATAAAAAGATCTTTTCCGCATGATAAGATAAGTGACTCAAGGTAAATATTCTAGGTAGTTCCTTGTTAGAAAACTTCTGAAAAAGATCTGGTCATGTTGTTAGCACAGTATTGTTCTCTAACTGCTGATCACTGCTGCATCACTGCTAACTGTAGCAGTGGAGGACCAGACACTAGTCTTTGCTATTTACTTCAGAAATGTGAGAGCATTGTGAATATTGCATGGGAGCTCACGATATACATAAGGATATGATCCCTTTCTCAAAGATGTTATGAACAAATTTGAAGGATGAATGCAATAAATTAACAAGATAGAAAATGTTTGGTTTCAATATTTTTTATAAAGTTTTGTTGAGCACAGAATGACAAGGAAACATGGGGAGTTATTTAAATACAAAGTCTGATTGCTTGCAGTGGATTTCCAAAGAAGGATTTAAATGGCAGCGAGAGTAGCAATTTCCTCACTTGTTCATTCACAGCATAGCATCTAAGCCTGGAATTGGCAGTTCTGCTGACTGTACTTGGAAGTCAATATTTTCCTGAACCTATTACAAACCAATAGTAATCAGAGCACTGAAATGAAATCATTTAGTTTTTACCAAAATTGCTGATTAAACTGAATTCAGGAAAGGCAAATCCAAGGTTTTAATTACATCATTACTCGGTCTTACAAGCTATTTATTTTCTTCTTGTGCTTTTGACCAAAAGATGTGTGGCTTGAGAGAGAGGGAGATGAAAACCTCCTGATGGGGAAGTACTGAATGAGTTGTTCTGCAGATGAAGGATTTAATGTATCTGTTTCAGGTGCATGCTATTCCCCTGCGTTCATCTTGGGTCATGACTTGTGCATATGCTCCTTCTGGAAATTATGTGGCTTGTGGTGGTCTTGATAACATCTGTTCCATCTATAACTTGAAAACTCGTGAAGGGAATGTACGTGTCAGCCGTGAACTAGCTGGTCACACAGGTGAGTACCTACTCAGTGATCTAAGTTACCTAAGTACATGGTGCAGATTGTTTTTTTTTAAATCTGTTCAAGTTTCATTGGAATGTTATTTTACTGCCTGGTGTGGTATGGCTTTGTTAATAAGTTGTTCAAACTCTTCTGTGTGTTAGTCCCTCTGCTGTGTTTTTGGAATTTATCAGAAAGGGAGATGTAATTACAAAACACATTTTCTAAACGATTTTCTCCTCTTGCTTCCAGCTTTACTAGCTTTTATGCTGTTGCTTTTAAAAGTACGTTGAATTACTTGTTTGGTCCTTAGCCACTGGTAGTCACAAGCCTTATACAGCTGTTTCAGTTTTAACTGCTTGGATGATAATTGATTTTCCTCCTTTTTGCCTAAAATACAGTACCCTAATTTTTACCTTAAGTTTCTGTTTCTAAGGTGGGCTGTCATGTGAGTGAGGCAAGAAAGGTAGCCTTGTAGGCTTCGCCAGTTTAATTAGGCTGTAAACAGCAGCTGCAAGGTTCTGTTAGTGACAGATGAAGCAGAATTCATCTAGCTAGGTAAGAAGGACTATAGAAACACAGTTGTTGCGAAGTTTTTTGATTTTTTTTAAATTTTTTTTAGTTTAGGGGATGAGTTGAAATTTTTTCTTTCTGATCCAAGAAGCTCATTGTCACAAAGTACCTTTAAAAGCAAAATAGCTGAATGAAGATACTCTCTGCTCCCTAAACAATGCAGTTAAGGGAGATGAGCACCTGCCAAGTGTGAACTGCTTTTGTATATTGTCTGATAATGGACAGTTTGCTTTTTTTTTGGTGAATGGGATTGGAATTTTTTCAGAGGAGGGGTGGGAGGTGGGTGGGTGTTTCTTAAACTCCACTGGAAATGAAAATTCTGGCTATATGTGTGTTCTTGTATCTTGTAGAGTCCTAGTGAAGTATTGAGCCTGTAAAACACATCAGTAGTTTGCTTTTTTTTTGCAGAATCAGTAATTCCTCCAGAAATCCGAGAAAGGGATTCATCTGTAAGGCTGCAGTTGAGAAGCTGCACGTCATTTTTCTTGTCTTTTTGTTTCCACAAAAAGTGTAATCCGAAATGCAGCAAAACAGACACGGATTGCTCTAGAGGTTGCCAGCTTGGCTCTGGAGAAAACCTTTAATGGTTCTTTGGAGAAAGCATCAGGTGGATTCTGTGTCTGGCTGTTTTTTCTGTCTCATCAAACCTCTAGTTACAGGGTAAAGAAAATGGCACGAAGACTACTCTTTGAAGGAAACTAAAGTTACTCAGAAATGAATAGTTGTACATTAATGAATTTTTATACAGAAAAAGTTGAAGGTGTATTAAAGTGGGCTTACTGCTATTTAATTTTCTTTCAGTGGGTTTTCTTCTGTGGTATGATTCATGTAATTTAGAAGAATTCTGTACCCTCGGGGTGGAGTCGAGGGTGTGGGAAAGCAATGTTGATTGGACCTTCAGATAATAATAGTGGTTGTGATGTGACCACTTAAAGTGATTTATTAGGAGGTCCTCTCCCCACCACACAAACCCCTTTCAGGGCACAAGGAGAATTGGAATGATCTTTGGACACAGGGAGCTTTGGCTTTCAGTGAGTGGCCTTGTGTATGCATATAAAAGGCTTTAGCAATAAAAAGAGCATTATTTCTGTGGTGCTCCAGCTGTTTAATGGTCTTTTTAAGTTTATATGCTGTATTTATAGATGGGAAAACATGGATTTTTGCATAACACAAGGCAGAATTCCCTTGTAATGCAAGGGAAATCAACAGAATACATTTGAGACCTGACCAATTCATGTGCAGTCTTCTCAAAGGAGCAGTTTTAATGAGCTGCTTTTCTGTTGGTGAATTGCACAACACCTATAGCTGGAAGCCGATGTTTACAAATTTTCCTACTTTGCCATAGCTTAAATTTTCAGAAGATTGATTGTGCTTTAGAAAACACACTGACGTAGAGGTGGCTGGGACAGACTGATTTTGTAACCAGAGTTGCTATGTTGATAGCTTGGCATCTGGTCCTCCAGTAGAAAGAAGGTTCACAGCATTCAGATAATTCTTTGTTTCTTTGTACTGACCAAGAATGTAGTTTTTTTTTTTCAATAGCTGTGTGATCCAGTCCGTGCCACAAACACTTGTTGCTCCTGGATGTTGTAAAGATCCACTTTCTTAGGAAGTTCAGTGTACAGTGCCAGATAACCTGTACTTCTGTCCAGGTTGGCCGGTGGATTTGAGAGGTTTGCCTCGCTATTCCATCTCTCTTTCTCTCTCCCCTTCTCCTCCTCTGCCCACTTTCTACCAAAAGAAAAACCAGTAAGATATTTTCAGACCCCTACTTCAGTAATTTTCTTCTGTGTGTTTGTTTAGATCAATTTGCTGATACTAATGTATTACTATACTGGTTGAATTGGGCATGGCCTGTAGAGAGCCTAAATATATTTTGTCTCAAATTTCCAAGGTTCCTGTGTAAAAATTGTCTGTGGTGTGTTTTATGTATAGTAGCAACATCTTGCAGCACCTCCAGGGGAGGAAGAAGGAACATCTAAGTCTATATGCAGTGTGAAGAGTAGTCTCTGATTTTATTGATCAACATATTTTGCTTTCAGGATACTTGTCATGCTGTCGTTTCTTGGATGATAATCAAATAGTTACCAGCTCTGGCGACACCACTTGGTAAGCAGTAAAATTGTGACATGATTGCTAGTGAAGACTTTTCACATTTAAACTCTGATATTGAAGAAAACCTAATTCTTCATAAAGCTGATAGTCATCCAGAAGATTCAACATGATTGATTATTGCTCATATGTCATGTTATTACTAATAATGGAAAACATGGTCTTTCAAGTGTTTTAGCTTTGGCTGTTCAGTTATGCCCATGTTCTGAAGAGCCTGACCTAATTCTTTCTGATAAGATGGTATGTGGTAATTTTTAGTATAACTATTTGGCTTTCAGAAATCAGTATACTAGACTAGTGACTCTTCTCCAAGTACTTCAGTATTCAGTTTTCATTACTTTTTCTTGAAAGTCATATTTGGATGTTTTTAATACAAAATGCTACTATTCAGAAGAGCTCCTAGAAAATATTCTATGGTGACAGCAGATGGGTTTTTTTTGAGGAGAATGTAGGTGTTTGTCTTAATAAATACTAGTTTCGGAACAAAAAAGGTCTCAATCTTCTTTTCATCAATTTTTCTATTATATCTGCTTCTTAAAAGCAATGCAGCTCTCCCAGGCAGCAGTTCTTACAGCAAAGGTTGTCTAATATATACCTCTCCTACACAATGTCAGTCTCTTTGAAGACCCATCTATTAGTCCACTGATTTTGAGTAGCTATTGAATATAGACATTTGTTTTTATACTGAAAGATTCCTAAATATAGTTTTCATTAAAAAAAAAAAAAAAACAACAACACACCACCAACAACAAACAGGATCTGTTAAAACAAGGCTCTTCTAAAAGATTATACAACTGCTTCAGGAGTTATCATAGTAACTTGATGGTTGTCTGGATAAATTTGTCCTTGATAGCACCTCGGATCAGCCAGGCTCTGAGAGTGACGAAGTACCACGATCTTCTATTTGCAAACCTGTTGCTGATGGATTTGGTTTGAGAAATTAGACAAATTAAAGGGATAGTTGCATTGTTTCATTCTTTTACGCTCTTTGATCAGAGTAGTAGTGATTTTGCTGTCTTGGGGAAAATGTGGCTTTAAGACAACAAACATAATTCACAAAGTTATACATTCACAGTGATATTATAAAAAGGAGGCTGACTCAACTACTGCTGTAGCCTTACAGCTGCTACTTTATCCACTGGACAGTGAAGTCATTGCCATGGCTCAGGAGCTCTGTGTATAAACAGCCATGAAGATTAGTCCTTTTTTTCCCCCTGTTCTGCGTTTTAAAAACACCAATATCTTAAAAATTGAAGATGACTTTTAAAATCTGCTATGTACAATTATTGTGTAACATAGCTAAGTAGTTCAGCAAAGAATGTCTGTTTTTGTACTCTCAATATATTTTTATTAATACTTCATGGACATTCTCTTTTTAGAAGAGAAATTAACAGGTTTAGATGAAATCTGCTGTATAGACTTTCTAATGGAGCACGAAAGATAACATGAATGTGTTGATTTTTGCCTTTTTAATTATTTTTTTCAAGCGCTCTCTGGGACATAGAAACTGGTCAGCAGACAACTACATTTACTGGGCACACTGGAGATGTCATGAGTTTGTCTCTTGCTCCCGATGCCCGGTGTTTTGTTTCTGGTGCCTGTGATGCCTCTGCCAAACTGTGGGATGTTAGAGAAGGAATGTGTCGGCAAACCTTCACTGGCCATGAGTCGGATATCAACGCCATTTGTGTAAGTATCAGTTTGAACAGAGGACATGGGATTTAAATCTGGTTTTATATTGCTTTCGTCTCAGCTATTAAGCATATACTGTGTGGTGTAGTTCTCCACAGCTAGATATCCATTGTGGTAAGTGGAAATGGTGACTAAGGTAGTTTTTCTACACTTGTTATTAATTACTTCACTGTTTTTGCCCATATGCCGGTAGTGGAGAGGGGAACATTCTTTATTGCTGCTTTCTTTTTGTACTTGGTCCCTACAAAATAATATAGTCAAAGAGGCAGACATCAAGTCCAACTTGGGAGCTAGGGTAAAGTTCTATTCCAAACACACAGCTGTGGAGTACTTTGGAGGTGATGGGCTCTATACTTGAGTGCCAGATGAAAAGCTTTTTTTTAATTTTTAACTTCTCTGTCTTCCAGGTATAATGTACGTGGCAGCTTTTGAGTAATTTGTCCATTTTGTCAGCTACTTTGAAATTAATTTGCAATCTTTTGTCTTTTTTTTTATTCCTATTCCCTTCTGCCCCTCACTGAAGTTCTTCCCCAATGGCAATGCATTTGCCACAGGCTCAGATGATGCTACATGCAGGCTTTTTGATCTTCGGGCTGATCAGGAACTAATGGTTTATTCACACGATAACATCATCTGTGGCATCACCTCTGTAGCATTTTCCAAGAGTGGACGTCTCCTCCTAGCTGGTTATGATGACTTTAACTGCAACGTGTGGGATACACTGAAAGCTGATAGAGCAGGTAAACATATTTGGTTTTAAATATGAGAAACAGTGACATTCTGAATGTGTGAGCTGTGACATTATGTGCAGATTTGTTAACAGTCCCTGTCTCAACTTCAGAACTCAGTGATAGCCTGTTTTAAGATGACGAGCAGTGTAAATATGGCTTACCGATAATAACAAATTGATTGGAATACTTTTGAATGATGAAAGGGAACAAGGGATGGTTGAGAACAGGAAGACTGCCATTAAAAACAAGGTTTTGGAGATGGGGGGGGCTATACGTATTTTTATTTTATTTAGCCCATGGCGTTGT